>NW_005054332.1:612063-633922 GCF_000277835.1 Geospiza fortis
TGAACAGTTTCATGTAAAACTCATTTCGTGTAAATCTCATTTTCAATACTCAAAATTCAAATAGCACTCATAGAGTTGGTAGAGCTCTTGAAATGTAGACTTGTTTTTTTCTCTGGTCTGACTTTGATCTCCATCATATTTTACATGTGGTTTTACATGATCTCTGTCACTATGAGTTCTATACTATGAATTTTATACTATGGATCATGAGAAAGCAATTACTGTAGAGGTTTGGATAAAGGGGATTGGACAAACCCAGTTTAATTTGGTAAATATTCTGAATATAAATCTGTGTAGAAATAAACACTTTTTGATTTACATAAGCATGTCTTTCTCTTTTTAGTCTAAACTATTTTATTAATATACTGCAGAAGGATCTATAGAGTGTAGTAGCAAATGCACAGCATTGAACATTTCATTGCTTCAAGCTCACATGCAAGACCAGCTATTCTAAAAAGCTTACTCAATGTATTTAATATTTTAGGAAGAGTGTTCATAATCTAGATTGCAAAAAATCAATGCAAAAAAATAAAACAATAAAGTTAAGCCATTGGAAAGTCAAATATTCAAAGTGAATGTTGTCACAAGTATTTCACAAAGCGGAGTTTGTGGTCTATTAATTGTATCATTGTATCATGAGGAAGCACTTACTATAGAGGTTTAGATAAAGGGGAATGGACAAATCCTGTTTAGTTCAGTAAATCTGATTTTTCTGAATTATCTTACTGCCTACATCAATTTCATTTTTCAGAATGTAGTCATTGATAAAGAAGAAAAAAATATTTTCATAATAGAAAAATTAGAAAAACACTGAGTCCTTTGAGCCCTTTGAGCCTTACTGCCATCAGTACATTCTCAGAAGCATAAGGCATTTCTGGCTAGCAGGACCCATAACATACATAAACCACAGAATCCTTAAGGTTGCAGAAGACCTCTAGGATTGAGTCCAACCATTAACCTAACACTGATCTCTCCACCACTAAACTATGTCACCAAATTCCACATTTTTGGAACACTTAGAGAGATGTTGACTCAAACCTCTTCCATGGACAGCCCATTCCAATGCCTGATCACCCTTTTGGTGAAGAAGTTTTTCCTAATATGAAATCTAAACATCCCCTGGAGTGACTTGAGGCCATTTCCTCTTATCCTGTCACTTGTTACCTGAGAGAAGAAACCAACACTCACTACAATCTCCTCTCAGGTAATTGGAGGGAACCATAAGGTCTCCAACTCACCAAGAGGCTTAATACTTTATATCAAAATACCTGCCACAGGTGGCTGCTTATCTCAGAACCATGAACTCCTGCTAAACTGCTCGAGCATGCAAAGATTGTCTACCCCTAAAATGTACATGCCAAAATGCTTTAGAAATTTACCACAATTGTCAAGGCATCACAGATCAGCAAAAAATAACCCTGTAACCCAAACAGGACTCCATCACTTAGCATCCAGAACTCAAATAAACTTTCAGTTTTGAGCTTCATTGCCATGGCATTATAGAGCCAGAAGCAAAGAGAAGGAAAGGATTTAACTTATTTGGATCAGTGACACAAGAAGTGCAGGAAAAAGGAAAGTCTCAACTATACAGAGGAAAATTAAATCCAGCTTGATTCAAGTTTACAAAAAGCTACGAAGGAAAGTAAAAAAAATGAGCTCCCGTAAGTGAAGACACTGAGATCAGGTGGTTGGTGGAATTTCCCCCCCCTTATCCTCAGAAAATGTCTAACACATTTTTAAGGCTTGAAGACTTGATGGTTCAAAGTGCTGTCAGACTGTTTGGAAAGCCTGGAAATACACCATATAGGGAGGATCAGAGAATCATAGAAAGGCTTGGGTTGAAACAGATCTTGAAAATCATCTAGTTCCTACCCCTCTGCCATGGGCAGGGATGCCACCCATTAGACCAGGTTGCTCAGGACCTCATGCAACCTGACCTTAAACACTTCCAGGAATGGGGCATTTACAACTTCTCTGGGCAACCTGTTCCAGTGCCTCACCACCCTCTGAGTAAAGAATTTCTTCCTGACATTTTATCCAGAGCTCTCGTATTTCAGTTTAAAACCTTCTCCCCTTGTCCTATCATTATCTGCCCTTGTAAAAGGTAGCTCTCTCTCTTCTTTGTAAGCCCTCTGTAAGTAGTGGAAGGATCCATCCCATGATATGCTTTGTGCAGAGCCACAACACAAAACACACATCATGGAGGTCTGCAACAATCCCCCAGTGGGTGCTGTGGAAAGGACCTGCATATATTCAACCTGTATGGAAGTAAGATGATGTTATGACTTCAGTTAGGGAGAAGCCTGTGGGTCACGCAGGAATGTTGTCTCTCCATTTCAGTAGTACAGGAACACTAGGAAAATAAATAAAGATTTTAAAACAGAAATATTTCACAGCAATGTATTGACCTTGCTCAGGTTATGCCAGTGATGTGACCCTGTACACAGCAGTGAGAGGTGAAGCCCATTCTTAATGGCTGAGCAATCAGTTTTTGTTGCCATAATGAATCTAACTGCTAGATCAGGATTACTTGATTTCTGGAGCAGATAGGTGGCTGTCATATTATATCTTAAAGCAGTCCAGTCACCTCAAACCTCCACTTCAGGGACAGATTTAATTTCTCATGCCATAACCAGCACTCTGGCTACAATCCAGTTATACTAAATGACTTCAGAAGTGTATCCAGAGGCAATTTCACTTGCTAATCACCAAAAAGTAGGCTAACAGTGCTTCCTTCAACACATTTCTTCTGTGCTCACAGCCTTTGCTGAACACTGTCAGAAGGACAGAGCCTAAGGTCTCACACATATAGGGATTCTGATTAAGAACAACTTCCAGTTGCTCTTGTATCATGGTTTGACAGATCCATTGAAGAAGTGTGCCTAGAAGGCTGAGCGACAAATCAGTCCCCATTGCAAGAAAGGGATCATGCCACTGTATTCCATCTCTTCTGATAGTCTACAAAGGAAGCAAATTTCCCTCCAAGGGAAGCCTACTACCCTCTTATTTCAGAATTATAAACAAGTACCTCAGAACTATCTCCTCTGATAATCTCAGGAGTTTGTCCTGTTGCCCCAAGCAGGTTTTACTATTAAAAATAAAAATCTCTTAAGACATTTTCCTGAAAAAGGATGGGGAAAAAGAACTAGATAGGTGGACATCAAATAGACAGTCACATATGTAATGGTGCTATCTACTGTTTTGTGGCTTTGGGGGCCTGAGGTAGGGCTCCACAGGATCTGTTAGTTAGATTCTTGACTCTCCAGATTAGTCATAAGCACCATGACACTGACTTCTTTTAACCCAAAGGCAGATGAGACAACAGACATATTGTGGTGTCAATGAAAACCTCATTTTTTACTTTGGCAGCTTACAAGAACTGCATCAGAAAAATCAAAAAAACTGCTGAATTATGGCCAGAACATTCCTCTGCTTTCTTTAGAGTGTTAATGTTATTCTTATGTTACCATAGAGTCATCAAGCCTTAAACTCTGTTCTCTGTATTAGCCTTCAGCAGATCCAACCTCTTAATAGGCAAGAGCCTCCTAGAAGTCTACACCACTCACTTGTGCACCTATTAGCCAGCAGGCTGTGGCAAAACCACTGCAGCATTTAGTGAATGGGAAATTATGTTAGTGACAATATGTCTTGAAAGTGACAGAAGGCAAAGTGTCACATTTGAAGACAGACTGAACAATTTTCACACTTGAAAGTCAAGGCCAGATATGAAGACTCACAGATGCCTCACCATTTACCCACATCTTGAAAATTAAGTGTATGAGCACCAAGCACTGTTCTGGGAGATTCCCCTGTTAAGATTCTCTCAAGTAATAAAGCCTATTGTATAGTATTATTCTAAGTTTAGTTTTTCACTATATCAGGTATGTTTGAGATAATCAATCTAAAGAAACAGAATTTTCAATGGCCAAGTTTATCTCATTCTAAGGTAAACATCTAAAATAGGTCAAATGAATTGATATTGTTTGTGCATAACAACATGAGTAAAATCTATTGCTTATTTATTCTCTGAACCTTTTCCCAGGGAATGAAGTATAAGCAAAGGAGTATTGCAGTGGATAGGTTTTGGGAGTATATCAAGAGCACCTCTGTTCTTTGAAGCCTCAATCTTCAGTTAAATTTTAAGAAAGAGTATAACTTATTTTTCCTTCTTCCTGTTTCTAGCTAGTGACTCAGGAGCACATCTGCACAATGCTAAGAAACACACAGTGCAAAAACATAAGAAAATCCATACTAAGCAATTTAACATCTCCAACAATACATAACGCATGCTGAAGGATTTAAGAAGATATACAAACAGCAGTAGCTCCTCAGAATGCTTTCTCAGCACTGCACAGTCTGTACTTCAACAGCCTGAAGGTAGGAGATGCCTTTGCAAACAACAGTGCTTAGAGTATTTTTATCATAGAGTACGTTGAGTTGCAAGGGACTCATCAGAATATTCAAGCCCAATTCCTGGCCCTGCACAGAACACCCCAAGAATCCCACCATGTGCCTCAGGGTCTTTTGTCCAAATGCTTCTTCACCTCAGACAGGTTTGGTGCTGCTCCTCCATTTCATTGTCTTTATGTACAATGTTAGCATCTGGAACACCACACTTAGGGGAGCACAAAAATAAAAGATTCTACAAATGTATATAGTTCTTGATTAATCATCTGGGAGAGAACAATTTAGTGCCTTCCACAACATGAGGAAAACATTCATTCCAGCTCCAGGAAGGAGCTAACACACACAGCACTGCACTACTCCACACAGGCATGACCACTCCGGCCAGCAGAAGCTGGATAGCTGGATCCCACTTTCTTCATCTAGTTATGCATGCACAAAATACTTTGCTTTCTTTTTTTGTTTTAGAAGTTTTAAGCTTTGACAGTTTTGTATTTTATGGTAGTTCATTTCTAATTCGCGGTTCATTTGTAATTTGTATTTTATATAGGCTGAATTAAGAGTTGTAATGTTCAGAAAAAGTACAATGTCTGGATGTTAAATAAGATCTGACTGTTGAGCTTCATGTAAACTAACAGGAGCTTTGGGATTTGGCCTGACAATGAATTTGCAAGGCGCTTAGCAAAAAAACCCAAACAATATTAACCATGGAAACTGTAATAATAATAACTTGGACTGGAAAAGCAACGTAGCCTGGTAAGTTTATAGCAAGATAACATCAGAGTAGGAGCTATGGAAAGAGCCAAGGGAAAACACAGCTTCATTCTAGATCAATCTCAATCTACGATGATTTACAATAACTCTTTCCATTAATTCACATCTAGGAGCACAGTAAAGTAAAACACTGTCTATCTGGATCAAAACAAAGGTTTCTCCAGTCAATTACAGGACTACAATTATGGCAACAACAGATGTCTACAGAAAAATATAACAGGGCAGCCATAAAGACTCCTCCTGTGGCTTTCCCAGATTCCAGCCTCTTGAAGTACAAGCAGACTGACACACTCAATTGAATTTTACTCCACTAATCTTCTAATACATTTTCAGACTTTTCAAGTTCTCTGTAGTGTTCAAACTGTAATATTGTAGCAGGAAGAAAGAGGCCTATCTTTTCTTTCTGTCCTTTTTGAACCTCCTATCAGATAGGTTTGATGCTGTAATTCGCACAATAAAGAACGAAATAAATAAATCAATCCCTATTAATCCTTTCTGCTCCATTCAGCACTGTACAGAGAACAGAACATGACATATTTTTTCTCAATTGTGCCTTTTTCAGATTGAAGTCCACATTGTCAGACTTTAATTGGAAGATGTCTGGTGCTCTTGATCACTCTTGACACCTCTGAATCTTTTCTGGTATTATTAGATTCACACTGAGGTGTGAGAACCAGAACTGTATTTATCATTCAAGTTGCAGCATAATACAGATGGATTCATTAAAAATAGTGACATTAAAACTCTTTTGCTTTGTTCCCTATTCTCTTCTTAGTAATTTGACTGGTGCTAAACAGCGACTCCATGTTTTCCTTGATCTGTAATTCCAAGATCATTTCCTGAACAGTAATAGCTAGTCCAGTGTGGCATGAAATGCATAATGCTTCCTTTGTTTTCCTCTTCATCTGCATCACTTGCCTATTGCTTCCTCTGAGTTTTACAAACCACTTGGCAATTCAGTTCTTCAACTTCTTCAATTCCTTTGAACATCTTTGCAGCCTGTACTCCATTTTTCTACCAATATAACTTAGTATCACCAACAAATACTTTGATTTTTACTTTTAACTTTGCTCATATACATCTACCTCCCATTTTTAAAAAAATCACAATTTGAGACAGAAAAATAAGTAAAAATAAAAGACAATTTCATGATTTTATGTCCTGTAAACCCACAGGTTTTAAGCCTGAGAGCAACAAGCTGTTTCCTCAGTGATATGAGGGTTGTTCTGTACTGAAGATTCTAGATATTAGACATAGACTTCCTCTAATACAGGTAAGTAGCGCCGAACCCAATAAGTGCATACAACTGTCTTATTTTGCATGCTAACATTCTGAAATGAAGTGAAACTTATCCTTGAATACACAAGTAGGCTGGCATGCCTTCTTAGCCATGGCTATTCCAAATCTTTGAGTAAGAAGTCAGTGGTGTTTATCTCAAGCTCTACCAAGCAGACTGCCGAGTGCACAAGAGCTCTTATCCAAGCTTGCAGACCACAAACTGAGCGGGTGGAACAAGAACAAGTAGCTTCCTTTAGCTTCGTATATAACCCCCACTTCTTGGGAGAAAACCCCACCAAACACACACATCTGCAGATCTGAACAGCTTTTTCAGTATTGATCTGAACAGCTTTTCCAGTGTGCTATGAAAACATGGCAGTGCAGATAAGACATTAATGTTCTAACAGAAATGTTCTATCCTCCCATTTTCTGTACACAATTACAGAGAAGCCACTGACACAATGAACACTTCCCATGAGTTAAATCACAACTCAGCAAACAGGAACATACCTTTTCACCAGGCAGACCTGCAACACCGTCCGGTCCTTTCACACCCATCTCTCCCTACAAAACAAATTGATCAATTAGAAGTTCCACAGACTTCTGAGGTTAATAACCTCTACTCAGGTCATATCAGAGTCAATAGAAAAGCATCTTCTGCCTGATTTTTTAGTAATCCAACCACTGTGGAGGAGGATGCCTTACATGTCATAATAAAATCAGCAAAATAAATGCATTTTAAACACCTATAACATCAATTAAGTCCTTTGTCAGACAAATAATCGCACATCCACATTTCCATAAAAGCAAGCCCACTAATTTTAAAGGAATTCATTGCAACAGAAGACAGAAACCAAGAGGGTCCATTTTCAGTTCTACACTGAGAAAGCTCAACGTGTAATACAGATTTGTACAAAGTCATATGCCCTCAATATTTTTGAAAAACATTTAAATTTCTCTCTCCCTCCCTTTTATCCCTTTAGAGAAACCAAACCCCAAATCATAAGCAATCTATAAGAAAATTTTAGTTTTGAGAAAAAAACTGACTCTCTTCCATAACTCTCCTGATTGGTTGGGAGAGTTATGGAAGATCTCAGCAGCTGTAAATTGGACCATAAATCTTAAAAATTACATAAGAAAACATCAAACACAGAAATGCTGCTAAATAATGTAAAGTATAAGGTTTAAAAAATTTAAAATGAAAATCATTTTGATGCCAGAGGAATACAACAAAAGCACTGAAATGAGCACTGTAGTGTTTGTTTAAAAACAAAACAAAGCATTAGGTGTGCCTACTTTTACCAAGAAAAGAACATTCTCCAGCAAGAATAACATTATACCTCTGGTCTGAAATTAAGTTATTAATCTTTCTGAACTTGAGAAAGGAGCAGTAAGATTGTCCAGAAGTACACAATAAGAGTTGTATAAGAATCATAAAGATTAAAAAGCCCCTCCAAGATCATCAAGTCCAGCCTTTGACTGAACACCACCATGCCAATGAGATCATAGCACTGAGTGCCATGTCCAGTTGTTTCTTGAATGCCTCCAGGGAGAGGGACTCCACCACTTCCCTGGGCAACTCATTGCAATGACTGACCAGCTTTTCAAAAAATAAATTCTTCCTAATGTCTACTTGAACCTTCGGTCACACAGCTTGAGGAAATTTCTTCTTGTCCTGTCATTGGCTGCCTGCCTGACCCCCATCTGCGTACAACCTCCTTTCAGACACTGGTAGAGAACAATAAGGTCACCCCTGAGACTTCTTTTCTCCAGCCTAAATACCCCCAGCTCCCTCAGTCACTCCTCATAAGGCTTGTTCTTACTGAGTATGCACTGTATGCCCTCACCCAGGCCATGGATAAAGATATTAAACAGCTCTGTCTCAAAAGTAGACCAAAATCCTGTATGCATGAATAGCATGAATCCACTGGCACTGTGAGAGGTAAAGGTTACCTTATCTAATCACCCACAGAGTCATTCTCTTATCTATGCATCCTCTGCTCCCTTCTGCCACTTGCCAGTATTTTAATAGACCAGTACCACTTTGTTACCTTCAGTGGTGTATTTTTATACACTGTGTAGTCTAAAATTACGCAGCCTACTACATGCCAGGAAACCTTTAGCCTGTGTGACTTACTCACCAATTAACCAAGGTATGTTTACACTACTGTTCCACTAACTGCAGACAGACTCCCTATCTTGAAGACAATTATTTTCCACTGCAAATTAGATCTGCAAGTTATGCTTCTACCTTTTAGTTGTGATTTTAATAACCACATGTGGAAAAGTAGTAGTTTTTCATGCCTTTATGAATATAAATATCAGATACTATAGGTATCTAATAGTATTCATAGAAACAGTACCACAGAATAAAACCAAAAATATAGAAATGCCTCTTTAATATTTTTATATTTTTCTTGATGGTATTTTCCTTTCCTTCGGCAGGCGTTAAAGTCCTTCACAAAAGTGAAAGATAAGTTACTGGGAAAACAGCTTTGTAAGGTGGTGAACAGCAGTAGTACAAGGCTGGCATTTACAGGTTATGAGGTACACACAGTGTAACAACAGCCAGAGGTAGAACCATGAGCTGTAAATCTACTGTCAGGATTTACAAAGGGTGAAAATGAAAACCCTTTTCAACTGAGCTTCTCTTGGGAGGGCAGGTGTTCAGCCATCCCCAGGAAAGCAGAGCTCCATCATATATAGCAGTGACTTGGGAAGAAGTGGTGTCACTCCACATGTCCCCCTGCTTCCTCTTTCTTCCCACTGCTTTATATACTTCTTTATATACTGATCATGGCACCATGTGTTGGCTATGGAATATATCTTTGGTAGTTGGTGTCACTGTCCTGGCTGTGTCCTCTCCCAGCTCCTTGTGCTCTGCCAGCCCCTTGCTCATGGGGTGGGGTAGGGAGCAGAAAGGGCCTTGACACTGTGCAAGCACTGCTTGGCAAGAATGAAAACAACCCTGTGTTATCAGCCCTGTTTCCAGCACTAATCCAAAACACATCCTCATACTGGCTACTGGGATTAAAATGAACTCTGTCCCAGCTAAAACCAGGACACAACATCACCAGAAAAGTCCAGGTTAAAAACAACAAAAACAACAACAACAAACAAACAAATAAACAAAAAAAACCCAAAAAAACCCCCACCAAAAAACCCCCAGAAAACAAAAAAATGTCTATTAGCCAAAAGGAAAAAAAATTCACATTCAGAAAATTTGTTAGGAGAAAGAAAACTCATCCCAAAGGCAGCATCACTCCAGGGTTTCCCTGGTACTGTGGGAGCAGCAGGGAGTATACGGATGAGAAAGTATCACCCCTGTTACTCCCAGCAGAAGCCCCCAGCTGTGTTCTGTCCCATCAGAGCAGGAGCTCAGCCTCACCAAGGCCTGGGCTGGATGTCACTGGTTTAACTCCTGCACCAGTGACAGTGACTGCTGGCTCCCCTGCTCTTGTTTCAGCTCTGGAATGGCCCCACTGGGGAAGTGTGACATTCTCCCACACCCCTGAGCACACCTCAGTGGTGAGGACTTGCTGCCACCATCTCCACTCCGCAGGATGACTTAAACTCAGGACTGAGATGAGTACTGGAATGGCAAATATAGTAACAAAGACAGTAAGTCACATTTCAGAATTTTTTATAAGAAAAAATGGTTGTGTTGCTAATGATATTTTCCCTTTTTAATCTGATAACTTGGACAATTAGTTGTCCAAAACATAAGTGAGACTATGTCTACCATAAATTCTTAGATTGGTAAGCACAAAGAGTTTCATTCTTCTTATTGTACGATTTTATTCTACTAAGTATACTGGCAATTCCTGACTTTGTCATAACTGACAGCCAGCCACATTTTGCTCAACTTTCTTGTTTTTCTTGAATTCCAGCTTCTAGGTCCCTATCAATAACCTCAGCAACAAAGACTGGGCCAGAAAGGAGCAATTCTCAAGGCTGCATGGAGAACAGATGTGGTTTAGGTGGAATCAAGTTGACTGGATTTTAAGAGGAAAGTCAGAGTAGCAGGAAAGAAAGACTAGCAAGGAAAATGGAGGGAAAGAACAGTTCAGACACTTCATTTGGTCTCCAGGAGATCTTTTTTCATATCATTCTATTACAAATATTTTCCTAGTGCAATAATACATTGCATAAACCTATCTCTACCAATCCCAAAATAGCCTTTTAAATGTCTCTTTCCTTAAGTAAAATTTAAAGTAATGAAGTTGAATAGCAAAAAATTTCTCCATGATGTACATCAACAGGCATTTTAATATTTGAAAGCAATCTGCCTCTGGCTTTTTGGTCCCTACTTCACTTACAGCATTAACTAATGACCTAATAACACAGCTAACACCGGCTTAACATTATATCAAAATATTTAATTCTGTTTAGATTTCAATTTAAAATATTTCATGGGCACTTAGTCTGATTAAAGGAAATAAAAGTAAAAAACAGGGGTTTTTTTAGCCTCCTTGAGAGACAAAATCAGTTTATATATTCAGCATATATGTAATCATTCTAATTATGGTCACCCATATTCTGTCTTTCTGAAGAATATCTACATACTGAGGACAAAACAGGACCTTTACAACATTGTTAAAAGACATTTGCTAACAACAAATATGTCTGTAAGATTCTGAGTAGCTAAATACAATGCTGAAGTAGTACAAATTGCAACCAAATAAAAAAGACAGTCAATGTCTCACTCAGATCATAAGAAGAGAAAACCCAACTCCACAGAAGATATCAAACTGTGTTAAAATCACAGAAGACTTCCACCTAATTTGTGTCCACTTGCAACTTGTGAGATACACTGTGCTAAGAATCAAGCTGCCATGAGAATATACAGCATATTATTTAGGGATAGTCCAAACTGTACACTTAGTAAGTAGCAAAGGAAGTTGGTCCAGGCAATTTTTTCAGTCTTAATTATTGAGAAATTAAAAAACAGTTGGTCCTTTGCTGCAGAAGCTGATCTCCCAGCAAAAATATCCAGCAGAGCAAACCAACTATTCCATGCCTGAAGTATGGGAGATAAAAGTTTTGAGTGAAGAACTGTCCTCACACAGTCATAATAAAGGCTAGGTATACAAATAGGAAGGGCATTCACACAAATGGCATAATTTTGATCAGATGCTCCTGTGCATTCAGATGCACATCTTGCCAGGGATATATCAATATTTGCATGAATGCTTATTCCAGTGAAAATATGGTACTCCAGTCCTTTGGGCCTGCAATATACTTTGAATTTTGGCTCAGACCTGTTCAGAGGTACTAGGATGTGCCAAGAGTACCCAAATGGAGTGGTTACAGGCTAATAATTAAATTCAAAATGCCTAAAATGGCTTGTAAGTTAGCATACTTTACACTGGTGATAGCTTAGAGGTTCTTGAATAGTCTGACCTCAGGGAACAGTGATGTTGGACTGAAAAGAAGGGCAATTTTGAGGGGCTTGAATGTAGCCTAATTTCAATCTGTGTCAGCAGAGACTTTCTTGTCAGTCCCATAGCAACAAAAATGGACATAAATTCAATCATACAATTAATTAAAGTGAATGCGAAATTGGAATGAGATAAAGCAAAATAAAAAGATAAGAACTGTTGTGCTGAAAAGGAGATAATATAAATAGAATTAGAAATTTCTTATTAAAGATTAACATTTTCACTTGGATGCTGCAATGGCACAGACATTTAAATATAGTTAGTTGGATGCCTATAGTAATATTATTTAGAAACAAAAGAAAAAATAACATGAGAAGCTGAGCATAAACAAAAGGGGAAATGTGCTTAGGAACCACAGAACTCAGAGAAGACCTGGTTTTTTGTAACTGGCCAGCAAAGTTATCAAGAAGCTGCCTATTTTGTGTATAATACAGTACAAGACATTCAGCCAGAGTCTGTTAGTTTCCTTTACATAATCTGACAATAAGTCATGTATCCTACATGTCTGGAATGTTCTGGAGCCTTTCTGCCTCTTCAGGTCTAATTATTGATGTAACAAGGCCGTCATTGAGAAGGAGTGTTACTGAAAACTTGCGTAAATGCAGAGTCAGTGAGAAAAATGGTATTAAAATCTCAGAGAATGTTGCTTTCAGCTCATGGCAGGCACTATTTAACAAAAGATTTGTTTGCTCCCTAAGGTCAGTGAGCCAATCCTGGTCACAGTCATACTGTGCCCTCCATCCAACCCCTTTTCCCCATCCCCCCAAAAAAGAAAAAAAGCCCACCCACTGCAAAGCTAGGAAGTAACAAGTACTGGTCCATTGTAAGAAAAGTTCAAAATAAGTAGCTTTCTACCTGTTTGGTGTTCTACCCCTGAATTTAACCTGCTGATTCATTCAATTTTGTGAAAGGGCATTAATAAATGTCAATATACTTTCTTTAGGTTAACTTCTGGGTGCAGCAGGGCTCATTGACTCTCAGACAGTTCCATGCACAGAGAATCCATGCGGTGAGGCTCTTTTTCTAAAACAAGTGGCAGAACAGAACCTTACATGTTTTGTTTAGAGACACTATGCTTAGCATTGTAAATACTGCTAATTCGCTGGGAGATTAAATGGTAAAAAAAAACCAGACTTGTGAAGTCTGCTTTCCCAGCTTAGTAGCAATAATGGTCTAAATGGATCAGGCCAAGACCAGAAGAACTGTTTCCCAAACAAATGCTAGGAAACTCCCTGTGCTGGTAGCATAAGCTAAAACTAAAAACTGACAATTGTTTAATACACTCCAGATCAAAACTTCATTATTAGGTCTGAAAACTGACAGCAGTCCCTCTAGATTCAGCTGGACTATAGAAACTAACATGACTGAACTTTTTTTTTTCACCTAAAAATACAGCTTGTGTCAAAAGTTAAATATATACTGGAGGGGAGGAGTTGTTGTGGGGGGCAATATACTGTCAAGAAATGTTCTTAATTTCAACCAGCTGTCTAGATAAGCCTTCTCAGAACTGGACCCTTTTCAGCAAGATACTACAGTTATAGGAACAGCCCTGGCTGTCTTCACAAACTATTTCAGATCACATATTAAATGGTGCGCTGCAAGGTAGGATGTTGGGTTAGGATACCACCATCTAACCTCTGGATTAGGACAGTCTAGGCATCTTCTTCTCATACAAGCTGCATTCCCTGACCTCAGTTCCTATCTCGCTGTCTTTGTGGCAGATTTACAATAGTTTATTCAACTTGCCTCCTCTAGTAGCACATGGAAAACATTCCCAGCTGTGTCTTAATTCAGCATCCTCCAACAAAATTTAAGGAATGTAGTGTGAAAGGAAAACATTTGATATGTTGACCTACAGAATTAGGAAATTCCAAGCTACATAGCATAAGAATATCATGGTAAGCATTACAGGAAAATTCAGAAAAGGCCCAAGGAAAGGATCAACTGGCCTGTCCTAGAGACTTGCCAATGTCAGATTCTTCTCTCTTCACAATAAACAGTTTCAGGTACAAGCATTGTCAAAGAATATATGGAGGTCATATCTCATACCCTCCTACTGATGATTGCAAGATGATTCCACCACAAGGGATTCTGTCCATCAGCAGTGATCTACACACAGGAGATGGAACAATTCTTGTCAGAATACATACATGCCTTCCGTACAGGGCATGGTGACGGGGCTGGGGAGACATGTGCTTCCCAGGCAGGTAAACTGTGCTCCACAGAGTTGATGAGGTGACCCCAAAGTGGGGCAGCTGTAAAATTCCTGGCAGGGAGCTCACATACAGAGCCAGACACTGACTGATAAAGGATCTACCCTATGTTCAGGAAGATTCCTTTAAGGAATAACAGAATTCATACAATTCCTATTTAAGAAAGATAAGTCAATGACAAGGCTTGAAAAATCCAAGTGATATTTTACCTTTTCACCTTTCTCTCCTTTCTGGCCTGGCAAACCAGCTACTCCTGGCAACCCTGCTTCTCCCTGATTTTAAAAGAAATAAAAAAAGTCAACAAAGCAGATCTAAAATATATTTGGTTAGGTTTCCTGTCTTTGTCACAAATGCCTAACAAAGCAAATGACTCAATAAATATAGTGCAACACCCAGGAGGAGTATTAAAAGAAAACAAACATTGTGTAGAATATAATTCATTCTCAAGTGAAAACATTTACACTAAACATAATGCCTAAATATAATTCTCTGTTTTACCATGGTACTTTTTTGGGTGTATATTCAAACAATTAAACCTTACTAACATCTCTAACTTAACTTTACTTTTTGGATTTAACTAAACCCAGAATGTACTGGTTCTTAACTGGGAAATACGATGTAAATATGTTACAACACTACAAATCAGTAAGATTTTTTCATGACTGCAAAAAAACACCAAACCCAATTGTTTTTATATCTAACAGGAGAAAAGAGCATTATGTATTAAAAAGCAACAGGAAAACTTTATACTTTATTGGGAAAGCAGTAGCATCTCTGTGTAGATTCTTGCTGCATCCCTGGAAGCGTGTATATTTTGCTGGCATGAACAGTCACTGGTGATGGAGTCGTAGCCAGTAACCTCTCCTCACGTGGGCACTAAAAAAAAAAGATTCTCTGATTTTCAGTCCACTTTGGTTAATAGGTAAATACCATCCAACCTTCTGTTCTATCTTCTGTTTTAATACTCCTGTACAAACCATACATGGAAAGTGACAACAACTTCCAAACAGAGAAAAAAAGCTGTAAAAAAATCAATTCTAGATATTTAGATCCTTCTGTTCCAAAATTTATGCCAGTTAAAACTGATATGACTGTCCCACTTCTTTCTTCCAAAAGACAGAAGAATAAAGAGGAATAAAGTCTCCCAAAATCAGAAGTAGTGAAACAGAAAATGTCCACGGGGAGAAAGAAAAAAGATAGTACTGCGTAGTCTCATCCTGTCCTCTGCCCTGTCAACAAGTGCAAAATATAAGAGTGCAAAGGAAAACATTTTTTTATTTCCTTATATTAAAATACTTCTGGCATAGATAGTTTGGAAACAAACAAAAAAGCCCTGAACCCAAGATTTACCTGTCTGTGACTCCTGAGCCAACCTGAAGAGATACTATAGGACAAGTCAACAAAACCTGCTAAGCTTCAGTCTCATTGAGATGTAATGAAGATTTTTTTGAGCCTTCTGTCAGAGAAATTCCCACAGGATTTACTGCTTAGCATAGAAATTTATATCCAAGTATAAATTCCTTCCCTTAAATTACTGAAAATGTAGCTGTTATAATGGGTAAGGAAGTTGTGAAAAAATAAGTCAGAAAATGTAAAGCTAGTTTTAATATGAAAGTCATTAACAAGTAGTCCACCATTTCTTACATCTTAAACATAAGAAATACAAATTAAACTGATGGTGCTTTTAGCTACATAGATGAATGACTATGTACATGTTATTGATAAAGCCCATTGTTGAGCTTTTTGTCTTATATAAAATTAGAGTTTGTTTTGTTCTTGCTTCTTTTGCTATTGTGTCATAACTGCTCAATAAATTGTATTTCCAAGCACCAAAGACATACAGGAATTTAATCCATTCCACTTTTTCATAAGCTTATACATTCAAGAGAAACTCTGCATTACCTTCAAGAATATATTTAGAAATATATTCGAACTATTAATCATTGTTTAAAATTGAAATTTGCCCCCTGAAGTTAGACCATTCTTCTTTCATGCTTTTGAGCACCAAGCAGTCTTGTGTTGTTCAGTTCTTGGGCAGATTTCTCTCTCCCATCCAGGTACACTTTCCCCTATTTCTTTGTGGATGTAATCAATCAGCCCTCCTACATGCTCTGGGTTTTTCTTGCTGACTACAACCTTGGTGGTGATGGCACTGTCCACCGCCTCAGAGGAGCCTGATCTTACAGACTACTTTGGACTAGCAGGCCAATAATTTAACACAATGTCTTTCTGAGGCTATTTATAGTCTGGTTGGGTTTTCTGTAGTTTTTTGTTTGTTTATTTGTTTGGTTTGGTTTTTGTGGTTTTTTGTTTTTATGGACTAGATTGAGTAAAATAATTACATCTACAACTTCAAGTTATGGTTCTACTGTCTTCCACTTTACACTGATTCTTGTCTATCAAAACAAGAGGGAAAAGTGAACCCTTTAAACTAAATCAATGTTTTCCCTCACGTTAAACAATATATACATTTCAGCATGTGCTTTCTAAAGAAGAAAGTGTTTCATAGAATCATCAAGGTTGGAAGAGACCTGTAGGATCAAGACCAACCATCAACCTACCACTACAACTTTCTAGTTATTAAAGACCCGTACCTCCATTTTAGTATATCAAAATAAAGAAAACTCAACACCATCATATTTTCCTTCTCTTCCACTGTCATGCAGACTCTTTCATGGGCTTTGCTTATTTTATCTGTAAAGCTTCACAAGATGCAACTGTTACTGAAATGGCCTCTGTTGTCAGAAACCATTCTCAAGCCATCTCAGTGATTTGTTTCCTACACTCTGAGGCTTCTTCAGTTACTAATTAGAAATTAATCAGTGTTAAGGAATGCATTTAAAAAGCACTAGCAGCGCCTAGTGCCTTTTGCTGATGTTCCACTGTACCATTTATTTAGGCAGCAAAAAACTATGTACCATCACTCCAGATATGGAATTCATTATTAGAAGGTAATTAAGTTATCACCTTTGTTGAAAATTTTTTACAGCTCTTTAGCAGGAAACAATAATGCAATTTCTTTTGTATTAACATTTGAATTTTAACAGATAACTTACCAAGTCTGCAGATATTTCACAACATGTATCTTCTACTGCAAGTTGTGAATTACAATAAACTGCTATGTGGTGAAGTTCAATCTATTAAGGAATACAAAAGAGATTAATATGAGGTGTAAAAAATTATGTGTTATGGCATGCTTTTTCTTATCTTGGAAAGTAGTAAACTTTCTCTTTGAAACACTGCATATTTCTGAAATGCTAGAAAAAGACAAATCCAAAACAATCACACAGCTCCTCATTTAAGGAACAAATTATGCAGTCTATTACTTTGATGTAAATCACATTTTAGATTTCATTTATTTTCATTTAAGTTGCATCCATCTCTATTGGTTTGCTATATTACACAAGAATTTTAGCCTTGTAGACATCCTCTACAAACCTTTTCAGGAAAGGTAATTTTCCATTGCAGGAAACTAAAATAAGGTTTGATGAACTCTCTATCACATGCATCTATTGCTTTGGACAGACCTTTGCCTGGACATTGCCACTAAATCACCTGAAGAGCAAAAATCACAAATTCTTTATGTAAAGCTTTTGTTTCAGAGACTTTGGGTGGATTGGAAAGATGAAAAGCAAGTAAAATTCTAACTAGATATTCTTGTCATCATATTCCTCTTTTTGCATCATTTTTATATCCTCTTAATCTCCCTCTTGCACTTGGTATTGAGAAAAGTGACCATTGGTATAGGATCTGCTCTGCTGCCTTCATCAGCTTTAAGCCCATAATGTTTTCCTGCAAACGTGGAAATCCCAATTGAAAACTTCCACTCAGAATTATCCAGCTCATACCATGCAACCAGCAGAAAAAACCTGCTTTTTCTGCTGCATGCTATTTGGAAATGAGGAGATAATACACACGTTTCAAATAATGTTGAACTCAAGTCTGAGAAAATAAAACACAGCATTAGCTTGGCTCCATGAAATAAGAGATCTGAGTCCTGGCCAAAGTGCTTAGTGCCCCACAAGAATGACTCCTCCTGCAAAGTTAGCTTGCAGTTAAAACATGCTGTTTTCCTCTGGAGCCCTACAGAGTACATAAGATCGCTGAAGCTTTCTGATGGTCACTATAAACCCAAAGCAGATGCTTTAAACCTGGTAGCTGCATGTCACTGTACTTAAAACAAACTGACATTTCCTGAAGATTTCAAATTACTTGCTGTGCTTTCAAATTACTTGCTTTCAAATTACTTTTCTCCCTGCATGAAGAAACAGAAGAGACCATTCCCGAGACAAAAAATACCCCAGAATATCATGGGGTTTCATTGGGTAATTCTTGCACCAAAGGCTGCAGGAAATACACCTCTGGCCACTTCCTAATCCCTCTCTTTTGGATAAGGGAGAGACAACTATCAACAATGTGCCCCTATTTCTACAGAGCTGAATTGCTCTAGAAGACCTGAATACAGAGGTAATCTTTAACTATTTTGTATCTCCCCTTTATCAAAGCCAGACAAAGTGTAACAGATGACTGATACAAACCTATAAATTAATCTTACTAAAAATGAAAGAAAATAATCAGGACTATAAGCTACCTTTAAACATAGAAAGACTATATCTGTGGTAATTAGGTGGCTCTTTCTCCAAATTAAATACAGAAAAACAGACTCCTTAAACCAGGACTGAGTTCTATGCAGTTACTTTGGCAACAGCTTTGTCTTAGCAGATGCTACATAATTGAATAATGTTTAGAGAAAAACACTTAAGGACTTCAAATTAAGAATACACACTCAAAAATAATGACTGGGTTTGAACATTTTATCTACATGATTCTGTACAACTGTGTTAGTAAAAGCATGGCTAAAACATTACTTCAAGTTATCTGTTTGTCCTTTCACACTACTCACATCTACAGGCTTATCATCCGCAGCACGAGAAGCAATCAGTGTCCTTCCCTGCAAGTCAATGGTGAATTTTTCATCAGTCTGCTTTCTCTCAATTAAATTACAATCCAAATAGAGGGAAATGATCCCTGACTGCACGCTAATACCAAGCTTATGCCACTGCCGATCAAACAATGGATAAATTTCTCGACTCTTAAAAGTGTAGTGCAGTATATTTCCCTGAGAGGATTTGGTCATATACTCCACCACCTTTTTTGTACCATCCAGGAGGACAGAGATCTGAAAGCAAGACAAAATAAAATAAGTGGTTATTTAAAAGTTATAAGACAGAAGCGCATCTATAAACCATATACAACAAAAATATTTCAACTACATATACCGGGCAAGAATTATGTTATGAAGCATTCTTTGATGTAACTGGGTAAATACATATCAGTTGTAAATTAAAACACGCATTTATTTTATTTTGCAGTCTAAACTGAATAGATTTTGCTAAATTTCTGTCATTCCTGTCACAAATTATCAATTATTTCATAGCAGTCTGTCTATTTCATATAAACTTTAGCTAAATCCATTAATGAAACATCCATTATTACATGTGGGAAAAAAGAAACTTTTTGAAGGAATAAATCAAAGATGACTCTAACCTCAGGTGTGTCATACTGATTTAAAACTTGCCATATATACCAACGCTCTTTCTTGGTATTTCGCCGTACACGGAACGTAGCAACCAGAGAGTATTCTTCAGGAAGCCCATTTGGAAATACTTGCCTGGAACAAGAGGGAGGAAAAAGATTTCTTGTTATTCTTATACAAACAAGCACTGCTTAAAAGGAATGAACAGAAATAATATCTGGTGAAAACAAGAAGCTAAACACTTGCTCCCACCCTAACAAATTCACAGGTCTCAGCATTCAGAAATGTTTCTTCACAAAAGTACAATTCAGTCTTTCTATAAGAATAAATGACTGAAGGTTTTTTAATTAAATTTTGTTCTAACTTTTTTAGCATCTGTGATTAATATAAACAGGAGTCTAACAAGAAATGATGCAAAGTGAATATCCCACATGAAAGCATTTTAAAATACATATTTTTCCAGTTTATTGCTTAGGATACTTGAATAAGTTTTGTAGAGGATTTGTGGAATAATCCCTGTCCTTGGAGACTTTCAAAACACAGCTGGACAGGGCTCACAATAACCTGATCTAACTTTCAAGTTTGTCCTGCTCTGAGCAGGGATTTGATCCAGTGACCTCCATGGGCAATGACGTGGACAACTTGAGCATCAGAGCAGTTGGACTTTAGCAAGCTTGAAAAAAAATAAGGAAGTTATTTTTGAACAAATTATTTACTGTTTGATTTTGTTAGTATTTTCTCACCTAAGATGCATCAATATCTCAAAAAAGTCTGACCTATATCACAGAATGCACCTCAACACCACTTCCATGAACTCTTTGAAAAGACTGCATTTCACAAAAAACGAAATCTGTACCTCAACTCTACAGACTTTGGTAACCATTAAATATACAATAATTCTTTACTAAATAAATTAGGATGGTACAATCAACTTATTTAATTTGAAGCTTCTGCATTTCAAATTATTTATTTTCTAAGACAGAGGTGAGAAAATTAAAACCACAGATCTGTACACAACACAGGAGTAGCAAAAGTGTTCAGATTGCTGTTTGCAATCAGCTAGCCATGGTGCAAAAAGCATTCCCTGGATCAGAGTTCAGGAAACCTGTGGACCCCCCTACGCAGCAGAAAAATTTCCTCCATTTTATTTCCCATAATCACAAGAAGCAAATGGTTTAATTCTTAAAAAATAATGATGGGATTACAATTACAGAGCAATATGCTATAAAGCTTTTCTTAAAAACAAAACAAAATAAAACAAAAAACAAAGGTGGGGACAAAGAAAGAGCAAAGCACTACAGCTGATGAAACAATAGCCCCACAACCCTCCTGGACATTGTTGTACTTAGGAGCTCAGGAAAAATGCCTCCTGTGCAGAGAATCCTGCTCTAAATCCTGCCAAAGAGCTTCTCTAAGGACTAGCACCTATTTAAGTGCCTCATGTGGGAATCACACTTCTTTGGCTTATTTCCCACAGCTGATTCCTGTTTTATCCTAGGACTAAATTGGCTGCTGTCCCACATTGTTAGTGGACCCATATGCTGTTGTACAGCTATAGACGTTGGAATGTCAAAAGGCAAGGCAAAAGAGAATAGGCTTGGCTGTACTTAGACCTAGATTTCATACTTTGTATTTCAAATATAGCATAAAGAACATGTTTCATAATTTATAAAAAAAATACCTTCACCAGGCATGAGTGTGTGACTGCAGAACAATAAACTATCTGGACATGGGATCAGCCCCATGATTTCCTGCACCCCAGGCAGGCTAAGGAGATGGTATCTCAGGTTTACAGCTGTAAGCTAGACAGGATATCTGGCATCTGATGTGGATGGCAGCATCAGATTACCTCTCCAAAATCAATTAACTTTCCCAGCTAAGTTCCATATTGGGGACACTGGGGAATTCACATTAATGGACAAAGGACAGACAACTGTGGAAAAGAAATGATCAGAAGCCTTCATCAAATGCAAAGAGGGGAACCATGATTGTTACTGTAGGTCTGGAAGACAAGCAGAAGCAGTCTTTGGGCAAGGTGGCACTATTTTCTACACTCCCACACCGACCCTCCACTCCACTGCTTTTCACTGCATGCCTTCCTAACGCTTTCGCAGCCATCTAGATGTATGACAGTATTAAGTCATCTAAAATTGTGTTTCTTTCAGAATTATCTCAAATAAATTTGGTTGTGTAAGTACACCTGATATAAATTT
>NW_005054332.1:634487-645140 GCF_000277835.1 Geospiza fortis
TCCTCCCTAATTGGCTTCAAGTGGCTGTAACAGAATATAAAAGCATGCATTGAGCATTGAAGTGACTTAGGGACAGATGATTTATAAGATATTTCAGTGATATTTAAGTATTATTACCATGGCATCTTTTACTCTGTAAAATCAGTTAAAAATCCTCAAAATTGGGCAAAGTATGTACATGTTTTAAAGAATAAATATAATGATACTTGATGAGAAAAATAAAAGAACAAACAGAAAAATGAACATAAAACCTCATGTTGGAACATGAGAAAAGCCAAACCAAAATTTCATGGAATACTGAATTTGAAATTCAGGAGTTTGAATGTTTAGTATAGTGTTTCACCTGCTCACATCTACAAACATTTAAAACCTGAGAAAATTTATGCGGTATTTTGTAGAGGGTGAAAGCAATAAAGGAATGGCATCAAACGTTGATAAAAAAATTCATAAGCAAGTTGTTCCTCAACCCAAAAATCCCACAACCCGATATCCACAACCCAAAAAGTACTCCAACACAGAGTATTTAACCTTTCCACATGGCACAGTATAAAAACAATAAGAAAAGGAAAGACAAAAAGGGTGAAGGATACCTACACCAAGCTCACCTCAAAGTCTACAGATGTACACACAGTACAGAGAACATGAACTTAGGGTAGTAAATCATGGTGTCTACACCAAAAGCAGTAAGAGAGATGACAGGTTTTAAGCGAGTTATGTTACAGAAAAATGGGTAGCAACTGGTTAGTGTGCAAATTTATCTGTAAAGACAAGACAAAAGAACTTACAAAGTAACACAGACAAGCAGATGAGGGTATCCTTGACATCTGATCTCTCAACCAGATGCCTTTTTGGACAACAGTGTCTGAACAAAATTACATCATCAGACTCGGGAGCAAAAAAAATTGAGGTCTCCATGAAAAGCAGATATCCTTTTCAGTGGGACAACAAATAAGTTCTCCCATTTTTGTTTAATTTCCTCACCAAACAAGACATCCTCCCCAGATAACTGCTCAAACTTTTCAGTCTATTGAAAAGGTGCCCTCTTCCTCTTCTACACTCAAACACTCATGTCTGCTGTGGTTTGTGTTGAATTCAGGGCTGTTGAAGCTTACTATGTGTGATTGAAGCACAGTCAATGGCTTAGGCACCTCTAGGGACATGGGCAATGTTCTGGCATCTCTGCACACATCTTTGAGGCACAATGGAACTTGGGTGGGAGTTACATGCCTGTCTGCTTAAGCCATGGTGCTTCTAAGCATGCCTGGAATTTGTGCCCAGACGCCAGGGGAAATCAGTTGTCCAAAATTATTCATTTTAGGTGCCACTAGGGCTTGGGTGGTGCTTGAGAGTGGGCAATTTGAATTATTCTCAGACTCAGGCGCCCAGAGTCTGATTAAATTACACTTTAGGTGGAATTTCAGTAGTTTGATTCTCTCCCTCTGTCCATATTGTCAGTAGTATATAATAAAAAATTCAAGTTGACGAATGGAGCACTGTGTTCTCAAAGCAAAGCACACCCTTGGTGGAAACTACTGAAAACAATAGCAGGAATTGAAGCACATGAACTGAATACAGAGGTTTGAATTTACACCACCCTGGGCTGCTGGACTGAGATGTACTGCAAATTACAGAGGCCTCAGCTGGTAAAATTGAGAAGACCATCCGAACATTCCCAACAATACAAGGTTTTTGATTGTACATAGATATGTTACAAATCCATACATTCAGGTCTTTCTTAATGTTTCATTGGTTGAAACATGAGGCAGATGCAGCCAGAATGGTAACAAACACACATGTTCTTGCAACAACTGTGTGCCACTCTATCAAAGCATATATATGCACAGAATTGCAAAGGCTTTTGCTGCATTCTGCTCCTTTTTACTGCATCAAATGTAGCCATAATTTTTCCTAAAAGCAGCTGTATACTATGACTGTACATTATGAGGTTACCAGAAGAGCAGTTATAGGAATGTTGTGTGAACATTACCACTGTATTTGTTCATACCTTCCACTGTTTATAAAGATTAAGTATAGAATGATTTTTGGCAAAATATTTTATTTACTCATTTGTTTCCTCAAAAGTTCTGAAGTGCAGATACCAGCTGGAACTCCTAGTGCTAGCATACTAAAAGAAGTAATTATGAATGAATTAACTGTGTATTCACTGTGCTATAAACAGTTTTAGTTCTATCTTTGTAATACAGCATTGAGTTACCCATATCAAATTTAGTAAGGCAATCCTTTATTTACCTTTTGTTTTTATTTTTAAAAAAAGCACTAATGGAAAAGCAGCATCTATTTTTGAATCTTATGAACTCCAATTGTTCCATATCGAATGAGAATACACTACAGTATATGATAAACTTCCGTATTTACAAGTATCAATGAAGCCTCCAGCTTGCTGTATATCTTCCAAGAAGAGAAAGATGAGCCAACTTGCATTTCCTGAGAGTGAGGTGAGAGATGTTTTGAGTTTATGGCAAGACATATCTTTTCCAGCTGACATATACCATTACCTGGTATATGTCACTTGTAACATGACAATGTTACAATAATTTGGTGACCAGAGCTCAAGGAGCTGGTTTAAAAAACTTTCCTGTGTTGGGTAATGATTTATTTCATACTTCATTGATGGAGACTGAAGTGTTAACTTTTTAATGTTTGCAAAGGGTTTAAACTCAGATCTGTTATGAATAAAAAAGTAAAGCTCAGGTGGACCAAGTACAAAAGTCTCCACATTATTATTAATGTGGTTATTAATATTTCTACAATAAATTGGCATATTTTTGATTCTCAGTTTTTTTACCTAACTTGATTGGTACAACAGGAGAACAGGAATCAACTAACTAGAACAATTTACCAAACCCTGCCTAGAAAATGTATTTAAATTCTTTTCAAATAAAAGCTAAGAACAGCTGTCTTTTCTGTCAGAATAAGAAATAATTTCCTTCCCATCCATCTTCCTCAAATCACTTTAAGATGCACTATATAGTTTCACGTTACATTAGGCCTCAAGTTGTTTTCATACGACACATTATATGATGCAACTCAAGGGAAACTATTCAGACAGCTTAAGAGTTATTAATTACTTAGGGAGAGCTCAACCCACTCCTGAAATGTACTGCTGAAAGCAAAGCTGCAGATTATTTTAACATTGAGAAGGGGGATTTACCTAATATTTCATATACTTCGGCACGCCTCTGCTTTCATTTACAGAACAGGTATGGATTAGCTGACTCTTAATGTACAGGTTGTTCAGGAATTTTTTGGAGTGAAAGTCAATTGTATTGATATCAAAATTTTAAAGAGCATTTGAAAAAACATTGGTTTTAAAGAGGCACAGAAATACCAGAATTGTTATGCCTGTGCTTTTACCCTAGGGTTTCCAGCATTATTCTGAATCCTTATTTACAGGAATTAGTGGTGAACTCCTGGCCCTAAAGAAGTCAAAGGCCAGTCTTCCTTTGATTTTAAAGATGTCAGACTAACTGTCTGCTTTCCAATTTTAGCCTTTTTCTGTGTATTTTAAGTTTTCTGGGAAAAAATCAGCAGTAATAAGAACAAGACAATTAAAAGCAGTAATATATAATAACAGATATTGGAAGCACAGCATTTTTTCTTCTCAGTTTCCTAAGTAGAATTCTGCTGAATTTTGATGAAGTTTTTAGAAATTTCAGGTCAACAAAGAATTTTGGAGTTTTATGTTGTGGAAGGCAGCTTTCAGCACTTTTGATGAAGTTACACACTTGCTGTTTTGAGCAGCATGGGGCAGAGGGATATCAGAAAGTGTTGTCCAGTTCCATGATTCAGGGAAAGCAGATGGAGAGGAGATGTTTTCCCCTGTGTGAAAAAACTAGAGACCCATGTCTTTCTTTGTTCCTCATCTCTCAATTTGTTTCTTCTCTGGTCATCTAAGCAAAAGAAACACTCTGAACACAAGATCTCTGTTCAGCATAAGTCACAGCAACATCCATCTACACTGAAAATATAAAAATAACCAAGAGAAAATCATCTGTTTTAAACTCAATCATTTCCTTTTGAGAATTATGGTCCTCCTAGCTATAGGAAAACCTCATTCTGCTTTCCCTTTAGTACTGACGTGTAGAACTTTACACACATGCATCTCATCCCCAGTTTTGTAATAGGTTTCTACTTCTGTGATTCACTGTAGGGACTGAAACCACCCTGCACTCAGGAACACCTGGTCTTATCGTTCAGCATGAAGATCCCAGAAACCCTGAGTGCTTTTCCTTACTCAGAACCACACTAGTAAATCGATTGCCCTTATAGAAAAATTTCCTTAGGCTCTGACATTCTTCACAAGGAACACACAAAAAAACAAACTAAATTTTCCTCTTCGGAGATTATGGCAGAATCCAGAGAAGTGTGATAATGTGTCCTTTTCTTCAGTGGGTTTGTGACTGTCTCCAAAGATAATCTTTGCTAAAAATTTAAAACTAAGATGTGCTTAATAGAAGGGCAGAGATTTAAATTTTCTTCAGCTCATTCAAGACTTGCATCAATATTTTTTTCCTTTAGAGATTATGCAAAAATGTTACTTTTCTGTCCTAAATATCCTAAAATCAAACTGTGGATTGCAACCATCAAGAGAAGAGGACGAGAACTTAAATAGTTTAAGAGGAACTCTGTATATTTCTTTCAACATCCACCCCTATTTTTATTTTGACATTTTAGGAGCTGTTTTCTAACTCACATGGTCCTTCTAGTTAGCTACCAGAAATGGAACAAACACAACAGGTCTAGTTATTAGAGTAGTCTGTGATTCATCAGACTCTGAAGTCAATGAGATATTAAGTTCTTATGCTAAATATGATTATCTACAGTGGAATGAAATTATTCAGCTGATCAAGAAACCTTCTGATGATGTTAATGAAAAAAATTATGGTAACCTATGGCAGGCAACTGACAGAGAAAATTGCTCTGCATGCGTTTTTATATGCTTCCTACCCTATTGTAGGAAGCAAGACCTATTGTACAGTATTCAATATTTGTACATTTAAGTGGTTGCTGTTGCCTGGAAAAGTAAAGAAAATTCAAACTACAATAGACAATTTGTCTACTGGAGGCCATGAAGATTGAGAGAAAACGCACTTCATATTATGTAAAGGAGGGATGGCATCAGGAATTAGTTAGCTTATCTATCCATGTAACCTTCCCTGTAGGAGGAAGAAATCTAAGCACCCACTTGTCCAGATACCTAGAGACACAAACTGATTGCACAATGGTCTCTCTAGTTTGGTACAGAGGAGGGTGACTCAGCTTCAGCAGAGCTTCATGCTGAGAGACTCACACCCTTTTACTTCTCACGCTGGGGTTTTGGAAGGCACCTTGTGTGTTTCTGAATGACATCACGCTACCCAACCTAAAAACGTTATTTCCATAGAACACTCAACTTCTTCCTGTTTAGTCTCCCCTCATCCCCATCCCAAACTTCGGGTAGCTTTTTACAATGAACCAATGGAACAAGTACTAGCGAAGTGAACTGCTGATTACACTCGGAACAGGCTCTCCCTTTCCTTCCCGGGTTCATTCTGCCAAGTCCTAGACAACCCTGGCTGATGGTAAAGGGCAAGCCATCCCACAGGCCAGCATCCCTCTTATGAAAATGCTGAGCGCTCACAGTGCTAACAGCATGGCTGGCAGTGGAAAGGGAGAGCCAGGACTGCTGTCTGGAGTGTAGCTGCACCAAATTAAGAGGTGCTTTTTTTGCTAACCCCAAATAATTATCTGGATAACTAGCATGCAGGACTGCCTATAAATAAACAAACTCATTCCTGGCTAAAGCTGCAAGCAGGCTGTGCTAAGAAGTGCATGAGAAAAACAGCACAGGCAAGACAAAAGGCACTAGAGCCTACAACTCTACTATAAATGGGTATATCTACCTGCCTTGGTTCCAGTTGATCTCCCCCAAAAAGAAGGTGTAAGTAGGGAAGATTGAGTTACCAACAGAAGAGATCTGATCCAAGTAAGAAAGAAGGTTAATGACACCAGATAGCAGGGTCAGACCCGAAAAAGTAGCTGTCAGCTGCAAGAGTGAAGCTACAGAGAGAACACGCTTTTGCTTTAACACCCCCTACACACAGCATGACTAGTCTATGCATATTTAAGCCTGGTGTTCTGCTTACACTTAAAAGGATAATTAGATAAATAAGGTGCTCTTTTACAGTATATAAAAACTGTGAACATTCACAAATTTTAAGTGAACGAGTATGGAAAAGAAATGATCAAAAACCACACCAGAAGACTTACTAGCATTTTCAGAAACTGGAAATTATTTTTATTAAATCGCAGGACTTAGACTGTATAATTAATGTCCAGTTAAAAACAAACAAACAAACAAACCAAAAAAACCCCAAAAACCAAAGAATATGTACAGCTTAGCCTGCAACTCTCAATTTCTCTAACAATGAGATTTTTTGTAAGTTACAGATTAAGTGGTGTTTAAAATAAACACAGTTTAAAAATACCCACATTGCTATCTGCTGAGTCATAACTATATTTAACAGGATGGACCAAAGACCTGTGACTTGCTAACCCTGTTACTGTCAGATCCAGCTGGGGAGTGTCCAGGTATTCCCTTTAAAGTGCTAGAAGAGAAACAAAAATCAAAGCTTATAAAGAGAACTGGGGCCTTGCATCTGACTCAAGACAGAGGGGTTGAGAGGACACCTCAAGCAGTGATACGGATAAGTCACGAAACATTTTATTTAGGTGAATTCTAAGCTTCACATCAAACTTGAAAGAACACTGAATATGACCGGGAGCCCTTCTCAGACTGGGGAATTAGGCTAAGTGTCTTATATTCAAGCAAGGAAGCTTGATATGGTAGGAATTCTCAAACTTTCCTCAAAACAGTGAGGAAAGCTCATTGCTCCATAGCAGAAAAGCTTTGCATTAAACCAATGCATCAACTACAGCAACTTGAGGTTAAATCATCCATGTAATTTTCATGCAAAATAACAGAAACAGAATGAGCAATTATCATCACTTTCAACAGTAAGACTGAGATTAGAGTCTGTACTGCTGATGAAAATTCTAAGAACACTATATTATGTACTGTATATCAGACTAGTAGACAAAAAAGTAAAAAAAGTTATAACAGTAAAGAAAATATTGCTATTATCACCAATATTTTTCATTAAATAAAATTGTAACATTTAAGCATGCAATGAGATGAAAAAAATAGTTTGGAAGTTTTAAAAAGGAAGTACTTGGTTCCCTCATTACCCCATTGCAAAACCTGCATTTTAATGAATTCACTCTTACCCTATAATTTACATGGCTGACAATGAAATTACATACCCAATATTATGGGAAACTACGTTCTTAAGGAAGAGAAAGTATTTACAGAATAGCTTATAATACAAACACAGAACCCCAGAACGCCTGAGGTTGGAAGGAACTTCTGGAGATCATCTGTTCCAAGGCCCCTGCTCACACAGGATCACCTAGAGCCAGCTGGGTAGGAGTAAACACTCACTTGTGTGGTAGAACAAAATCAGCACAAGCTTTTTAAAGAGATGACACTTAAACTTAATTGTGATTAAAAAGGTTAGAATGTTGGAAGAAGTATATTCATAGGCATAATATGAATTCTTATGAGTATTTCTAACTTATTTTTAGGGAGAAAAAAAAAGAAACAAGGCTATGTTATAGGTCTTTGATCTTTCAAGAACTCTAATTGGTTAATGAGTCATTACTTTCCTTTCCATGAAATCATATCAGCTATCTTGAATCACGAAGTGTTTTTTCAGTCCTCCTAACACTTTCACAATAAGCTAATCTTAAGCTTATGTAATTTCCTGGTAGCATAGCGTATCTGTCTCCACATACTAACAGTAATGCAATTATTTATCACTTTCTAAATTTAAAAAAGTTCTCTGGAAGGAAAAATAGCCTATTAAAAAAAGAAATTATTTCAAAGTTTTACTCCTTTTTGACTTAGCAGATATCTGATGGCATTTCCTTTTCAGACATTCAAGTCATCATATACAGCCTCATTACTAAAGTACTGCTAGAACTTACATTTTATATTTAGTCCTTTTGTAATACATTTTCTTCCAATACTTCTATCCATATGATTATCTTATTAGTTACTGTCCTTATCATATATTGCTCACAGTTCATATTAGAATATAATGCCATATGCTAAACATTCTAATTGTCAGCAACTTATTCTCACAGGAGATATTTTAAAAAGTCAAACAAACTACTGCAATAGAAGATTCACATCCCAAATCCTCCTGTTTCCAAATACCACTTTTACACATAAAATGAGTGAGCATTATCTACTAATTCTGTACAAGTCACTGCTAGATGTCCATCCTGTGCAAGAGCAATAATTTCATGCTGCAATTGCACATGCTGCACTTCAAAGTGCATCCACCACAGAGGGTCCTCAGTGCGAGAATTGGGCTGGAATGGCACTTCTTCCCTGCAAGCCTTGGCAATCAGTTCTTGTTATTGTATACACTCCCAGTGAATACTACTAGACTTTTTGTTTATTTCATAGATTAATTTAAACTGGCAGTCACCTAACATTCTGAACTGCTTGTGTAAGAGACAGACCCAGTAAGAGCAAAAAAAGGGCTGTAGCGTCATGGCTCCTCAATAATGTTATTTGTGTTGTTACTTCTCAGGAGTGGTCCAAAGCAAACCTCATGTGCCTTAACCAATGGACATTTTTGTGATATGCATTCAAAAGTATTTGAGTAAATCAGTACTGCTCACCCTAGATTATGAGCACACAAATTTCTTACCAAACTCTCACAGAATCATAGACTCACAGAATTGTTAAGGCTGAAAAAGACCTTCTAGATCATCAAGTCCAACCTAGCGCCACCACCATGCCCACAATAAACCATGTTCTTAAGTGCCATAGCCATATGCCTTTGTACACTTCCAGGGATAGGGACTTCACCACATCCCTGGGCAGTCTGTTTCAATGCTTTACAAAACTTTCAGTGAAAAAAAATTCCTAACATCTAATCTAAGCAGAACTCTCAGCAGAGTTCACAAAGAAAATTGAGTAAAAGAGGGAAATCTAAATTGATCAAGAGCTTCAACATTAACATTTTTAATATAGGTGCATCAATAATTAGCTGTCTAATCCCTAAAATAAAAGATACATGAATTTTCCTATGAAAATTAGAAGAACAATGCCATATTAGGAATAATAATCAATAAGTTATTCAAAGCCTAAATTGTCATGCCCAATCCCAGAGTATTTTTAGGATTTTTTTTTTTTTTATAGAATTTTGAGATACTGGAACTAGTCACACTGACTAAATCCAAAAATAACACGATCTCTTGCATGTGGTTCTGTTAATATACCAATAACTGTACATCTTGTTTCTATAGATTACAGATTGTTTCTCAAGTTGAAGTTTATTAAATCATTCCAAGTTTTGAAATGAGTTTGCGGCATGACAAATATTCACTTGAGACAGGCAAGACTGCAATCAGCAAACTCTGAACACTTAGGACTGAACTCAAATTGATACCCAGACCTCTAAGTGAAAAACCCAGAACATGGACTGCACTGTCCATTCAAAATCCAAGAAGTATTTTAAAAAATTTGTCAATTTATCTCCATAAACAAACAAACAAAAAAAAATACTTCATAGCATGATGATAAAAACTGCAAAGAGCTAAACACATAGAAATGCCAGAGGCCAAAAATCTTTCAGAACCAAATGAAAATAAATGAAAATCAGGGTAATGAAAAAAACACCGGGCAGTTTCACTGTGAGACAAACCATGAACTATTTTTAGATATAAAACCTAAAAACTCAGAGGCAAGGTGGGGGAAGGGTATGATATCTCTACGACATATTTAAATAAAAAGCCCCAGTATAAACACAGATATAGCAGCACAAATGTATTTTTCTAGGTGCAACTTTAGTTAAGAGGAGAAATGCCTGACAACATAGCTAAAGCAAACTAGATTACACAGCATTAAATCACAAAAGCCAGAAAAAGAAAGATCTGATTTATTACAGGGTTGTTTGTTGTTTTGGTTTTTTTCCTCCATCTGCTGATAAATTACTTTTGAAGCATGTGGCACCACTGCTTCAGCTAGAAAAATTATATGCATTTTATAAAGACACTTGAATCCTCTCAGCTCAATCAGCAAAACTGATAAATGATCATTCAGTCTCTACATACAACATAATGGGGCTACAGTGCATCCTCAGCTGCGCGCATTATGCCCAGAACATATCATTGAATTCTGTGTGGTTGCTTATAGCATGGCTGCAGATACCCACAGCTACTCTGGTTTTCCAGAAAACTTCATCTGTACTGATTTTGCAACCATGCTTTTGTTCTAAGACTATCAAACGCAGACCTTATTAAAGACTTAGGTCTGAATCCGCCTTGTACTTTTCTTTGACAGATTTTTCTTTAAAAAAGGTGGTCAAGACAAACCAAGAAAACACTGCAAAGATTTTAAAAATCAGCACGTTTGGCAGGGAGTAAGAGGCATGTAAACTTTTCTGAAAGTTCCCCACACTCTGGAATCACTTAAGGCTCCTTCAGTTAATGTACTGGTAAATTGAACAGGCTTCTTCAGAATTTGTGTCTAAGTTTTTGAATAAGGGTCATTGAGAAGCATGTCGGTGAATTTCTCCT
>NW_005054332.1:645213-661784 GCF_000277835.1 Geospiza fortis
CTGCTGAATCTAGAAATCAAATAACACAACAACTTTGTCTTGCAGTTGCAGTATCTATGAAAATCTATGTTTTAGAAAACTGAAACATGGTTTTGGCATCCATTTCAGATGAAAATAGAAAGGAATTCCCTACAGGAATACATAGCAAAAGTGAAATTGCAGATGCCGCTGTTTCAATCAGAACACTGGGATTGTTTTCCACAGGGCAGGTTAAACCATTAAAAACTCAAGGCAGAGTTTCAGGGTTTGTTTTAGCTAAAGGCAGTGCTGCTGGGGTTGGGGGCAGCCTATCCTGCTCCTTCCCCACTGTGACTGCTCAGATGGCAGTCACAGGGATCAGCCGCCAGCCTCACTGAACAGAGAGGCTGATGCTGATGTGGAGGAAGTGAGATGAGGCTGAGAGATGAGATGGGTGCTGTGAAAGCAAGCTCCTAATTTTATTCTCTTCCAAATAATATTTCTGGCTTTGTTTATTTGGATTTGTTTATGGCCTGCCATGAGGCACATGGGATTCCACACAAACACTGCTTGTCTCCTGCACACTCTCGCTGTGGAGCAGTGCCCTTAAAGTATACACCGCACAAAAGCCTCTTCCCTTTATTTGCAAGTGCTTTACAGCAAGAACATCATCACTAGGAAATAAAAAGATGAACACTGCTTCATCCAACAGTGTTTTACCAATTTCAGCTGGTATGACACTGCTCCACTAAGTGCTCCACTCTCAGGGGAACACACTACATATCAAAGAATTCTAATTTGTTACAGTCAGTAGCTTGATTTAAAAAGATTTTCTAACTCTCTGTTCCCTCACAGTGTGCTTTTAATGTAAGTGCTATACATTTTTAAATGTACTCTTCCCCTCTGCCACCTCTGTCTTTGCCTTTGTTTTCCCAATTCTTTCTGCATAGTAAATTACATGTTATATTGTAGGATGATTCAAACTAATATGGACATCAAAATCCATTAATACCTGAATGTTTAATTTTATAAAAATTGCCATATTTCTTGTAAATTTTCAGGTAGATACAAGCCCCCAAATGCAGAAAGACACTGACAGATGATTATTCTTTAAAAGAAGAATTGGTCTGTCATTTTACATGGTAAGAAGCTCCATTTTTCTCCTTAGCTGTGAAATTAAATAATTGGTATTTACAAGGTGGGTACAACACCAATTTATTCTTTCAACAATAATCACTGTATTTTCCTTCTTTTTAATTTCTGAAATAGAGTAAATGTTGAAGTTTCTGGAAATAAACACAAAATATACTATTTCAGGATAAAAGAAAGTTTGAATCACTACAGTTTCTGATCCACTGCTTTAAAAGACCTGAAGAAAGATCAGAAATTGTACTACATTCAGGCTCCCACACTCAGGAAGCAAATTCCAAAGGCAAGGCCTTTTTCTTGAAAATACCCTGCAACTAAAATACCAGACATTTCAGTCAGCATTGTTGGCTCCAACTGCTCAAATGACCTCAAATAAATGTGTGATATAGTAAAGGAGAGGTGTTTTCTTGTATAACCATCTAATATTTTAATAGACCAAAGGCTAGCAGGATTTTGTGTGAGCACAGATAAAAGCTGGTTTGAATAATTGTAGCTGCTGTCTCAAAACTGGGATAATACCTCATTGCCATTTTCAGTCACACTTTAAAAGTCTTCAGTGAATTGTTTTGGAAACCAGGGATTATCCCATGTATCTATTCCATACCATTTATAGGAAAAATGTATAAAACTTCCTAAAATGCATCTTAAAAATGTTTTTCAAGAAGACTGTTGAAACTAACTCTGATGTTCGAAACAAATGCCATGTACAAAAATAATAAAAAGTCATGCCCATGAGGACCTTCATGGAGAGCTGAAGTTTATGAAAGGAAGCCAATATTTTTTAGTTTGGTGAAGAGAGTGGTCTCAGCAGATACAGCCAGAGACAAACAGCAAAGCAAATGGTTGCAAAATCATGAGCACAGAACCCTCCTCACCTGATGCCAGCTGTGCTCTAGGAAAATGGAATTCCCTCCACATTTTTTTTTGCAATTAAAAAGGTTAGCAGTAGAAACAATCAGAAAACCCCACATAAATATTATTCATCACCAATTTCTGTTCTTAGCAGAAAGAATCCTCCTGCCTGGAATTTACTGAGGCAAATGGGAACAGTATTTCTTCCTCCATTAACTAGACATCCCAAGGAAGTGAAACACTTTCTCTGAAACATGGCCCAAGCCACAGCTCTTCTGGCAGCAGTGAGTAACAACTTTGCTGGTGGAGCTTGTAGTCCAAATACAGTCAAAATCCAAGCTCCTTTGTAGTATCTTACAAAGAAAGGGGAAGAATTCCTAAAAGAGTCGTGAGAGTAACCCCAACTGCTGTAACTCAGATCATTTAACAGCCAGCTATGATAATCTCCTCAGTAAATTAATGTGGTTTGTCAAGCCAAACAAACTACAAAATAAGAAAGCTGTGACTGTGCCATGAAGATTTGCTAACCATGAACATCCATTTCAAAAACATTCTGAAACTCAGATGAAACCAGCTTATTATCGCCTTTATTGGTGCTTTCAGAAGAGGAAAAAAAGGCCCACCAGCACCGCAGAAAAGTGCGAATGAGGAGCAACTGATGTCTGACGCGTCTTTAGAGAGACAGTGAAATTAATTTATCGTAGAGCCATTTAAGGCAACTGAAGAGCAAAGATTAGCCTAAAAGGTTTCATGTCCAGAAGTACTGAATACTGCTGCCAGTTCTAAAGGAATGCTACCAGCACAGAGCCCTGTTCTCCTTTATCAGCAAACTCTGTGCCACACTGGGATACACTACATGGGCAGTACATGCTGAAGTCTGGAGAAGAAATATGACTCTATAAGGTATTTGTTGAGATAAAACTAAACCATTATATAGTTACTATTATTCTATGATTCTGTGGTGTGATTATGACTATATAATTAGACTGTCTGCCTAACAGCACTTTACTACAAGTTTATGACTCAAAAGCTCTGTTACACTGCTTTCCTCAGGAATAAGTTCTGTTAAAGTTCACTGAGAACTTCAATAAGCAATTCAAAGTTTTAATAAGAAAAGTATTACTGGCATTACATTAATATTTCACAGCCATTTACATAAAGCATAAGAGCTATCCATCTGTTATCACAAGACAAAATATATACAGAACTGTGCCACGAAAAAAGAGAAAGACCTACAGCTGAAGTCCAACATAAATAAACATAATCAATTTCCCAAGCTGACAGTGCATTGTAAATTATTTACAACATATAAATAGGTGAAACCCTACTCCAGGTCCATTGAAAAAAACCAAAATGGCATCAGAGAAGAAAAATGGCACAGCATAGCTTTCTATTACCCACACTACAACTGAATGAATGAAATGCAAGAGGAGATGTGCCAAGTTACTTGATACTTGCTAGTCAGCTTAATCAGATACTCTCAATTTCCTGCAGGATGGATAACAAACACTGTTCTGCTGCTTACTGCACACCACGTCTACTGAAATATTTTCTGAGGCAGAATGATCCCTAAAGCCATCTAATAACACAAGGAGTCTGGAACCACGCAACCCGACATAATGTAAGAGAAGTAGGTTTAAATAATAATAATTAATTAAAAGATCTTGTACATAGGTAACTGAGATAGTAAATTATAAGGTTATGATGACAGATACCCAAGTTTCTGACTATCCTTTATTGTAACCCTACCATGTAAAAACCCAAAACCCAACTTCGTGCTCTTCACTGCCCTTATTTTAAAAAACCATCCTAATACTTCAGAAGAGTTTAAAAAGCAACACACTTAAAACAAAATTTTTAAAAACTATTTGTCCGAGGTTTTCTCTCAATATCAGAAAGATTTTGAGAGAAGATTTTATATTCAACAAACTGAAATAATTAAGAACAGAATTCATCTTTTAATGACATGCATTTGCGCGAAGAAAGGTTAATAAAGGATGAGCAAGATTATTGCCATGAATAACAAGGATTTAATTTTAGAAATTCTGCAGTGCTTGCATGTTATTGAAAATAGTTTTAACCCTTTCATTGTTCAGGAAGGTATATATGTATGAGGTATTACTTACTTGCACAGCAAGCTGACTGAAAATCTTATCTTGTACCTCATTATCGTCAATAACACAGTATTAATTTTCTGCCTAACTATATTCATTTTTTCTGCCTAATTTTATTCATATATTGGCACTGATATGCATTTTATTAATCATCTCAGTTGCTTCATCCAGCTAAATTTTTCATCCATTAGAGATGCATATTTCTAGGGAAAACTAGAAAGATTTTCTCTTTCATTTTACATCTTTAATGGGGATACACAGAATAAAATAACAGGGACAGCGAGGAATGTGAAAACCAAGAGACCATGAAAGCCAAGCCACCTCCCTCCCAGGTTTACTCCTAACTGAAATTCTTTAGCCCCTGCCCAAGTTACACTGAAAATGAGGAAAAACCAGATAGCCATTTTTCTCTCCTTTCAAAAAGCTGATGACATACAATATAGGAAAAAATATATAGTAAAAAAAAAAAGCCAAACAAAACAATCATTGTGACTTTCCTTGCAATAGCTGATAGTTAGGCTTTGCTAGGTCACAGCTATCAGCCATGTGAATTCCCCATTTTCATTGCCTTCATTAATAAACTGTTTTCAAAAGAAGAAAAAAAGACACTAGTATTCAGGTCTACTAAATAAAGTTAAGAAAAAACTTTATGTTTTTAACCTCAACATGACCTCTCAGGCCACTTCTGAAAACACTCAGAAATTCTTAGAAATCAATACTTTGAATCAAGAATTTTACCTCAAAGTAATATGAATTTTAAATAATTAACCCTTTTGTAATTTCTATCTCCTCTCTGTTCCATTTTTGGCACTAATTTTCTCACTGTTTCAAAATAAAGTCGGTTCAAAAGATGCATTTCTTAGCACTGCTTAGCTTCTTATTCATAAAGGAAAATTGCTCCACATTTTTTGTTATTTCCACGAATTTCTACCTTTCTACAGTCTCATGTTTCCCTAAAATTCCTATAAATTGGAAAAAAAGGCTTGTAAAAAAAAGGAAAAAATAATAATTTTTTTTAAAGGAAAGTTTTCTTATTAAAAATCTCAAAATATTTTTAGTAAAGACATTAATGATTGGTACCTACTATCTCCTGTTACACTTCTAAAGACAATTTGGATAATTTTGGAAAGGTCCTAATAAAAGAAGAGCACTCTTTGTCTCAAGTAATTTTGTCCAATTTTCCTTCCATAGCATCCAATGTATTTTTAAAAAGAGCGTGATTAGTTTAATTTTGCACAATTACACAAACACAAAAATTTGCACTTACAGTATCTAATATATCAGAAAAACTTAGAGATCCTAAATGTTCTAAATTGCTAGATAAATTCTTTCCGTAGTCACACTCCTCCCACAAAAATCATTTGTTTTGTGTCTGGTTGCCTCCAACTCTCCTCTTCTTCCTTCCCCCTGGCCTCAGAGTCCCTCTGTGCTATGCCCAGGATCCAAGCAAAGGGGAAGTCCAAGGGCCAGGTGTGTTATTTTACTAGGCAAGCTGGAGCCAGACCTCTTGCAACAGAAAATACCCAACCTGAAGACATGGGAATACAGTTGCTTCCCTCGTCATCCCAGGAACACGCTGTACAGAAACCACAGTCCCATGACTCAGAGCACATCTCAACCAAGAAGCTCTGAGATGATCCTCTCTCTCCACTGAGCTCAGGGAACTTGAAACTACATTCCTAACTGCTTCTTGGCATTTCCTTGTCCCTATGCAAACTGAAGTCCATCCAATCCAATTGTGCCCTGCTCTCTTTCACTGTCCTTTTGATTTTTCGTGCAGTCTCTGCTTTTCATCCCACCCTGCATTAGAATAGGATTTTGCCTACTTTCTCCTCTACACCGAGTGCCCACTATTCTGTTGCTGCTCAAAGGCAAAATGTGAATACCAGGAAAATTTTAAAAAATAGCATTCAAGGAAATGGTGATACTCTCTTTTTGATCTTGACAGCAGTAGTGAGAGAGAGGACAGACAACTTCACTGAGAGGACATTAGTATAATACTTCCTGTCATACCATGAAAGTTATAAGTTTCCTTTGTTTTATAAATATTAATGTATTAACAGTGGAATTTTCAGTATTAGAATCATGATTTGAGAAAGCGCTATTCACAATTAACTTACTACCTATGTACTTCCTGATTCCAGAAGGACAGCACACCAAAATCAAAATGCTTCCCACAGAAAAAAACTGAAAAAAGCCTAAAAACGGCCATACTGCTTTCTGTGGCATTCTTTGGATGCATGTTCAGTGATCCAGTTAATTAGTAGCATTGAGTTTGAGCTCTATCTTTTAAAAGCTAAGAATGAAAGTAGTATCTTACCTTGTATCTCTAATGAGAGGTGCACTTCCCAGTTTAAAGCAGATCTTTTCCCCACCACAAGATGTTTGCCTTAAAGAAAAGCTTTCTGCCAGATCAAACCCTGTAAAATAGAACACAATACAATACAATTATAATGGAATTCAAATACTGTAAGTAAAAAATAATTTTAGCATACTTGAATACAAGCATATTAGCATTTCTAGAATATAGACTGACAAGATATTTTGAAAAGTAGAACTTGAAGTCAGAAAAACTTTCAATATTTATTTTATTAGAACTATTCATGTGAAATTCACTTGGTAGATGACTTTAAAACCTGAAAAATGAATTGGCTAGTTTTTTTATCATCTGAATTGATAACAATGCAGGATGATTGGAAAAAAACATGGAAATTGGCGTGGCTGCTGAACTTGAACCAATATTTTTGGGGAAAAACATATTCTGGGATGCTACCACCTTCCTGGGAGCAGCAGCAGCTTTTGGTGCTTGGGGATGGCATTCTGTCCTAACCTTTCAATTTTAAAGCCAGCTTCAGTCAGATTATAATTACATCCAGCAATCATTAGCAGCTAATTAATACAGATATCCATATTAGCTTAGTCATTTACCTGATACACCACGACTGTCTCTGTTGATTTGTTTGAGATGACGGGAAACAGTTTTCATTAAAGGACACACAGCACCTTCAAGAGAACACAGTTTAGTATCTATGGTAAAATGGTATCAAACTAACAGGAATTGAACAAACTACCATGGCAGTTATGGTAATATTGACAGAAATGTTTATTTTTGTTGCTTTTGGATATGAAAAGCAGCAATAAACCAAGTTACAAAATCTAAACAAGAGCAAATTTTATACTACACTTCCAATAATATAAACAGATAGAATTTGTATTGCCTTTTAATTCAGCTGCCTGTGGTTAAAGTTCATATAAACAATATAGCCAGAAGAAAACCATTAAATTCTTACCATGATGTTCCCATTTATAACACTCTATAAAGCAGTAATATCTGTTCCAAGTTCTTATTGTATTTCTCACTATATTACTAGAAAATATTTCCCCCATTCATGAATATGAAACAATACTGTATTTTGGGGAAAAAAGGACAAAAATTAAGTAGGGGAGTAGTCTGGACCAAAGTATTTTGGTAAGCAAACAGAATATTCTAAAATTTGGAACACTGTAAACTGAGGTTAAATCTAACTGAACCCTTAGATAAGACGCTGTATTATTAATATGCAATATTAATTATTATCACTTCTTACTTGCACTAAGTCCTTTATGCTCTTTTTTAATAGATATACAAGAATGTCCACTTTTAAGAAGGAAATACAGGAAAATGTCACTTTTGTGCAGGGGTCTGAAATAAGGCTTGCTATTTAACAAGTTTTGCAAATAGCCCTGCTAAATTCTAAAAAAAACCTAGTAAATCAAAGATGACAAGTTATGATATTTGGCCTGTCAGTTTATCAAGCACAGAGCTTTGTGAGCTGATGAAACTGAAAAGATGTCCCAGGTGTATCTGAAGATGCTGAGCAGTGAAGGTCAAGGCACTTTCTGAACCATTAGTTCAATGAAAAAAGTAAGGAATGTCCTACCATTAACCTGGAAATCATCTATATTTGAATGTTTCATGAGAGCATCCAGATCAAACATTGGTATTAAAAATAGCTATATTTGTAATCTTAAAGCCTGTGAAATTTGTCATTCTGTATGAATGAATTTTTCATTCATAACTTCTGTAGTTATGTAGAAAGCATATTATCCTTCAAAACTCTTAAACACTATTAAATATATTTCAGAATTTGATCTCAATTAAGAATGGCTAATTGGAAATAACTAGTAAAAGTGAAAATATTATCATATAATACAGACATAAAGACACACCCTGATAATATGGTTAATGAAAACTATGTCAACTATTTAAAGAACAGACTGGGTGAAACGCTTTTTTTTTGTAAGATTCATTAAGCTCCATGTGCTTCACATGTAAAATTAGAGTTACAACTAACAACTGACTACTACAGGTAACATCACAGATAAATTAATTTACTTCTAAGGCTCTCAGAGAATAAATTTTTTCTTTCTCTCATATAGATCCATAAATACATGGATATGCATGTTTTTCCCTGTACAGATAGAGTTTCATGATAAATGAGATGAAATATATGCATGAAAAATTCTGTAAATTCCCATTCCCCGGAAAAGACACCAAACTGTAAAGAATATTCATGTTGAAAACTCTGAAGTGAAATCTTTCATCATTCTTGGTTAGCAGGAAGTTTTCTACAGTGAGAAAAGCATTTGCTGGAATTACACAGTAACATAGCAATTTCGATACACCAGTTGCTATATACACACATGGGACAGAAACAGGCTCACCTTAGATACCCTTTAGTTTACAAACCTCAGCTTTCAATCAAATACAGATTATTAAACCATAGAATTCTATGCACAGCCACTCTAAACCAATGAATGCTGTTAGGGTACATTTATATAACTATAGCTCTAAGAAATAAGCTGACATAAAGGAAGCCATTTATGGCTGAAGTCACAAAAGAATGTCAGACATACATGGACATATGTTTTTTTCTTAAATCTACAGGTTTCCTAAGGGCCTTTTTCAAAAATTTTCAATAAATTTCAAGGTAGATTCTCTTTTTGGTTAAATCCTTGGCAGTACTTATAAGAGCAGGCAAAGAGTATTTATTGCTGATTTTACCCTAAACTGATGTAAGCTTTAGAGAACTTGGGACACAAGTGTGCTTTTTTGTTTTTTTCCCAGCTATAACTTACTTGAGTGTTGAGCAGTGGAAGACTAGAAAGTTTGAGCCTATTCCCCACAGCCACTTTCTTCCAAATAAAGACTCAAGCCTTAATTTTTGTGCTATCCAGATGATAGCGATGATTCCTCACATGCCACAGACTGGACCGTGGACCTATTTTTATCAGTGGCACAACAGTCACAGCATAGACAGGCCATTTAAGTGTTGGTTATTTATTTGTATTTCACATCCCCAAAAGAACTGAAAGAGTTACAGTGAATCCTCTATTGCATGCTGCTGATGCACTCCTTTAGTTCAGTGCTATTCCTTCAACCAGAGAGTTAAGGCAAAACTCTCAAATAACAAGGCTAAACTCTCTCCATACTCAGACTGACAACTTTCATTACTATAGAGTGATGAAAATTCTTTCTGCAGTTACAGCTTATATAGTTCACCTCTTCCATGATTTTTAGACTGCTAGCAGATCCTTAAATTTTCTTCAGGCTGAGACAAAACAGGCAGTTTGCCCATTCAACATGTGGGCAGCTAAATGACAAGGTCTACATGAAGATATTCAGGAAAGAAAAAGAACAAGATAAACTCTTGCTGTTAATCCAGTGAGAAACTATGAATCTACCCAGCCTGTTAAAAAACATTATCATGAAATTCATGAAATAGTAAGATGAACAAGCTTACATTTATACACTAGATTGCCCTGCACATGATAAAACTGCATCTGTGTGGACTGAACTAAAAAATTCATATCAAACCAGAGATATCATAGGTCAAGTTAACGTATCTTTAAATTAATGATATCTTTACCTACCCATACAAAAAAGTTGGCCTGGATCTTTATAATCAATGAGTTCTAGCTATGAGCTTATTATATAAAATCAATCCAATAATCTTGAAAATATTAATTTATTCAGACCAAGCAGGTACATCACAGATCATTGTCTTCTCTCTCATTACTAAGACTAGTAAGAATTTTTTGTTTTTTTTTCTAATAGCATAATTAAAAAAAAACAAAAGGCATTGCTAGACATATCTGTTGCAACATGCGATGGCGTGTTCCAAATTCCTGAAATGATCAGGACACCTGTTGAAGCACACTGCAACTTCCATCTAGGCACCATGCTCAGCTTTCCATTCCATGCAAACGAGGACAGAAGAGACTGTGGTGTGTGCCTCAGTCTCCCTCTTACAGATATCTCTTGTGTGCACTTCCTGAGCGGGAACTGAAACTTCCAATGCGCAGTCTTGGCTTCTCCAGATTAGTGTAACCTGTAATGGCTAGATTCACATCACAAGTACCCATCTGCTACTTTATAACCAAACTTCACATTCAGGTGAAGTTTTTAGCTGCCATCTGCCACTGCTGACATACACACTGCAAAGGCACTGAAGCTTGCATCAGTAACCATGACCGCACCAGTGAATGTGGCCAAACAGCAAAGCCCAGCCGAATGAATACCCACATCCTGTGTCAACTCAAGCTGCAGGCAGAAACCCATATTACCCAAGATTTTTCTCATACTTCCCATACATGGATCAGGCTTCATAAACACACAGACACAGGTAACCTCTCCAGACCTAGCCACACGCTTGCAAATATCAGCAATGATATCCAGTAAGCCCACCTCAAACATATTCATAATGAAGATAAGCAGATCCAGCTGGCTTGCTTTCAAGGTCAAGAATTCAGATTTCTCACATATCTCTAGCCTCAAGTATACAGGCATGTGATTTTTTTATGTTCTGTTATTTTACTCTGTAAAGAAGATTGTATCACATTACAATGTATATGTTAATTAAGACAAGGGTGGGAAGAATGAAGGGAACGCGATACAGTAAAGAAGTCAACTTCAAGTCTGGTGACTATTTAGATGGTTATGAAGTAATGTAACAGCATTGGCAGGCAGAAATAAGAAATCCAAGAAACAGAGTTCAAGGATTAGGATACTCATACTAGGCCCCTGGGGAACTATATTCTCCCATGAAGAAGACTAAGTAGTGAAAAGCAGTACTTCATATTATTTGAGACAACCAGCACCACTCAGCTTCAACTTCTCAACTTCAACACACTCAACACACCTCTCAACTTCATCGAGACAACCAGCACCACTTCACCAAGGGCAAGTCTTGCATGACTAACTCAGCGGCCTTGCACAATGGAGTGACTGCATCAGTGGACAAGGGAAGAGCTACGGACGTCATCTGGATTTCTGCAAGGCCTTTGAAGAAGAGCTATGGATGTCATCTGGATTTCTGCAAGGCCTTTGACATGATCCCCACAATATCTCTGAATTGTAGAGGTTGGGACTTGCTGTGCGGACTGCTCAGAGAATGACAAGTTGGTTGGACAGTCACATCCAGAGGGGAGTGGTCAATTCCTCAGTCTCCAGATGGAAAACAGTAGCAAGTGGTGTCCCGTTTGGGATCAATGTTATTTAATTAATTAATGACAAAGATTAAGGGATTGAGTGCACCCTCAGCACATTTGCAGATGACACCAAGCTGAGTGATGCAGTTGACATGCCTGAAGGACAGGATGTCATCCAGAGGGACCAGGACAAGTTTGAGAATTGGGCTCATAGGAATCTTGTGAGGTTCAACAACCTCATGAGATGCTGCACCTGGGCAATGCTCAGTATCAAAACAGGCTGAGGGTTGAAGGAATTGAGAGCAGCCCTGACAAGAAGGCTTTGAGAATACTGATGGGTGAAAAGCTGGAGATGAGCTGACAATGTGCGCTCACATCCCAGAAAGCCAATCATACCCTGGGCTACATCTAAAGAGGCATGGCTAGCAGATCAAGAGAAGTGATTCTGCCTATCAGCTCTCATGAAAAACCCCCCACCCTGACTACTGCATCCAACTCCAGGGCCCCAGCACAAAAAAGACGTGGACCTGCTGGAACAGGTGCAAAGGAAGGCCACAAAAACGATCAGAGAGCTGGGGCATCTCTCCTGAGAACTAAGGTTTTCAGCCTGAGAAGGCTCCAGGGGAACCTTACTACATCCTTCTAGCCAGTGGGCCTGTAAGAAAGATGGGTACAGACTTGTCATCAGGACCTGCTGTGACAGGACAAGGGCTAATGGTTTTAAATAAAAGAAGTTAGATTTAGATTAGACTTGACAATAATGGTGGTGAAACACTGGAATAGGTTGCCCAGAGAGGTGGTAGATGGCCCATCCCTGGAAACATTCAAGGCCAGGTCAGATGGGGATATCAGGACTATGAAGACATTGTATATGAGAGATACTGTAGGGTCATTATATTGATTTGGAGAAGTATCTAGCTGTACTAAAACATTAAAACCAAAAAGCTGAACTGATTTGCATACTTGAAATCACTCACTGTATTTGGGCTAAAGTGCCTATCCAAAATCATGATCCGTAGCCAATACTTTTCACAGCATGTTCCATGTCAAAAGACAAGGAAAATTCACCATGCCTATTAGTCCCAGCACTCTGTTTATACTACATTTTTCATGGATTAGCAAGTGGCTTTAAAAAACTCTAATTGTAAAAGAAAGTTGAAAAAGAAGCAATGATCTGGGAATGAAACAGAATAGTAATATACTTAATATAAAACTGTCAAGAATGATCAAGTTAGAACTTCATGTGTCACTACAGAAAGAGCTAACGTCCACACTCAAATGCCAAATATTCCCAATAAGTTGACAACATGAAGAAAGTATGCTTGCAGTCAGATCAAAAATATGCCTCTGGAAAACTCCTGAACTCTCTCCCCTCAGATTTGCTATACCCCATCATGGGAAGTGAGTGCTTCCTTCTAATGAACACGAAGCATATCAAAACATGAGAACTGAAAGAAATCTTCTGTGTGAATCTAATGCTTACTGGCACCCTCAGAGCCTAAGGTGGACTGCTCCAAGAAGATCCAGCATACTCTCTCAGCCTCCAATGCTTTTTTCAATTCTGGTATTTATTCATTACAATATTGGTCCCATGAATAAGTCAAAGTATATTCAGCATGTCTGCTCAGAAGCCCAAATCAATCCTTCCCCTAACACACTTCCTTCTCTCACCACCCTCAAATTAATTCTAGTCTACACTTTTCCATGTATTTGAAGCCATTCCTTTAGATTCAAGTAGATTGGGTGAGAAATTTCAAGGTGTAAATATAATAATTTCAGATCCTACCTAAATGTGCTTTGCTGGAAAAGTTTCCATTTTAGCCCAGAGAAATAAATGCTATGTATATATTGTTGAAGGAAGAAAACCAAAAATACCTTCTAGGCAGGTATTGAAGGACAGATGCTGATTTAAAAGGAACTTGTACACGGGAGGGAACAAAGGCCCAAGAAAGAACAACTGAATACAAGACGGGAAAAAAACCCCAAACCTTTAGATATTACCCTCTCCATTAAGAAAGCAGATTTCAAATTTGTAACAGATTCACCTGCATACAAATTATAAAACTGGAGCAAGACAACTTCGCCACACAGAAGACTCAGTTCAGCTGAACAGAGGAGAGTAACAAAAGGTTGGCAGAAGGATCTGTACCACTTTTACCACTGCTCCACTTCTGGGTCCATCCTTTCCCAACTCCTGCTTTCTGGTCTATAACTCACATTTCTTTTTCAAATGGTAACCATTCCTGCAAACTCTACTGGAGTCTCTTTCCTCTTATCAAGTGAAGTTTATCTCTGGGCTTAACTCACACACCTGCTGTTGGCAGAGCTGCTCAAGCTGGCAGCTATCAGCTTGTTATTCCTTACCATCTGCCTGTACCTCCACAAACTGAAGAAGCCTCTTTCAAGTGCACACCCTCAGTTATTCACAGGAGAGGTTCAACCTCTCCTTTTCTTCCTAGCAGTTCAATTGGACCCATATTTGATATATTTGTGGCAATCAGGCTAAGGAAAACTGCAACTTCACCATGGGCTGCTTAGCTACAAACTTCTAACAGAATGTACCACACAGATCAGATACACTGTTTATTCGCAGTTCAGTGTATCTGCCACATCTTCTGTGGCTGGCCCAACTTTTACTAAGGCATCATTTCATTAGGGAAAAAAATATAAAAGAAAAGAGACAATGCTTCCTGGATTTTTGTTTTAACATTTTTCAGTCTATATCGCTAGCGAACCTTCTGTACCTGCACCATTTTAGCACTTTAAAAACTTCCCTTCTGCAACCCACTACCTAGCAATGACAGAATAAAACCTATTTATCTTCTTTCAGACAGAATGATTTCACAGCTATGATGTAGGCTTGCTCTCTCAGAGGGGTTAAGAATAATTCATCAGCAGAGCACTTAGCCTCACTGCCCTAAAAATATAAGGCGAAAAAGACTTTGACTTAAATTTTGGCTCTTCACAATGCATTATTATTACCTCAGAGCCCACACATTACACTTATTATTTATTCATTATTACTGTTTATATTTTCCAGGGGTAGTAAAAGGATTATTTTCCTAGTCATGGACTTTTAAATTTCTTGGGCCTGAGTTATAAATGAATTATTGAAATTCAAAGTTGTTGTTGTGTGTGTAGTTTCTATTATCTTTCATAAGATTTCTGGAAAGGAGCAATGTTACTAAGAGTTAATTTTATTTTTGAGAAAAAAACCCAAGTAATTTTAAATAGCAATAAACATGTTTTCGCTAATAATTGTAGAAAATTATAATAAGTTGAGTACTTGCTGAGGCTGAGTAATTCTAGAAAACTGATGTTCCATATTTGACAAGCACATATGATGAGTCTTTAAGACACAATTTGCCACATTCTGGAGAGTTAATGTAGAGTTTAAGTGAGAACACTAGATAACATGTGGAAAGTAAAAGAAAGAGGAAAACAGAGAAATATAAGAAAATGTGCAGAAGATGGGAAACAGCTTTTAAGTTATATAATATCTTTCTATTTCTTTCCCCTATCTTCTTAGGAAAAAAGGGTTTTTTTTCACTCTGTGTGAAATATATGACCCAGTTTAGGGATTAAGTATAGGTGCAGTTAACATGAGAATTAGACTGTTTAGGTCAATGTGATAACTGGTCTGCACTAATAAAGCCACGTGATTTTATTCACAAAAGTTTTGCAAACTGATTTATAATCTTGTTTTGTATGGTAGGAAAAGAAAAGTACAAAATGAAACTCCTAGGAACTACAATTACCTCCAAACATGAATCTTCCAAGCACAGGAAGCAGAAAGGCTGCTCTGGAACTGCTTCAAACTTAGTTGATTTCAGAAAAGAGATTAAAATAACCTTGTATAATTTTATTTGTTCATATTGTTTATTTTCTATGTGCTCTTGTTATTTGCTAAAAATTTGTCAGTACTGAGATTTATGCCTTTGGTCTGTGATGGACAAGAAAAATGGAAGTACCTGTGTGGTCACTGACAGCCAGAGAAGTAGAAACAGGAAGGAGGAAGACTGCCATACAAAGCCAAACTATGCAGGATCCAATGTACTTCATCTCCCCCTGGACACATGTGAACAAACAGCTACAAATCTGAAACAAAAAATAAGCATATTCAGAACAATCTCGTCTTATTCTTCTCACCTCATCTTGTCAGAATGCTGCAAACAAGAACTTAACTGTGAAGAGGAAGTTGTTAGTCATATACAAGTGTATAATTTATCTGTTTAAGGAGTTACAAAAAAGGTTTATGCCAGTTTGGAAATAAATGATAAATATACTCCTTTTTAGTTCTTTATTAATGAACGCAGAAGTAACACCTTAGAAATACTAACATGGAGATATTAATTGTAAAGGCACTGAATGTTCATTTCATTAGTAATTACTAATTTTCTTTTATATTTCTCCCCAAATTATTTTTCAATATTCAATATATTAGTTAAACTGTTTGGCGTCACAACACTTACAGTGACTGCTAAGGTAGTCCTCAAATGGAACAAAGGCAACATGCAATTGTTTAACCACAAATGCAGTATTTCTCCACCTTGCAAAGTGCCTAGAGCTGCCTATACTGAATTTCTAGTTTAAATCTCACAAAAGTACAGGCTTCAACGACACAAACCAGTACTGTCATTGGAGGACAAAAGCTTTTTTCTAAGCCAACTGCGATGTATAAATACACATGAATTTAATGAAACACAGAAAATATCAAATATTTTTCTAATCACATCTTCTGTAAGAAAAGGAAATCACATACCTAAGATGCAATTGTTATAATTATTTTCGCAAGGCACCTTATTTATCATGAAAGCTATTCTGTCATATACTGACAGCAACTACATCGTGATTAACTTTTCTAGCCTTCCCACCAGCAGCAAAGCGAATATATGTTCAAATGAATTATCATTTAATTTCCTGCACCTGCTTTACAAGCAGGCATCGGGAATTCAGAAGAGCTGCCGCTCCGGAGGTCTGCTTTTCTCGAGGGCTCTGATCACCAACACCGCCACACCTCGCTGCCGC
>NW_005054332.1:662240-681680 GCF_000277835.1 Geospiza fortis
CGGGCGGCGCGGTGCCCCCTCCCCGCAGGGCACTGCCCGCCCGAGCCGCTGCTCGCTCACCAGCGCGCTCCCACCAACTGCGGGCAGGCCACCCGGCACCCGTGCTAGTTACAAGGTAGGCTTTTAAATGTAAATATATGCACAATCAGCATAGTGGCAATTCGCAAGTTTAATCAGTTTTGTAAATTACTGCTCATTTAGCAAGCCTGTTTTTATTTGCATATCTTAGCATACACCTATTGTCACCCACTAGCATATACAATGTATTTACACAATCATGAGCAGAATACTATGGCACAGGCTGATTGCAGTGCGTTAAAAACTTACGGCATACATCATGTTTATATATGACATAGTTAATATTAGCAATGATAATCTTAAATGACAATTTTGGGAATCAAAACCAAAAACCCTTGAACAAAAACACCTCAAAACAAGCCAGGAATACTCTAGCATGTGTGAGTGTGCACATGTAAGATGTTTAGATAATCGACTACACATAGTGAGTGGCTTACCTTTAATTTTTTTATTGGTGTATCCCCCAGAAGCACCGAAAATGCCTGTACAGAGCTGCTGTAGTGCCGAGGAGTTGCTAGAGTGAGTCTCCAAAGAGTGGTAGAGGGGGATGCAGCTCTGTCCTTATTAGTCTCACAGCGTGACCCTCCCACTCAGTGAGCACAGAATACTCTGCAAGAAAGAACAAACAGCCACCCAGACACAGATTTTACATAATTATATATGTGCATCCCAAGTCAGGTAACAATGTAAGAAATGTTTGGAGTTTTTTTCTCCTTCCCCCTACCTCTCTAAAAGCGCCCTCTCAACAGTTCCATAAATTAGATAGCCGTGGTATGAATGCATGATTGAAAGAGTATCTGGTTTCTAGCTGTGAAGAACCAATTATGTACATTATTACACTGGAAGAAACTAGCTTTTATCTTTTAAGTGTAAGCATACTTTAATTTTAGATACTTTTATATACTTCACCATAAATTTAAAAATCAGCCATGCAAACAACCAAGAGAGTACACCTATTTATGGCACTGATGCTGTAATGCACAGTGAATTACAGAAATTTGTTCTGCCTTTTAAAATCTATCATTTACAATCCTGAATGTTCTTGCACTTGTAATATCATCTGTCTGTGATGGCATGGTGAGACTGAGCACTGCCACTGGCTCTTAGCTGAATTTGCCAAACTGCACTTTTGTCAGGTTCTCCAAGTGTGCTTGTGGCAGTTTTCCGAATTGCACTTTAAAGATGTGAACCAGATAGAAGGACAAAGAGAAATAAAACAGCTAGAAACAGATATACAGAAGACAGAGAGTAGGGCCTCAGTATATAATTTATTTATTTATTTATATCCAAGACATATATTTCCTTTTTCTAGTTGAATTATTCTGACGGGAGAAAAAAAGGAAGGTGGTCATATGAGAATTTATCAGCTTAACATTAATTTAGCTAATTGGTCTTCAGATCAGAAAATATATAGGGTAAACTTTCTTCTACCCCCAGCTCCCATACCCCAAATCCTCCCACCCACTCAGCAGATTTTGTTTCCTCAGTGTTTCCTCATTTCAATCAAGATAACTAACCAGTATAACCAACAAATCACATGGAAAGACATGATTATCTTCCTGGTTTGAATTTCAAAACAGTTGTTGTTCTTCCCAACTTAGAATCACGAGAGAAAGATGAAATTGCAGCTTACGTACACATCTGCTGGGGTGTTTTATTCCACGGCTTGCCACAGGCTTGTGGTGTAACTTTAGGCAAGTCACACTTCTTGCTTGCTCATTCTGGAAATTACAGAAAGTAAAGCTGTCTTACCTCTCAGGGTGAGGTGCAAGAGCCCAGTCCCACAGCTGACAAATCATCGGAGCATTCTTATTCTCCTTCAGACTGTTCATTTGATAAAGGCCTCAATGTTGAGCCCTAATTCTGTGTTTCAGAGTTGTGAGATCCTCAGTTGAAAGACCCTTTGTAAAAGATCTGCCCATAATAAAAGGCATCATCTTTTTTTTTTTTTTATTTGAGAAGAACTGCATTTCTCATTGCCCTTTAAAGCTACAAAATTCTAATTTTTTTTTTTTTTACTTCTTTTTACGTGTTCTAAATACCTGGATTCATCTACTTTACATGAATATAAACAGTCTCATTAATTTCAATCAAATATAAGCTCTGAAGTTGCTAAGCATTTTAATTGCATGAGTTTGCACATACAATCAGTTTATCCTTTAAAGAAATATTTCTGTTTCTTAAAATTTCAGTAATGCTTCAAGGTTCAGACCCAAATATAGTCTTCATTTCCTGTGAAGCAAGGATGTTGCTTCCCTTGCAAAATACTGACACTACAAATAGAAAACGAAATACCTTATTTGGACCATGTCAATTTTAAAAAATACTTCACATCTGCATGAAAGCATTAAGTAGAAGAATTAGAAACTGCTACAACCTTCTCCAACTAATACATACGCTTCCTGTACTCTGGGGCACATCTTCAACTAAACAGGATTATTCCAGTTTGCATAAATCAAAGGAATTACAGGGATTTATACTAGTTGAGGAGAACCACATTAGGGACTGCCATGATATGTATTTATGGACAACACTGTTCACATTATTAAAACCAGTTTGAATGACTAGTGGCATGAAAATTGAGAAAAAGAAAAACCTGTTTAAAAACCTCTGTCATGACCTCCAAAACTTGGTTTCTCTTGGCCTCCCATAATATAGGAAGCAAAGCCACAACTAGTGACACATCTGTTGTTCCCAGTAACAGCCTAGAAATCCCAAACAATTCCTCACCTGCAGTTACTGATGCACTCCAGAGAAAATGTCTATACCTTGTCTTATCTGCTTCAAATCCAGGAAGTACTGGAAAAACTGATAAGCTGAAGCAGCAGCAGCAGCCAGTGGATGATATCCCAACTTGTCTTTGCAGCAACGTATTTTTTCAGCTATCTCAGAGTTTAGCTAAAGCACACAGAAGGCAGAATTAGACCTGGATCCAGGAAAGAGTCAAGGAAAATACACCAAGAAGCAGAAAGTAGAGAAATTTAGGTTTGCAGCCATACTTAGCACAGACATGCAGAGAACATTCCATCTCCTGTGCCAAGGCAAAACTGCTCTGCTGAACAGCTTTTACTACAACTACAGTTGCAGGCAAGATGCAGAGGGAAAAGGTGAGAGAATCAGGGGGCTAAAGCACTGACTTTTTTTTATAGAAAACTTTTCTTTACTGCTAACACTCACTTTCCCCCTTTGTTTCTTTTTTTGTCATAATTAGATATCCAAACCAGCCAAGTTGCATAATTCGCTCTCTGTGTGGTGTTAACAGATTTGTCTCCATCTCGTTAGACCCACATTTTAAACTGTTGCTTACAACAACACGTATGCAGGAATGAAGCTGTAAACTTGGACAAAAGTCTTTAAAGGCAGCAGTATCCTACTTGAAAAAAGTTTTGTAAAAGGAGATTAATTTGAAACGCCCCTTACCACGCAATTTCGCTGAATGTAGTGCTCAATGTTTCTGTTCTGTTGAGTAAGCCCTTATGTGGCATTGTTCCTTGCCAGATGATCCTTTCTGCCCTCTGCAAGATTTCCCGGTCACGACAACTGCATTCCACTGAAGCAATTAAAATATAAATGCTTTTAAATACATGAGACTGAACTATGGTGAACTTAGACGAAACAGGTGGAATCCCAGCCCTGGGGAAGTTAATGGAAATTTTAACATTGATGTAAATGGAGCAAAAATGTCACTCAAATGAGGGCACTTTGGCAAAAACTACATAAAAAGGGAATTATTTATATGCATGTGCACACATACTAAGCACTCCTAAGCAGCAAAGCCAACAGAAAAGCTGGATGTCACTTCGTTTCTGCTATTGGAGACAAAAAGGAAAAAACCCAACTGCTACTTCTTCTACTGCATACTCAAGCAGCTCTCAGATTTTCAGTAGAGGGGCCAAAATAACTAAAAAAAATACAGACAGAATACTTACCATTATAGTTTTGTGGTACTTGTTTTCTTAGCTCAGGCATTTTCTCTACTCTTTGACACTTTACAACATGTCCTAAAATAACCAATTGGTAGTAAATATAATGGTACAGCAACCAAAAAAATAGAAAGAAAAAAAGGTACATTCTTTATCTTGGATTTTAATGCTACTGATAAACCCAATCTCAAAAAAATAATCATTCACAATGTTTAGTGTTATCTGGTCCTAATATATATAATATTTTTAATAGTGGCATTTTAATTCAAAATATACACATTTCAAAGTAAACAAATAAATGTCGTGATATATTGCTTATATTTACCAGTCGCAAACATGCCAAAAGCTGTATCATATGCTTTGAGCAGTATTCATTATTATTCCAAAAAAATACATTTCTCAGTATATACTGAGAAATGTGGTATATACTACTCTTTAAAGTGTTAGTTCAAAAATTCAAAAGCTAAGTTATTCAAACCTGAAATACTTCTGGATTTGTAGAATTCAGTAAAACATCAGTCCAGGCTTAGAGAAACAATACTAAGATTAATAGCAATAAAATGTTCCTTATCTAGTGAAAGGCACACTTTCCTTTTTTTTCCTATGGATATATATACATATATATATATATACACACATATATATATATACACATATAACCATACCCTAAACAACTTGCAACAAGTTCTATTGTTTCATGAACCAAAGATACATGAAAAAAAATTAAAGTTCACCACAGTTCTTCTTCCTCTTCTTGCCTTCATATGGAATCTGCCCTACCTGTAAAGCAGAAAATACATGCATTATGGTGGCTTTTGTATAGCACAAGAAAAAAGGAAGTGATCAAACAGCTGATTATGGAAGAGCTAAAAGGCAATTTTCTAAAACAAGTGAAAGCACATCTTCTGGCTTGTTTTAGATTGAAGTATCCATTTGTCTTTAAAAGTAAAAGTATCCATATGTCTATACACAATGAAAAGGTCCTAGCCAGGTTTTAGACAGCTTTGCTGGGAAGCGTAGCTGTTTGCCCAATATTTCTATATGAATATGGTAAAATCCTATACACAGTCTGAAAGCATCTATAAATCAGTAAAATATGTTAATTTAACATAAAATTAAAATTTGTTAATTTATATAGTGCAAATATTAGGAAAAGGAAGGTGACGAGCAAAAAAAAGGTATCAGCAAAATAAAAAATCCTACAAATAGATTAGGCTGTATAAAACATGCAGGCTTAATAGGCAGAATTATTTCAGCTCAGAGGATACTCTATGCCTGTTTTCTTTCAACTTCAGCAAGATAAAGCAGAGATTTTAAATTGTAACAAATATATCTAAGAGTCCTCAAGCCTCAGTATTAGCTGTTGTCTCCTACTCTTGTGTCCTTTCCAGCCACCTAATTTGCCCAAATTGTATTTAAAAATTGAATACTACTAGGAGAAATAACCCACTTTTTAGGTCCAGTTATAAAGAGTGTCAAATTTTCAGAAAGTAACTACTTTAAATTTGCATATGCCATACTAACTGATATCTAGTGACTGTCAGTTTTAACACACAGTAGCTACAATTATATTCACCCATCCAGGGTTCTGAGTTCATGCAGAGCTATTTACTATTATGCTATTTCAGTGCTGTCAAGCAACATAAAAATGAAATATTAAAATGACAAGTATTTTATTTACATTTATTGCTGAATAAATAAGCAAAATAATCTAAAAATTCATAATAAGTGCATATTTAATCTGTATCTCTGCATTCACGTACTTTATTTGCCTCTCATCTAGGAGTAATAGTCTCAGGGTTTAACCATTGTACTTTTAAGAAAGTAGTTTTGTAGATTTATGTAAGCTTGATGTGTAAGCCTAGAGCTATCTAGTTATGGTCTCTGATGTGAAAGAACCATGAATTCAATAGTGTCTAAAAGACTGCAGCTAGAAGACTGAAGTACATGCAAAAAGAGAAAAAAAGATCTGGCTGTCACATGCCCTCTAAACCATCCTACTGACCTATACATATTGCAAGTCAATGTCCTGTATCACCCTGTGTATTTATGTATTTTTGGGAGCTGAGGATTTCAGCACTAATAGAAGATGACAGTCCAAAGGGAGAACCTATCAGACCATGTTTGCATGACTATTTGTGTGTTTATGCACTGCGATTCACATAAATTTTCCTGTTTACTAGGAATGAAAATTCCAATGCTACCTCCTAGAAAGGCCACTATTTAAGTGAATGGAAGGTTCTTAAAATAAATGTAACCATGTAATATATCAAGAGTACCATTTGCCTCAATCTCTGCATTGTTTATTTTTGGCATGTCAAAACTGCTTTGTGCACAATGGAGAAATTTAATTTTGGAGCAAAATCAAGTGATTTAGCATGAAAATGCCATTTTGATGAAGCCTGGAGTTGCTACAAACTGCTTTGGTTTCTTCCCTTTCCTGGTAAGTGGAACCCAGATAAATCTTGTTAGTAAACTATACTTAATCTCGCCAATTAGGCATCAAATAATTGTGTTGGAACCAATTATTAATGCAGGAACCAACTATGTTCAAACAGCTTAGACTGGCATCCTGCAACTGTTTAGTGAGGTTATATTTTTACGTGACAAACATTTTCACATGTTGACCTCCTAGGGTAAGCACATGATAGGAAGGAGAGGAAGGAGAGGAAGGAAGGAGAGGAAGGAAGGAAGGAAGGAAGGAAGGAAGGAAGGAAGGGAAGGAGAGAAGACCAGTCCTGGCTCCAGTGTTGATCCAGCTGATGCTCCAAGAGTTCATGGAGATGCTTTTTTGTTGCCCTTGTAGCCCTAGAGTTAAGTTTCGTTCTCTCTAGTAAGTCAGTTAGCATGTGCAATTCATTCTTCTTGACTTTTCTGGAAATGGGTTAGAGGGCTTCAGGGATCTTGGGTGGTTTTGATCCTCCCTTACAGTCCATGCCAGCTTCTTCACCTCATTCCAGTGCTGTACTGCATTGTATGTATCTCCAGGAGCCAAAACAAGGACATTTTCCCCAGGAAAGTGCTGCCTCACCTCCATGTTTCCTCCTTTTCCTCAGCCACATCTTGTTCTTTCTCACAGTGTATTATTTCCAACAATCCTTGGTTGGCTCCATCCCTATCACTGCATGAGACATACACATCAGCTCTTTATCTTCTGGGCTTCTACAAGGGGAAGACACTATTCACAAAGAAACAAGTTTTTTTTTGGAATAAAATTGTGTTTGTCCAATTTTTTTAGCATGAACAATCATAGCTTGACATGCTTTCAAATCTATGTGAAGAATTAATTCTGGTTCCTATGTTAAAACTAAAAGGTAAATTTGTTTAAAAAGAGAACTTGCAAACTGTTCTAGGACTGAGTTGCTCAAAGATTCATCAGTGACATTGAACTTGTCTCTCCTCTTTGGATATTGTTCCATTTCCCAGGACTTAGAATAGAGGTTACTTCTTTAAGGAACTGTTAATATGTTACAGATACTTCACTGGTCTTTAGGGACCTTTAAAGTTTACTTCAATGGAGGATTTGACGCCTGGAGAATAAAATTAGAAAAAAAAAAAAAGTTAAAACAGAATACACTAAGCCTGTTGGCAGGAGTGGGGAAAAAACCAAACCAAATCAAATAAACAAAACCAAAAAAACCCTAACCACAGAAGGCCTGTAAGAAGAAGAATACATAACAAAAAATGTGGCATGCATTTACTGTTACACAGGGTTCATCATTCCCACAGAATTACTTCTTGCAATCAGAACCTGGGTTTGACTGCCAAATTAGACTAGCCTGGTTCCAAATGACAAATCTGGCAAGCCTCCTTTAGAGTCCTCCCTAGTACTGAGTTTTACTGCATAAATCAGTGGGAGTCTGAGTGTATCCCTTGTCTGCCTGGGCTACATCACAGCAAACCTCTGGAGAAGTGTTACCAGTGCACTAAGAAAGAAGCTGTCTATATCCAAGCACACTTCTGAATTACAGCAAGACAAAGGATTACACACACTTGATTCACTTGATTTTCTGTGTTCCTGTGGTGTGAAGACCACAGAGTTAATAACCCAAAAGTAGTTTAATCACAAGTTTAAATTCAGCTTTAAGCATTGTTAGTTCAGGCCAAGGGAACTGTAGAAGTGAGCTATGCTTCTGTCTACACATGTAAGCAAACAGCAGGTGGGCTGAAACCTGAATGCAAGTCATGTTGCATTCAGGCACTGAGATGTCTAAACTAAAGGTCTAATTTCCCTTGGAAAATACAGATTTGGGGTTAATTGTTCTTTATAAGTGTCTCTCTTGATTTTAGAGTGACAGTGTTATTAAATTCAACATGACACCTTAGTTTCTGAACTCAGTCTGGGTGTGATTTAAAGGTTTTATAGAATCTGTGGACTTTCAAGCAGTTTAAATAAACTCTATGACCAGCACAGCTTTTAGATATCTTTACATAAGGTAGTCTTATGTACTTAGAAATACTTATACTCTTTTTGTGGCTGAAAGTTAAATACAAAAATGAGCTACACTATTACAACACATTTTTATAATTATGTAAATTGTTCACAAAGTAAATTGGACTGATATTATGAAATGAGTCAAATTATATGTACAGAGGACTTAAAGGAATATTCCACAAGCATTGCCTGCAAAAGACATGGTTAAATAAGAATTCTCAGTTACATCTACATAGAAGCCTTCCATTTACTTTTGGACCAGGTCTCCTTAAAAGTTTCATTAACACAAACTTACCTTGGCGTATAGCAAAGGTGTGCATATCCTTTTTAAATATAATCTAACTTTATTATGTGGACATGATAAAAATTTAAGTAGTATTTTCAGTGGAGGACTTCCACTCCTGTGATTTTATCAGAGTATTAAAGATAAATATTAAAATTTGTAAAAGAGCATTCTCCACTTGCATTTTAGATCCAGACAGTACTGAGAAGTAGTCATAACTGCTCAGATCCCTACCTTACTATAATTTCTCGTGTCAGAAGTTAATTCAGAAGTCTTAAATACTTCTCAGTCTATGTCTTTGTCATCACTTTGAGTTCAAAAACTCTCCCATCAAACCCCAGTCCTCTGCCTTCCTGCATGACAGCTGTCTATAGACTGGAGAGACAAGGCAAGGAAAGCCATACAAGGAAAAGGGGCAGGAGGCAGGATGACATTTAGCACATGGGAGGTTAACACTGCTCACCTATATAAACTAAAGTATCTAAAATATAAAACATCGAATGATTTAGTGATTTCCTACTCTGAAGTATTTACCAGTATGGGAGTCAGGAGCTGAGGCCATAAGAGAAAAAGAAAGAAATAGAAGTGAAAATTAAGATACTAGGGTATCCTTTGATATAGGGCAGCCAAATGGGTTGGGCTAGATTCCTTTTCATTTCTTTGTTAATGAAACACAAGCTGATCTTGATGCAATCAGATTAATTCAACCTCTTTCAGTATAGAATACTATGCAAGGCAGTTCTTTTTTAAGATGTTGTCAATTTTAGAGTCCTGTAGGTTTTCCTGTTTATCAGTAAATGGAGACAATAGTGAAACATCATTGTATGGTTCATTCCAGATGTATAAGTGGGCCCGGACAAAAAAACCTTATAAATGAAATTCAATTAAGAATTGGATTTCACTTTTCTGCTGTAGCCAAGGGATATGCTTTTGATGCCTTAAGAAATATTTAATCCATAATTAAGCCATAATTATGGGAGACCATAATTTCCCCATCTTCCCCCATATTTCAGCTTCTTTTCTCTGAAGTTAAAATATGTATTGAAATGTCTTCATAACTTTGACAGTTGAGAAGTGCATTTGACAATGATTTACAGAAAACCTATCAGCATTAAGACCAAGAACACCACAAGCCAGGAAAAAATGAAAATAGAAAAAATACCCTTCACTATTGAAATAACACAATGAGAAAACCCCCTGAAAATAGCTTCATCAACTTAATTTCTGCTTAAACAACACTGAAAAAAATGTTAGTATGATTCATTTAAAAACAGAAACATTTTTAAACATGTTAAAAAATCCTTATGTAGAAATACATTTTTGTCATTCCCTTTCTTACTGTTTTTCCTGAAATAAACTTTCTCCCACAGGAGTGACCCCAGTTCCATTAATGACCTTGCCTTCTGCTGTGAGATTTGCTTATTTAGCGCACGGTTGTTCTTTCCTGTGCTGCTTGCAGGATGCCAGTGCCAGATAGCTCCACTCCAGGATCTCACTGGAAAAAAATTAGAAAAAGAGAACTAGAAAGTCAGTGCAAGTAACACCTCTAATTTTCTGCTGAGCATGGGAAGTTTGGTAGATTTTTTACTTAAAGTGAAATTTTGAATTCACAAAGTCAGAGTATTCTCTGGCATAAACTTAATTTGGGCCAGAATGTCACACCTGCTTTCTGTGACCTCCCCTTAGCAGCTGTTGCTGTGAGTTAGGAGCGTTGGAGACCTCAGTGAAGCCAGGATTTCACTCTAAACAGAAAGTATGACCAATGCTTGCTGTCATCCTCAGAGAGAGCACAATTAAGAAATAAATATACCAGAAAGAGACTGCTTGCTTGGATTGTGGTCTGCCTTTATCTGTTAAGTAGTCTTATAGTATCAGAAGTCTTTTTTCTATGTACAAATTTAGGCCATTATCAACTGTTTCTGAATAACAAAGATGGATTGAGGAGCTTTTATTTTATTTAATCTGTTTGTTTTTTTTTTTTTTTTTTGCCACAAAGCACTGTGGTTTTGTGGTAGGTGGGTTTTTTTGGTTGGTTGGTTTGAATCTTTTTCTGGAACCACTCCTGCTCATTGACATCAATTAGCAAGAAGAATGCTTGGACAGTGGAAGCTAACACAATGGCAGAGTCACACAATCAATACCATATAAAGCAGTAACACAGCTACATTACTGCTACTTAGCATTTCTTTCTGTTAAATCCCAACTTTTTTAAGCCATCCCAGTGTGTGTGAAGCTATTGTTACCTCTCTTAAAAAGTTCCAACTTTCCAAAATGCTATATGCTGCTCAGTAAGGTTACCCCTGCAATATTTGCTCCCACAAATAAAACCTTATATTTGATTTCACTGTATCACCTTTTTCCTGGGCAATCTTAACCACCCTACAAAAGTGGATGTACCATTATTTCCTACTCAATCATTTTCATGTCAACAGCAAGCTGTTCACAATGTTTTCTAGCCGAGGAAAGCAAAGCCTTGCACTCAATTTAATGATGTTTATCTCACAGTAACGTGATAGTTTTGCAGCAAGCCAGCTGAGCAATCTCCAAATTTTAAGGGAATGTTCTAAGTACATGTGAGAACATTATTTTTCTGACAACTGGAAAACTGGAATAGGAAAAGTAGGATTGAAACAAATTTTGAAATTTTTTAGCAATGCCTGATCTAATTTTTAACTGCTTATTTTTCAAAAATATTTGATTAGTCACTACTATCAAGTAAGATAGTATACTACTATCATTCAGAGCTGCTTTCTCTCATACAAAAATGTGCACTGAGACCTTGCTTGCAGACCTGCTTTGCTTACAAAACCAGTCCAATTTCAGTGGCAGGCATATGAATACTCTCAAAAATCAGTATAGATATTGCTAGAGAACCCTGTTGTTGAGGAGAAAATAGATAGTAACAACAAAAATGAATGATTTATTTAGAAAGCTATCCTTTGGATGCCAGGTGTGTTTTAAAAAGTGCTCATGTTTTCAATTGGTGTAGTGTATTATTTTTGTGAATGATACCAAAAGTCAACACAACTATAACCCAAATGGAATAAAACCTGATAACATCTGCAATGGCTAGAACTTCAGAGGTGATCAACATTAAACCGCATATGAGCCAAGATGATGGTGACTATATTAAAAGTCATAATACAAATACTTACACATTGGAAAATCAACCTGTAGAATGCTAGAAAATATCACACACACTCTGAGCTTAAAAGAGCACAAAAATACAAATGAACTAATTTATGAAAGCCCAACAAATATAAGTTACATTGTTATCATTGTAGAAAACAGGGCAAAACTTACATACCTGCTGAATGACATTTATATTGTAACATTATAGAGTTTACACAATGGAGACTGTGCACAAACATGGCAAAGTTGAACTGACACCTACTGTAACAAACAAACTGGAAATTAACTGATTACACCAGGTAAGGCAGGGAGAAATTTGAGCAATACCTACAGCAGAATGACTTTACCAGTGTAAGAGTACTGGTGTGAAGTGCTACAAAAATAGTAATCAGCAGCAGGTAGTAAAGCAAGTCAGGGCTTGAAAGCCTCCAAGGAGGGAGGCTACATCTCTGCAGACATCCTGTTCCTCTGTGTGACTGTCCTCATGGTGAAGAAATTTCATCTCCAGTTGGAACCTCTCTTGTTTCCACTTGTGCCCAGCTGGCATCCTCCTGTCATGTACTTTCAAACCACTCAGCTTCATTTTTCTCCATGACCTTGCCCTGTGCGTAGGCTGCTATTAGGTGTCCTGAAGACTTTTCTGTGCTAATCAAAGATCAGTCCCATGCCAAAAAATACCCACCTGGAATAGCAAGTATGCTGACACAGAAAGCAAACTGTGTCTTCTTTGCAGACTGTACTTGCTCTACATCTTTTATGCAGGCAACATGGAAAAAACAGGAAAATGTTAGCAAGAAAATGACGGTCAAAAAATTTGGCTACCAACACATCTGGGTACATATTTTCAACTCTTCTTCATACCAGATTCCCATCAGGGTTTGTCTTCTTGGAGTGACTAAAAAGAAGCTTTGTGGGGTATTTTGATGTCCTTGGTTTCTGCAGAAAATACAGTCTGTGCACGTGGTTCTTGTGGGCGCTGGTCTTTCCTCTGGCTAAAACTTTGGAGACATTGTAGCAAACAGTTACCTTAAATAGAGCAAAATTTCTGGTAGACTTGTTTAATTTGGTGACTATAAGAAAGCAAATAATAACCCAGTGAAAAATAGATGTGGAAAGGTTTTTAACATCAAAACAAATATATACACAAAATAAATACAAGCACATAATCATTTAAGTGAATACTTGCCGTGCATCATTTTACAAAAAAATATATACATTTCTAGTATTTTGCACTGAAAAATACTATCTGTATCACTTTATTTTTGTGCCAAAAAATGGGGACAGAATCCAGCAAATGAACTGAGCACTCTGTGACAAAGCAAAATAGTTGATAGTTGCTGAAATAAGGGAAGGAGAACAGTCACTGGGATCTGTCAATATGTAGAAGAGATACAGGATTGTACAAACTCCTGTTAGTGTGTCTGTCATGTAACAGGGACAGCTTGTCTGTCACGGACAGGGACACCTTGCACTAGATCAGGTTGCTCAAATAAAAGACCAACAGAGACTGGAAGATGAAGGTGAAAAGATTAACAGGATGATATTTATTATGACTTTCAATCTGTTCTTGAATTACCAAGTTCATCAGAGTTCAGAATGAAAATGCTGTGGTTGCAAGTATTGGAAAGAATGTTTTAGGTAAGTTAGTCATACATTGATAGAAAAGAATTCTTTCTTGAATATATAGTGAAGGAATAGCAGAGTTTAGGTAAGTTCTAGCTGTGCATATCTACAGAATTGGAATTTTTTATGATGGCACTGAATCATAGGCTTGAATGCTTTGGAAAGCAATGGTGCCATCAATAGTGACAGAGCTTGACAAAAAAAGCAAGATTTGGAACAATCCATTTTAATTTTGAAAAACTTGATTTAAAACTGATATATGCATAGCTTTAAAAAGATAAATAATTCATATATTACACACCAACTCCCGAAGTTCTTGCAATGCCAAAACTTGGGCGGAAATGCGAGCTTTGTGCAAGTAATGCTTGGCAGATTCGGCTCTGCCGGGGTCTCGGGCGCCGCTCCGGCACCGAGGCGGCTCCGGAGAGCTGCGCCGCGCGCGCCCTCTGCTGGGCGAGAGCGGAAGATGCCCCGGCTCGCCCGGCGAGGCTTCTGCTGCTAAAACGGGATCCTCCCGCCTGAAACCGCAGCGGTTCCTGACTATAAATTGATTTTTAAAATTTGAATCACCGATTAAAAATTTGTCAGTTTCGATATTACTCTTCCTCCATTAATATAATCTGTTTCCTGTACATCCTTCTATGATTATTCAACTGCAACCCGAAGAGGAAAGCAGTTTGCCTGCAGGAAATAATGAAACAGGAAGAGTAAACTAAATCCTTGCCAAAAACATAGAAGAAGAAATATTGCTGTAACATGCATCCATCTGTGCTGTTTCCCTTACCGGGTACAGGGAACATTGAGTCTTAGTGGTAGCATGAAGCCCTAGCATTCCTTTGGGTCTAGTAGAATAAACATTATACAAGCCAGAACTTTCAATATTGAATCAAGACTCTGAGATTGCTCCTCACTATGTACATACACATGCCTGTCTCTGCAGAGCTGGTTTAGAATCATAGAATGGTTTGGGTATGAAGGGACCTTAAAGGTCATCTAGCTCCCATCATCCTGCCAGGGACAGGGACACCTTGCACTAGACCAGGCTGTTCAAAGCTCCATCCAACCTGGTCTTGAACACTGCCAGCATTGTGGCATCCACAACTTCTCTAGGAAACCTGTTCCAGTGCCAGAATCAGTTCTTTTGACTCCATCTGCTTAAAGTTTTTGTCTCAGGTTACAGGCATATACAGAGTATGTTTGTTTGTATCCATATTCACTGAAAACTAACAGATAATGATCCACATCATTATGGAGTATACATTTCAGATAGGACAGAAATGGCAGAAAGTAGAATTATTTGCTCTTTTGTGAAGTCAAAACTACAGAGGTAACTACTGCTATGCCACTACTGATCAAAAAGGCTTTAATGATAAATCTTCAGTCAGCAGCTATAATCTCATGCCATTCTTCCTCTCTAGGATATTGCTGCCCTACTATCCAATTCCTGGTGCAAGTGCTGAGAATAGTTATTTCCTTTGCATTCTACAAAATATTATCTTCTATCTAAATACAGTTGATGTGTCAGTGGTGCATTAATCGCTGACATATTCAGGTTGGAAATGACTCTCAGCACACTGCTTCTCCAACCTCACACCCAAAACAGGGTCACAATGAATCCAGACCAGCTTGCTCAAGGTTTTATCAGTCAAATTGTATAAACCTTCAAGAATAGATGTTGCAAATCCTATCTGGGCTATTCGCTCCTCTGGTTAATTATCCTTACACTTTTTTTCCCCACATATTCCGTCAGATCCTCCTATTTTAATGTATGTCTACTGCCACTCCTACTGTGCCCCACTGACTCCATTGCCTGGCCAGCCTCCCTGCCAGCCTGCTGTTCAGGTCCCACAGCCATCTCTTCTGTGGGCTGAACAAGCCCAGCTTCCTCCCCTCTCCACACAAAACAAGTACTACACAGCCCAACACCCTGGTGACCCTCCCCTGAACCCACTCCAGTTTATCACTCTGTTTCTTGAACTGAGAAAATTAGATTCATCAACTGTCTCTTTACACATGGAAGCATTAAGCCAACTTTTCCCCCTGTTTTGAAATAACAGGCAACTTCTTGTGCTCCTGGGTATGGGCTTGAGGCCTATTTTGAGAGAGGAGGCTCACCTGTTTGTACTGTTCATTATAAAAATAACCTCTTCTATGCTGCTAGACAGCCCTTGATGCCCAGGACTCTTTATGCAGTCCATATGTTGGGTTTAAATAATGTAGATGGCTTCTCAGTCAGTCTTCTGAGCCAGAAGAAATTCACCTTTATCATGAAGATTACCATCTAACTCCATCAAATTGACAAGCCCCAGCCTTTGTTGATATCCTAGAACAGGCATGCTGAGCTGAACTCTCTGAGAGACAGCAAGTGAAATGACTGAAAGACTATACAGCTTCTTATATTGACCTTTTAGTGCCAACAGCAAACCCTTTGGAAAACAGGGAAAGCTTAACAATCTCTCCTTGCAAATCCTGTCCGTTCTGGCACTCCCCTGCTTAGGGGCCTTCTGAGCTGGAGGCTGCTTCTCTGTGCTAGTGCTTAATACTGCTTGACAGACCTCTCATCCATGAATTTCTCTATTAAATTTTAACATATGCATACTTGGCATTCAAATCATCCCATGTTAAGAGTATCTTTTGGTTTAAATTTCATGAAGAACTCTCTTTTTAAGTCTGCTGCTTGTTGATTTATTTTGTGCCCATTTTCTTTTGACATGGGTATGGCTAATTGTTCTCTATTCTCTGTTCCTTGTGCCAGTCAGAACCTTAAAAATGCTACCACTTCTCCTTTAGCAGCATCTTTTCCAAGATGGTGATTCCAAATTACTTACTGTTTTCGGTACACAAGAAGGTACTCCTCACTTTGCTCACACTTGTCATCCCCTGAACTATCAAAAATTCTGGGTAACTTTTTGACACTGATATCAAAGCAGCTCACTGTCCATGGAGCATAATGACAATTACACTGTGCCCTTTCCACTAGTATCAACACTTAACTAAACTTAGTGGCAGCTTTTCCATTAAATTCAGGGACTCAGAATTTAATGTATTGTTTTGCTTACCTTCCATCTTGTTTCTTCAGTGTATCCTGGGAAGATCTCCAGATATTTTCCTTCCAAGTTTATGCCTTGGTTGCAATTTTCCCATGTGCAAAAGACTAGCAGTATCTTTAATAATTTCAGACAAACATGCAGAAAACAGTACTTTAGATGTTCTAATATGATGGAGTAAGTTCATTGTTTGATTAGTGCCATGATAAAAATACTGTGGTATTCTCTTTTTTCCTCTGAAAACTGCAGGCTGAAAGTTTCATGGGAAAACAACATTCACACTCATTTTTGTTGTGGGAATGTTCACACACTTCTGTAGTGGAAGTTCACATTACTTTTGCTCTTAACACTTCATGCAGAACTATAATTTACATTCAGAAAAGCTTTTAATTATTGAGAAAAAAGAAATTGAGCTTTGAAGGCTTCAATTGTTTTTACAGCCCTTCTTAAAGAAAATAACCTACACTCTCTATGTCCTGGAGAAATTAATCACCTCTTCTGCCTTCAAAATCCTATTTTAAAATTCTGGTTCTGTTCAAGTAAACAAATTAAGGAACCAAGAATAAAAAAAAAGAACCTCCATAAATATTACCGTGCCGTTGTTAGTAATTCATTAAAAGAAAACCACTCTAAATTCTTCCATAGATTAATTCTAAATTTCTGACTCAACTTCTTATTTTTATTTGCATGTTGTGACATTTAGAAGGATGACCTCTGTTCCAAAATAAATAAAAACTTAAAGAAAAAACCCTTTTACCCTTCTTCAATACTACCACAACAAGAAAATACACATACATCTTAGTGCACAGATTAGCTATTCCTCTCCATCTTGTGACAGTTCTGTGCTTTCATTAAGAGTTCACTAGTCCCAAACTATGCCAGCTTTTCTTTGCATGTTAGAAAGTCATGTGTTTTGGGGACTGGGCTTTGCCATTTTAAGTACTTCAACTAATATATATATTGATTATACAAAGTTATAAAAATTATTTATATAAATTATTTAATTGACTTTATTATAAAACTGTTGTTGAGAAGGACATGCTAAATAGACACAAAAAGTGAACTGATGGCACAGAAAGCCTATCTTTAGGTTCCAAAAATGGTGACTCAGCCTTTGACTTGGGCTACCCAAAAAACAATGTGCCAGTGCTGATGTGTATGCTGGGGAGAACACCACTGTATACTTACCCACTACATGCATTTTTTCCCTCAATTCTACTAAATATTGAGAAAACCTTATTCCCAAACCAATGGAACCATCTCTTTTCCTCATAATTACATCATTATTTCTTTTGAAAACTGTTTTCTTCCCTCTTCTTACCCAAAATAAGAATTGAGCTGATTTAAACCAAGTTAAAGTCAAACTGAAATGTTCATGAAATGTTGAGTCACTGATACATCATGATAAAATACTGATATTGAAAAAGGTTTAAAGAGAAAATGAGGTTTCTCTCAGTGAAAAAGAATGATAGACTGCACTAAATCCAAGCACACTGAAAACAGGTGTGACTGAGGATCTCGAAACAAGGAACAATTTAGGATAAGGAAATACAAGTAGCAAAGATGTGAAGGTGGCATCCCATTGTTCTTTCTATATTAAACTAGCAATAAATAACATCCAAGTTTGTAGGTACAGCAGAAAATCATATTCATAGAGTGAAAATTAACTATTACTGGCATTTATGAAGAAACCTAAAGGTGTGCTACTGGTTAAATAAGACTAAGTAAGCACTGAAGTACAGTGATGGAAGAGAGATGCATGACACACCAGTCTCAGAAATCTAGCTTGATCTGCAGTAGTGGTAAATGAACTACAGTAGTACATCAAACAAAAGACATTTCAAGAAGTTACAGTTAATTTTATTCATAGAAGTTGAAGCACTTGAAAGAAAGTTGTTATTATTCCCAATGGTTAATTGTGTGTACTTGGAGAGTACTAGGTCCAATGTCCTCTGTGCTATCAGGTTTACAAGTTTTACTGGATTCAGCCACATAACATAAAGAATAATTACACCCTCGAGTATAAGATCGTGACATATTTTGTGAAATATTGCTAAACCCAGTTTCACTATCTTGTCTCTTAACATGAGAAAAATAAAAGTAAAACAAGTAGAGTTAATAAGGGGATTTTAAATTATGGCATTGCTATTAGCCACACACTTCCAGCCCCCTTGAAACTTGGAGGATTATCAAGTGGTGACACGAGCAGCTCAGTCAAGTGAGAAGGAGCACCTGCTCCCTGTTGGTATGTACACTATCCAGTTCAAGCACGATTCTAATCCCTTGTCCTGGTCAAAATGAAGATGGTGTCTTGTTTCATATACTTTAATTTCTATAATACCAATCATCTTCTTTCTCTGTCTTTTCACCACATCAATACTTTAGTAAAAGTAAATTCCACAAGTTATTAAGTAGCACCTAAGACATTTCCTCTAGTTTGGATTTATTTCCAATATACATAAGAATTACTATAACAGTTCTTTTTAGACAAAGATTTTATTTTGTAAGCAATATAATTAAAGTTTCTTTTAAAATTATATACTTCCATTATAGCACAAAATTATTGTAATCCTTTTTTTGGGCATTGTGCAACCATCTTGTGGGGGAAAGAGGAATGGTATTTAGGGAAGTCCAGTGATATAATTCTTTATTTTTTCACACTATGGCTACTACCACCACAATGACTATAAGGTTTTGTTGAGGAATACAGTAACAGCATTCTCTTCCGACTTATTCTATTTTCGTTCACACATTATCTCAATGACTCGCTAAGATCCTCCCCAATTTTTTACATACAGTAAAAATTTTTAAAGAGACATTTAATTATTAGCTTGCAGTTATCAACCCCTGCTACAAACATGCCCAGAAAACCTTTACAGAAATAATTTTTTGTACTCTTCTCACTCTTGCTCCATACAT
>NW_005054332.1:681690-685540 GCF_000277835.1 Geospiza fortis
TGCTGCACATGATGGCATCCTGATGAAAAGCTTTCATTAGCAAGAGCAAAGAAGCTTGAAAGAGCACAAGACAAATTTCTGTGTGTAGGCAGAAAAAGAGGCACATCCACTATTGAAGTGTAGGAGAGAACAGCACAATAGGGACTACTACTGAGGTCTTTCTACATGCCATGTGAGCTTCACCTGGCTGTTGGAAACACAGCACTGCAGCCAACAGTAGCACTGCTGATCATGAGGATCCCAGGCACTCAATGTGGCACCACACTGGCTTTCAGCTTGTAGGTGATCAATAACTTTGGTATTAATGATGCTACTTCACTGGCTGGCTCATACCACAACCATCTACCTTCTCTCAAGCACTAAGTTTCTGCAGAAAAAAATACATTTGTTCTTCTCACCTCCTCTTCTATTTGTATAGAGTGGAAATACTTCTTCTGTGCTGGTGAGCAGTTGCCTCATTTCTTATTTCTTGACCCATGGTCTCACCCATTCTCTCTTACTGACCCACTGCCTTTAATTTTGTTCTGTCCTTGCTCATTTTCACCCCATGACATAACACTGCAATTCAGTAAAATGCAGGTAGACTTGGGACACTACATCCAGCCATCCTAGAAGCTGTTTATAGTGACTGAGAAACACGTACTCAAGAATCTGATCTCCAATTTATCCATGAGCACCCTCTTACATAAAGAACTGTGTGAATACAGGCATGAAAAAGCTAGTCTTAGGTTCCTCAGGAACAGTAACAATGGTGAAATTGCCACCTCCTCACTAGAGTCAACACATCAATTGAATACCATTTTTAAGACTTCTGTTTATAGGACTTTTGTTGGTACTATGTGTATAGACAAAGGTCATTACTGGAACATTTAAAAAAACCCATGAGCTTTGCTGTTAAACTGGGGGGTTTTTTTGTGTACTTTGACATCTGCAGTGTCACACCCAATGGTAAAAAAAAATAAAGTAAATTGATCCTCTAAATTTTGTTCATAGAAAACTCCTCAGATAAAGATTTGCTAATTTTATTAAAATAAGGGATAAAATAATTTGAATTTATAAACCCTGAACTTTATGGTATAAGAAATAAACATTCAGAATGCTAGTGGTGACAAACACATTGAGATACCATAGTGGTAACATAGGAAAAGCTTCCATTTTGCCTGCATTGTACTTAAAAGCATTACTTCTATTCCAACAAAAACTGGAGTTCTTCCTTTAAACTATGAGTTACCATTAAACATTTTACACACAGAGACATGGCATTTTTTACTGAAACCTTGAAAACGTTGCCCACTACCCAATTAAACCTAGGTTATCAACCGTATTTACCAAAAAAGAATAGATCTGACAGGTATTTAGATCTGAATGGTTATTTCTTTAATATTACCATTTACTGCAAAAATATAGGAAGATTTTAGCAAAAGACTCAAAGATTGGATTTTCTGTTCGTGGAAACTCTATAATTTTGCATGCTTGATTTTTTTTTTTAGTCCTTGTTAAACTATATGAACTCAGCTGTTGAGAATGAAAAAAGATTTTTTGATCATGTTGAAGTACACTTAAGGTATAGCAAGTTAAATATTCATGTTACCATTTGAGTCAAAACAAAAAGAACTCTGGTAGCATAGAGATATAGCATTTCTTTCTTTTTTTTTTATTTTAACAGCATCCTTAATTCTTAAACAGTTACAGGTCCCTGATGTTTGGTATATCAATATTTTATTGGTAAAGGTGTGCTGTACAAAACATAAAAACTTCATATACTCCAAGGGCAAATTACTTCCCTTCCCTCTTGGGAATAGTTTATTTTTAATGTAGTTCTTCGAGGATTTTAATTCTTCATGGGTTCTTAGGCAATTTTGAATTACAACATACATATTTAATAGTAATGACATCCAGGGAAATATTTTCTGTGGTGGAGATAATACACACACATTAATAGTAAAATATACAAAGAAAAAACCCTAAATCGCAAACAACTAAAAGGACATAGACAATATGCTTACTGACCTGTAACTAATTATAGTTATATAGTAGCTGCAGCTTTTCTTATCTGACTACAAGGTCACCTGGATTGTCATGAACTATCCATTTAGCTTAGAAGCTGCACAGCCACCTGCTTACTGCCCCTGCCTCACACCTAACAAGATGTACCACAATCACCTGCCCCTCCAGAATGAGCCTCCTAAATAATACTTCTCCACCAGCCAACCCTTTGTCACAATGCTACAAGCTCACCTAAAAACTGCACCCATAACCAACCATCCAAGCACCTTGTGAATATTCATTTCATTGTGCTCCCACCTGCATTGTTCTCACAGTTTATATGGCCACAGGTATTTGCCCCTGCAAGCAACATTTCCCCCATGAGTCAGCACAGCCCCTGCAGGTACCTCCCTGCAAGGTTTAGAAGCTCTCCAGAACCCTTGTCAGCTCCATTATCGCTGGTTTAATGAATGCTGCCACATGACAACACACTGCCCTGGCAACAAATTGAGAAACACAGCATGCATCCACTGCTCTGGGGCACAGCTTCCAATTCTCCTGTCCTCCCAAGCACAGGGCCCTTTCTTGCAAAGCTGCAAGCCTATCCGAAATCCTTCTGCCCCAACCGCCCCACACATAGCCTGCGAGTGCTGTCACACTGTCACAGCAAACTGAAGCCCAGCAAACTTATCAGCCACTTTGTAACAAAGCTGTTCCACCACGCGAGAACTGGTCCACCTGAGCACACACCTCAGATGCCCTGGATGTAGCTCACAAGCACCACCATACACTATTGTCCCATATAAATGGTCCCCCATACAAATTAAGTCTTAGCAGGGGCAAAAACCAGTCTGGGTAAGGCTGTCACAGCCCTTTCATCAACACATCTCTCAAGGCTATGAGCCCACAAGAAGTCCTTCCATTTACCTGATCTCACACTTGGTTAATGAACACTGTTGATACCAGGAGCTCCCATCACCCCACTGGCCTCACAGCACGTTAAAGTTCATCCCTCCCAGGCTGAGCTCTCCCGGCTCAAATCAGTCTCTTCTCTCAAGGCTACAAACAAAAGAGTCTGAATTTCAACCCCCTCTTACTTGGCACGAGTACATTTGTTCTCACAGCAAAGGGAAACACAGAAAATGTATCTATTGTTTCAGGACAGGAATGTGCCACCCCTGTCCGCTTAGGTGTCCGAGCCCCTTGTATCGAGGCTGAGGAACGAGCAAGGCTCTTAAACACTTCTACCCCTGAGCTGCCTATGCACCCAGCTGACACCCGGGGCATCAGCTCACGGCTGTCCTCACAGCGGGCACGGTGTCCCGAAGCGAGGCTTCCCACCACACCGGGATCCTGCCCGCAGTTTGGCACTATTGCGGCTAAACAGAGCCCAGGCCAGGGGCACCGAGGCGCGGGGCTCCCGCACACCCTCCCGGCACAGCCCTGAGGGAGCGGCCCCGCCGCGCCGGCACCGCCCGCACACCTGCCCGGCGCTCAGGCCACGCAGGGACATGGTTTAGATACTTTTACAGCAAGAAGCAAAACCAAAAGGATTGAAAGTGCTTGATACCTCCTAGCGCACCTTTTGCCTTTCCTCAAACCCCCTTCCTCCCCTCCCGCTGTCCCTCAGGCAAGAGTCCGCTCGGACCGAGCGCTGCCCTGTCCCACCCTCCTGGCCCCAGAAGGGAAGGACAGGAAACCCTTCTCGGGAGCAAGAGGTGAGGACAGCTCTTCATTATCCCGATTTCCCCTTCCTGCCCCTCGACGGCTGCGCTCTGCCACGGGACGGGAACGGGGCCGGGGAACTCCCGGCTCCGCTCGCTTCAGCTCTCGGAGCAGCGCCGCTCCCCCGTCAGCAGCGCGG
>NW_005054332.1:685827-723888 GCF_000277835.1 Geospiza fortis
CAGGGCAGAGCGCGGAGCTGGCAGCGGGGGCTGCCTTGCCCCTCCGCCCGGCGAGCCGCGCTGTTTGTGTTTTCGCGTGTTCCGTGTGTGAGCGCTGGTGGTGTTGCTCCAGCTGCTCTTAAGGAAGAGTGACTTTTGTGTGGTCAGTATAACCCTGTTGTGTGGTCAGTATAACCCTGGTGCTGAGTGTTCAGGTAAAAGGTGTGTTAATGCTATGCCAGGCATCCGTACAGAGTCTAACATCAGTACCTACTTGCTGACATTGTTATTACACAACTCATAAGTGCTTTTCCCTGTGTGTTTCAGGCCATTTTAATTTTCTGCTGGGTTTATGTGCGCAAATATCAGAGTCGGCGGGAAAGTGAAGTGATTTCTACCATAACAGCAATTTTTGCCTTGGCCGTTGCTCTTATCACATCAGCGCTTCTGCCAGTGGACATATTTTTGGTCTCATACATGAAAAACCAAAATGGTACATTTAAGGTATGGACTTTAAAAATGCGTTAATTGCCTCTTCCAAACAAGCACTTGTGTTGCAAAAGGATGCTCCTAGGTTGTGAAACTGTTTGAAACCAGTGCTAATACCTATTTTAGTGACTTGACTTTTCTCAAAGCTGGGTACTAGTACTGTCCATAAAACATATCTGGTATTTTAACTGGATTTCAGTTTTGACTTCTATGCCTTCTCAGATATTCTACTCATTTCCAAGTGCTTGTTCCTTCTGTCGTGCATTAGAGTGAATGTACTGTCCTGAGGATATAAACAAATTGCTTAAGGGTTGCTTTTTAGTGCATCATGATGGGGCATTGTAGAATAAAACCTGTTGCGCTTTTGTTCAAGGATAGACTGTATTGCCCCTTTGTAATTTAGGACTATTATGTCTTTTTAGTCAGAAAAAAAATTTAGTACTGGAGCACTTAAAGATGTATAAAGATTTACTGTGGTAATCTACCTGCAATCTAAAGCCTGAATTAAGCATTTTGAAAGCTGCAGGAACCCTTGGCAGAGGGGAATGCTGTAGTATCTCTTTTTGGCTGATAAAGCCTTAACTGAACTCCTGCATTTATAAACTGTAGTGGGTTGCTGTGCAAAATGAGTTCCTAATGAGATGAGTACTTGTTGTCATCTGCTCTAAGTATTCCTGTAAGAGATCTTCCCAATGCTTCAAGTATTACTTGAATTTTCAAGAAGAATTCTTGAAGATATCGATCCAGTGTCTTTGTAAGGACATTGTGAGTAACAAGAGGTTGAACTGGAGTATGTAGCTAACTTGAATAACAACTTACTTGGGTTTGGAGCCTAACTGGATCTCTTGTAAAAGTTATGACCCTGAAACAAATAACTGAGTGGGAGACAGGTAAATGCCTGCACACCAGATTGTATTCCCTTCCAGCCCTTCTTCCAGAGGAAGATATAGGTCTTGCCAGATCTATGTAAGGCTTCAAAATGCTTCAAAACTAGCTTGCAGCTCATACAGTGCTTTTTGGTTGGTGCTTATATAAATGCAAGTTATGAGAAGCCTTTAGAATTGAGCTGTGTTTTTTGTCATCTTTATTGCTCATGGTGAATACAGAATAAATTAAGCTGTTACTCAGTGCTATTCAGAAAAATTTGTGTTTTCAGGCCTTGCTTGTTTGGAATTAAAGACATTCTAGATGATGGAAGAGATCTTTCATATGTCAGGGTTCTAGCAATTCAATGAAAACAGTAGTCCTAAATACATTAAGCTTGACTATCTAGAGAAATAATCATGGTGCAACTAGGTCCAGCTGAAAAATGCACATCTAGTGAGGACTAAGCAGAATTCTGTGCTGCAAAGGACACATTTTGCTAATGTGTACTTTGCCTGATTAGAAACAAACCTGTGAGAACAGGTCATCAAAGGTGGTCATGCAGTCACTACAAATTTTTGCTTAAGGAAATACAATTACTTAAGGAAAACTACTTATAATACTGTTTTTTTGTGGGCTAGAATTCCTTGTTAACAGACACATGTTTTGCGATATGGTGAGGTGGATAGGTTCTATTTAAAAATTGTACTGAGAGCAAACATTCATGCTTGTGGTAAACACTTTTTTTGTAAAGTGTCTTTTTGCCTATGCTTTTGAGGCTTCTTTGTTCTGCTTAGTTCTAATGTTGGTAGGTACTTCTTATGGCTTGTTAAAATAAAATTGCTCCATACTGCCTTAAAGAAGCATTCTTCTGTGTCTTTTAAGACTCGGCTGAACTGAGTTTCTAGCTTTGCAGAAATAACATGATTTCTACTGGTAGTAATGTATTTCATCCAAACGCAGGTGTTGAAATTATGGCATAGAAGTATTAATGTGGGCTTTGAAGTTGAGTGACTCTGAAATCAGTCAGAACCTACAAACCTATAGGTAAACATAGCTTTATTGATTTGGTAATTCCAGTTTAAGGGGCAATGAAGTAGGAGGCTGACAGCATCTTAAAATCAGGCACATGATGTCCTGCACAGGACTGGGAGTGGTGATCCTGATGGGTCCTGGTCCTGATGGTCCCTTCCAATTCAGTATTTTCTATGGTTCTTTGGTCTTCATGAATTGTTAAAGCTTTTAAACTGTCTTCAGTAACATGTGCTTCTTTCCTGCCATTGCTTTGCTAGTAGGATAGACTGAATTGTGTTTGGAATATTTCCTGAAGATTACTGGCCTTTCTCTGGACCATTCTTTCAAACCCAACACTTCCAAGACCCTATAAATGATGCTGGGGTCTGAAGGACTATGGCTCTGGCAAGAAACCTTCGTTGCTTTGGATGGGCAGAGTGAGTTAAGTCTTTAATCTTCTCAGTGACTTTTTGAGGGAGATCCAGGTAGCAGATGTGGATAATAGTCTCTGTAGATAAATTAGTAGTTCATCAAAAAACTCCATCAGGATGGTTTCAGAGCTGATGCCAAAAGAGCAGTGGCAGTTATCCAGATTCTAGGTAAAAAATTCTTCTGTGTGTATACTTTTCCTCTTTGCCCCTGCTCTAATTCCTGGTATCAGTGTTAAGAGTCATGAGAAACAAGGGTGCTCAACTTCAAAGAGGTACTATATGTGAACTTCCAGTTCACTTTTGATGTATCTGACCTTACTGTCAACTTGTGGATATAGCTGGAGATTTACAAGATGAATAAGCTTGTAGCAAACCTAGGGAGAATCACACTACACTAACAGCAGAGGTTAAATTGAAGGCTTTGATGGTTCAAAGTTCTCATTGGCAATTTTGTGTGTGTTCTGTGACAAGGGAAGATGGTATGTCCTGGCTATGAAGATTTGCTGAACTGTAATACCCAAGCAGAGTATCTTTTTCTGAAGGTTGTGAATATTATGCTGCTTTCTGGAGGAATTCACTGTAAAGTGTTGTGTAGCCCTTTTCCGTCATATATTCTGAAGTGCCTTCCTTGACAAGGGCTGTATGCTGTGGCTTGGTCAACCTTTGTTAACTTAAGGTTTTGTTTATTTCAACAGGACTGTTAAGGTACTGTTTTTACATCTTTCAGTTACTACAAATAATGGCTTATGGTGAAAGTGCCTTGTAGCATTTAGCACATAATGGTGTATCTCACCACATTTTGAGACTTAACAAATATTATCTTAAAGTTTTTATACTGAGTGAATTGAGCAGGTTTGGTATTGGCATGTTTTGCACAGTAGTTACACAGTAGGTACACAGTAAAATTCACTGGAACACCTTTTCTGGAGGGTGGGATTACTTTGATTCCTAGTACTGTTAAGTAGGAAAGGAGGATTTTGGTCTAATACTAGTGAAAACTTGAGTATTACCTTGTAAGTGAAGTCCTGATAATGTTCAACAGCAGCATTTCAGCTCAAAGGTTTTGACTGTGAGCGCTGTCAGTGCTTTAGTTTGTTTCAAAGGATTTCAGATGCATCCAGTTGCATCTGATCTGTTTGATCTGAAAACTTGTTGGACTTATAACAAGCACATAGGAGCAGAAAACCTTGCCATAGCTTAAAAACATAATATTTTTGCTGGAACCCAAGTTCTCTGGGTCTGACCTACAAGTCTCATAAATATTTAAAGCATAGCTGATGCTGTCTTGCAGCAGGAAGACTGCTTGAAACAAGGATGCTCACATCATTGTACTGTCTCTTTTCCTACTGTTCTAGCAGAAGGCAAAGAAGGTAATGAAACCTTTCATTTCCTTTTTGAAATGTATGAATTCTTGCTACTATATGAAGTTAAAAAGCCAGTGGCTTCTTACAGTCTGATTAAGACTGAATGTGTCACAAGCCTTAGGTGTCTGTGTGAGCTGTTAAAAGCCAGTTGTCCTCTTAATGGCTGAAAGAGTAGCATCTGCTTGATAGGAGGTACTTTTTGTAGACCATTTAAGGTTTTTTGCATCTTACTAGGGTGAGAGGGGAACAACTCATTATGTAGATGCTCAGCATACAAAACCACTAGAAATGTCTGGGTTTTTATTTTTAGAAAGATGCTAACTGAGAAGTTATGATTGACTGAGAATGTACCTCCTTCCTGAGTAAGAATTACTACTTATGAAGCAATAATACTTGGCCAAAACTTTGTTGCTAGGCAGAAGAGGCTGAGATGTGCATGTTTCTGGATGCTGCTTTCCATCTGGCAGTCAAAATCCTGCCGCTGTCCCATTTTGGAGGTAACAGGCTGGAAGATCTGAGATCTGGATACAAAATTTTCTCATATTTTGCTATGACTCAGTCTCCACTCTTTCATACTGCATCTTCCTTTTGTTGCCTAAGCTTTGGGAGAGGCTAATCAGAAGAATGAGTGCTTCATCTACATTTCATGAAACATCACAAATACTGAGACCTGTAATGTTGCATAACTTTAAGCTCTGTTAAGGGACGTTTGCAGAGAATGGGAGCTAGCTTCCCTGGGTACTCATGAAAGTCTTACAGGGTGCAGCAGTGACACTAAAAATGTCAAATTTAATGGGGACAAAAGAATGAAATTCATGGCTGTTCCTCGCCATAAAGGGTGGAAAGTCAGATTAACTTGCAATGGTTTTATCTGTGGAAGTTATCTGTACAGTTTGAATAGTACTGTTCTGTTAATGTATGTTAACATGAGTTACTAACTGGACAGAGTTACTGGAAGAAGAAAGACTCTGCTCGATGATTAACACAGGAGCAAGTGTTCTTTGTAACTGATTTTCCATTAATATAATTATAAAATTAATCTTCTAAGGGAGCTCTGCTTTGGCTTTAGCGTTTAGGTAAACTTAGTGTCTTAAGCTGCTTTTTTATATCTTTACTTACATAGTGACATTTTATCAGCCTATGTACTTTTTACACTCATTTTTAACATGACCTACATTACAAAATACTTAAGCATAATAGTTTACTATGGGTCATTATGCTCATTGCACATATCATTGCAATTTGTGATTTCCCTTGTCTCTCAGTACAATGAATTGGTGCACGTATTTTAAAGGTGATATGTGTTGGCTAAACTGCATGGAACAAAATGAAGTACAGCACAACAATGTGAAATGTCTGAATTCTGCAGATCCTTAGAAAATTTGTGGTCCCATTTTGACACCTTAAACTGTTTGTTGAAGGTAGTATGAATTTTCACCTCCCTAATCTATTGTGCTTCTAAGCCATTAGCTGTATATACTGTAAGCTTGGGTTGTAATGAATGGAAAAGAAAAAGACTAGATCTAGGAGGCTGCTTAGATGAGTTCTCAGCAGAGTCCTGGATGTGCTAATTGAGTAAATTCCTATACCTAGCAGCTTAGTATGTCACCAGAGATGTTAAGACTGTTGGAGCTCAGCTACTCATGTAGCAGTGCTTGCTTTTGACAAGACAGTGCTGCTGTCAGTAGCCTTTGCAACAGCTCAGATGGACTGGTTACTGCCTTTGAGTTGCTGATGGTGTGTGCATATGGATAATCTGCCAGTTAGGATTAAGTGTTTGCTTTGTAGTTTGTTTAAATGTGGGGCTTCAGCAGCTGACTGAAAGCTGACATAATAATCATGATATACCATTAAATTGGCTTGCATTACATATTCTCCTTGTGCAGAGTAATGCAAAGTTTGTATTCTGAGGCAGATGTAAGTAATGGTGAAATGCACACATTTACAATTTCAGTTTGTTTGGTGTAATATAGCAGCTCACTATTTTACTATGGTGTAGTGTATGTTTCCTGGTATGCTACTCTGGTCCTGTGTGCAACTTAATTTGGAAAATGAAAAGCAATTGTAATGTTTACAGTTCTTCATCTGTATTGTGTTAAAATTACTTCTCTGTAGCTGAAGGAGAAGCAGTTCTTGGGCAGCTAAGCCATGTTGTATTTCCATTACTAGATACCTCTTCTGTACAATGGCTGTGTCTCTTAAACTCTCTTAAACTTTGGTCTCGCTATTGCTTTTCTTGCTTGTTCTTGGTTTTGTGCATTTTAAGTGTCTCCATTGCTCATAGGAGAGACCTTTTTTCTAATAGCTACTTGGAATCAAGTAATGCAAACAGGCCATTTCAGTCTTGATTTTCCCTTAGCCTTGATTAAAGTAAGCATTTTCTTAATATATAACATGAAGCAATTTAAATGGTCTGTATCTGTTCTTTTCTTATTGTAGTCAAATTCTTTTTTGGTATATTTTAATACAAATGCCTAGAAATTTCTTTTTTTAAAATGCTGTTGGGTGTGAGCCTGGCAGTCTTCAAAGACTGAGCTTACTGTGTACCTGACAGATACTTCAGGTGTTTCTTCTGCCCCTTCTGCTAAAATATTTTTCATCCCTTTTTTTTGCTGATTAGATGTCAAAATGGATGTGTATTTTTCTACTCAAATTCCAGCTGGATGATAATCTAATTTAGTTCATACAGTGAATTTAAAAAGCTTAATGTAAACTGATCTATTGGAAGTCTTAGTATAGTAAGAAAAAGGAAGCTGGTGCTGATTTTCTGAGAGATTCAAAAAAGTGTTCATGGTATGTCATCAAGCCCATATTCCAGGTGACTTTATGCAATTCTGAGGGAACTGAAAAACCAAATGCCAAAGTGTCTTTATGTCTTAGGGGAGCAATGTTTAAGTAGTGTGCTCATTTGCATTTTCATGTCTCCCTGTTAATGTGTGTGTCTTTACAACTAAAAGGGATTGACCTTACTAGTTTGAAGAAAGCCCTTTTTCATTTCTGTATGCAGGCTTTGACAGTACTGGATATTTCTTTTTTCACCAATTCAGTTATGTTCGTGTGTTCTTTAGCTTTTAAAGAATTCTGCTTGTGGATAACTACTTTCTTGCTCTTGACCACATGTAGGTTGGATCCCACAAAGCTAAAATAATTCTGAAATATATTTAACCTGTATGGGCAGCATTGGACCATTTTATTCAACCCCAGAGTTTGTCTGTCAATGATTGTCATAAAATATTTAGCTTCCTTAAACCAATAGTTTCTCTCTTGGAGGAGAGGGAGTAGGCACAAGAGCTTGATTTCATCCATCTGGCTGACTGCAGTTTCCAACACAGTTAAGAGTTGTATTTTCACTTTCTTTGTTTCTATTCTCCAGACCATTCCCTGGGACTGAGTAGTGCAGTTACTTTTGCTCTTCTTGAAATAAGGGATATAAGTGCTCTTGGAATTTGACTTGTAATATTAGATATTGCTAAGTTGAATATTCATGTAATTAAAGTCTTGGTCAAACAAAAAAGTGAAGTCTTGTACTTCTGAAAAAGGAGATGATAGCTTAAACTGATGTAATAACTAACAAAAGTAAAAGTTAATGAATGATATATAACTGAGCATAATAAAAACTTTTCTTATTCTTATGTCTAAGTATTGTTGCATCTGTATATGCAAATTTTAAACAAAGCTATTCTATAATGGAGATACTGTGTACATTGTGTACTTTGTCCAACTGTGTGGCCCATGTGGCCCATTTTTGTGGCCTTGTTTTAGCAAGAAAGCTATTAAAACAAGGCCACAAAAATGGTCAGAGTTCTGGAACACCTCTCCTGTGAAGACAGTCTGAAAGAGTTGGGGTTGTTCAATGTGGAGAGGAGAACGTTCTGTGGGGCTGTTGTTGCATTCTTTCAATATAGAGAGAGCTTGTTGGAAAGATGTAGAAACAGTTTTGACCAGGGCCTGTGGACACAGCTTTAAACTGAGTGTAGATTCAGCTATAAAGAGGAAATGTATGGTGAGGTTGATGGTTCTCTGGAACAGCATTCCCAGAGGAGTTGTGGATGCCCAGCACCGGAAGCATTCCAAGGTCAGGTTGAATGGGGCTTTGAGCAACCTGGTGTTCCTGCTCATGGCAGGATGGATGGACTAGGTGATGCTTGATGGTCCCTTTCAACACAGATCATTCTATGATTATCTTCACAGACTCTTTTTATAAAGATATTGTGGAAATTAGCAGGACATATGTGGCAGCTGCCAGAACTGCTTAATGATCCTTTGGGTCTAAAACCTTCCTCTTGTGAAACTGTCCTATGCTTATTCCTGTTTGCCCAGTGGTTTTCACTGTTGCTAGCACTCTAGCATGGAATTCTTTACAAGTAGTGTTTTGACTTCTCTCCCTTTATTTGTGTTTAGTGGTTGATTCTCATGTAGTCTTCTTTTATTGCATTTGCTAATAAATGCTTCTATCCTTTATTGCTAGGTCTGGGCTGATGCTAATGTTTCAAGGCAAATTGAAGACACTGTACTTTATGGATATTACAGTAAGTATTTTAGCTTTTTTTTTTCAAGTAATAGGACCTTCAAGTGAAGTAATGAAGTTTTTAGAGGTCATATTGGGTTATTCCTTTTTGGTTAAATGTGAGTCTTAGTGCTCTTCAAAGAATATTTATCTTCAAAAGCCCCCTAAAAATGCAAATATACTGAAGCCAGTTCATGAAAAGGCTAATGGTTTCTGTTGTATCATCTGTGGTTCACATGTTTCCTGTGTGTGTATTTAGTGGTCCCTTAAGGGAAACACATGGTTTTGCTGTAGCTTTTACGGCACTTAAGATATGCAGCAGTGTGAAACTCATCTACCATGTATAAAGTTCATGCAACCATGAGCACAACACTTTTAAGTGTTCGGATTCAGCAACTACTGTGTTCCAAGTAGCAGTTACTGTGGAGGACCATAAAGGAGTTAATTCAAAAGTGGTCATCCTAAATAGAACTGATATTTTAAAAAAGTGACTGAAATAACTGTTCACCAAACCTCTGCATAGTCTTATATCAGTTTTTAGCAGTCCTTATGAAACTTACAAGAAGTTTTTACTACTATGGATGTAGTGGGTATAGAAATATGCTCAGCACAGTTTGAGTGAAATGCTTCAGTTAATGATGCAAACTCAGAGGTGGTTGCCTGCTTTTGGTCACATTTCCAAAGACTTAAAGTTTTTTCTTTTAGATTGTGGTTCTTTTGAAAATATTTTTTAGTTCAGGAAATTATTTGAAATAGTGGACTTCATTAAATTACAGATTAATTATTGCCTGTCAGTGATAGTGACAAACTAGAATTGGCTTCACTCAGCATAAAAATTAATAAAGTCAAAAGTAGTAAGAAGGCTTCTGTTTTCAAAAAACAACATTTAACACAGAGATTCTTCACTTTATAATAGTAGAATTGATATGTGTTTGATTTATTTTCTTTGTAGTTTGCCAAAGTCTTGTTTAATAGATGAAATATTTCACAACTCAAAAGGTAGAATAATCTTCAAGCTCTTCTGTGGACTGTTTGCTGTAGATTTGTAAGACTGATTGATGAATTTCTGTAAGGTGTTTTGGGCTAGCTGAATGTTTTGGTAAATCTTGAACTAATTTTTTGGAAAAGATTTAAACTTAAACTGGGAAAACTGCTTTTCTTTTTGGCTTTTCTGGACAGGTCTACTTGAAATACTGTAGGAAAATGTCTTATTTCATAGCATATCCTCCAGATGGTGGTAGAGATTTAAACATGGTTTTAAATTTTTTTTCTCTTGTCATCTTAATTTGAGAAGATATACTTGTTCTTAACTGGTTTTATAACTAGAGCTATGTTGAAGTGAACAATAATAGTAACTTGTTTTTCAGAAGTCTTCAAAAAATCATATATAAAAATACAGTGCCTCTCCTACATCATCTAGTGCTCTGCTGCTGTTGTCCAGCATAGTGACATAACAGCTGAGAAGGAGGAAGTTAAGCAACTCTTCCATTGTAATACTATTCCACTTTTTAATTTTTTTTCTATCTTCCTAAGAAAGTATTTGATAGTAGTTTTTTTTTTAACAGACAGGATGAGCAGAAGTGAAGTACCCTTTTGTACTTAAAGAATGTGAATACCAGTATTTCCTTGTGTCTCCTGAAAATGGAGACATAACTACATAGATCCTACTTGACTCGTGTAGTTGTATTGACAATTTATGGTATTAATAATTGGTGCACTTAGGTCATTGTCGTTCAATCCAAGTCACTTGTAATTGTAGCAAGAATGTGGAGACTAGGATTTAACTGGTATTTGATACTATTAATAATTTCTTTGCTACTTGCATTGCTTTTTACTGGTGAAGCTGTAACTAAACACAGAAAAGCTTTTTTGGTTTTTTGAGTAGTTGTTAGCCCCCAAGAAAAGTGTTCTGTTTCTCATTCCCACCTGGTTTCTTGGCTAGACTGATACAAAAGTAGAATGAGTTTGTATGTGTAGAATGGTAAATGATGTACCTCTTGGAGTGAAGCTTGTAATAACTGTATCTTGGAGTGGGATTTCAGCAGCCTAAAAGCTTTTCTTAGGAAACCAGTCTAATAATTGCTTTGAAGCCATAGTGGCTTAGTGTGTTACTATTTCTAACCCCAAATGTAATAGAACATGCCTCACAGTACTTTAGTGATTGAACAATGATCAATGGTTGGCAAATGCTCTAAAAAAGCATGTCAGTTTGTTTGGAAGGAAAGCTCTTTTGCAGAAAGTGTTGTAATTGAAAACTGTCCACCACAGTTTGCTTTGTATCACAAAGAATGAGGTTGAAACAACTGACAGCAACCTGGAGGTGTGTTGTGTAGCTCTTCCTCTAGTGAGTAAGTACTACCTGTTGGAGTCACCTTGATGTCCAGTGTCCTTTGATAAAATTTTGTGTATGGTGACAGGGTGTTATTGGTAGATTCTAATCTGCTTGTGAGATAGACCAAGATCTTGACCTACATGTGTTAGATGAATCCCAGCCACAGGGATTCACAGCAGACAAGGTCTGTCTGCTAAATTTTATGGGATCTCTTCATGTGTGCTTTGAGGTCTATGCTAAACTTGAGATTTTCCATTTCCTTTTTGAGTCAGCAAAAGTCTGGTGATCCCTAGGTTAAAGTTTTTTGAGTAAAAATTTATCGAAAAGGGTAAGTGGCATTACTTCGATGATTTTTACATGGAATTTTGTCTGCTTACTGCAAGTGTTTGATAAGTCATTGACACAAGAATTTGGGCTTCTGGGAACTAAGTGCAAATCAAATACAACTTCATATTTTTGTGGTCTGGTTCTGGGAGAAGCCATTCTCAATACTCAGAGATATGTAGCTGTGCTTGACAAGTACTGTGGAGTTGATCTACAGAAACACTTTCCTAATTAGGGTAATGTTTCTGAGAGCAATGTGCCAGAACATAAATGGAAAGTCACATTTATTCATAATATTGAAGTAGTACAACTACTGCTGTAGAATGCCTAGGAAGGCTTCTTTTTCAAGTTTGAGTTTTCGAGGTGTTATATAGCACTGAATTTGCTCTTGGCAAATGTGAGAGTTCATGAACTGAGAACTTGTTTCTCTTCTTGCATTGCCATACTAAATACACTAAGCAGTAGATACCTTTAACGCTTTGAACTATTTTTCCAAAGAATGAGTTCTACTTAGATATAATTAGAGATTTATATTTAGATTCTAGGTGTTGATACTTATTTGGCTTCTATACAAACTTCAGGAAAAAAGGCTAAGGTGGATTTCTTTGGGGCGCGTGGGTACTGTGAGGAGTGCACCAGCCAAGATAAGAAGTCGCAAACTTAAGTTGGGAATGAATGTATTCATGGAAAGGTGTTAATTACATGTATATGTGTATGTGGTAAGGTGTTAGTCATGCAAAATGGGGCAAAGATGAAAAATAGACAAACATTACAGGACTTCTGTGGTCCTGAGTACTTTTATTTATTCCTTCAAAGGTGCAATTTTGTGCTGGCACAAACAGTCTTGGTTGTGTAGCAGTTCTGACATTTTGAAGTCTTAGTAAATTATTCTAGAATAATTTTCTTGTGGGGTGCAAATACTGTAACATACTGCTTCACAGTTTTTAGTTTCCTAATGGACTTCTGCAATGTTCATAGTAGAAGATAATGTGGACTATTAAAAGGTTTTCCTAAATAATCATGCTCTAAAGCATGTTCAGCTTATAATACAGACAGCTGAAGATTTAAACTTCAAGTTGTCTACCTGAAATTGGTCTTCTAGCCACTGGCTAATCAATCTAATTGATTTTGACCAGCTGTCTTAATGTCTTCAAAACTTGACAGTATTTGTAAAGACATATGTTAAACCTTTTACTTTCTTATGATCACCTGCGCATCAAAGCGACATGATGGGAGGATTGTTTGGTTTAGTGGCTACATAGTTGAATATCTGTTGCAATCTCCAATTAGTCCTCTTAAAAAGGGAGCATGAAGTGATGATACTACACTGCTGCAGCTTGTTTTGTGTTGTTAATTGAGGTCAGTAACAGCCATGTCTTTCATCCATGATATACTTCTGTTAATAGGAAAATCTGGTACAGAGTCCAGTGATCAAAATACCTTTAAATTAATATCAAAATTCATTTGATATACATTTTTTTGAACAACAATTGGGTGGCTTAGCTTGCTTTTATTCACTATGCTTTAGGCTAATGTGCTAATATTGTGTATTACTTACATACAGTTGATTACTTTTAGTCTTTTGTTATTGCTGAATTGAAGATTGCTCTGAAATCCTTAGTCTGAAAGGGTTCACTTTAAAGTTCTTTGGAGTTCACAAAACAATAATAGTTTGTATGCTGGCTAGTGACTTTTACTGACTTTTCAGTGCTTGAAATTAAGAGCTAGAATGAGAGGAAATGAATGTTTTACTCTTTCCTTTGAACTACTGTGTGGTAAATGAAGTGCCACTGTAACTGTCTCTTAATTTAATTCTTCCTCCTAGCTCTGTACTCGATCATTCTGTTCTGTGTCTTTCTGTGGATTCCCTTTGTCTATTTCTATTATGAGGAGAAGGAAGAAGATGATGGCAACACATGCTCAGTAAGTTTACTCTAGCAAGTGGACCAAGCAATGAAAAGGCAAATGAATATAGCCAAAACATGAAAGCAACAATGATTTTTTAACTTACAAATGGTATTAACATTGTGATATTTAAGTCTATTACTATAGTTCCATAAAAATCCTGAAGCAGTTCCTAGTAAGACATAGTCTGACATTGTCTAGTCTAAGCACTGTGGTCTCACATGAAATGAAACTTTAGTGAGATAAGTAATTAATGTCTGTATTTTCGTGAAGTCTTTAAACTTTCTAAAAATTCTTTTGAGGAAAATGTCATACACAGGAAGTTAAAACTTGTTATATGAGACTCCATAGAATAAAAACCGTATATAGTGACAGCTTGTAAAGTAAAGAATAAGAAGATGGTTCTGATTCTGAAATAGGTACTCAAATTTTGTGTCTTTCTACTGTGGTGTTTGCTTTTTTTCTTGAAGTAGGCGGTAATAATTTATCTGAAGCTAACATGTTTACTTTTGTAATGCACTGGTTTGAGACCTGCCAGGGAATACAGTAACTGCATGCCAGTAAGGTGCTATGTTTCAAATGAAAATACTTTACTAAAGTAATAATCTTCTGATCAATTAATCATGATTGTTATCCCTTGTTTAGTTGTAACCTTAACATAAGGAGACTTTTAATAATAGCCATAATATAGAGTATTAGTAGTATATATTTTCTTTTAGTGTTTATGCAGTGAATATATCCAGCCTTCCATCCACAGCTGCTCAGATGCGTAGCTTATGGTGGAAGCAGAATTCTATGTCATTGTTCACAATTCTCAAGCTATGAGATACTTCAAGAATGTATGCTTATGAGTTATATATAAAACTACTCATGCTCTTTATGGAGGTTTTTTGTAGAATACCTGTTATGCTAAGTATATAACTTCATAGTTTGCACAAATCCCTTTATATTCATTTTATGTCAATGTATTAACTTTCTCTTTAATATTCAGCAGGTTAAAACTGCACTCAAATACACTCTGGGATTCATCACAGTTTGCGCAGTTCTTCTGTTAATTGGGTAAGTATTTGTATTGAGCATGTTCTGTGCAAGATTTGTTTATCAGAGTTCTGTGCTTCTAAGAGGTAAATTATGATACACTCAATCTGTATAATCAACATCAGCTTAATCACTAATAAGGCTTAAGTATCCTGAGACTTACGTACCTGAAAAGTAAGAGTTTAACTGGAAGATAAAATGGTTTTCTTAATTATGGGGGTGCTTGTGCTTCCAAGCTGACTGAACGTGCAGTGCAAATTAGTATCAAGGACATGGTGGCTTTGACACAACTACATTAATGCTTCAGTGTACAACAGGAGTAAAAAATTTGTCCTAATCTATGTTCATCAAATAGTTTTTGCTTTTCTCATGTGATTTTTCTGAAATAGACATTGCAAAACAGCTTCTTAGGAAAATGATTAGATGTTATGTGCTTATACTTTGCTAAATGGAAATGTTGTCTGAAGAATGTTAGTATGAGGTTATACTTGACTTAATTGTGCCATGATAAAGCTTTTGCTGGCATTTGTTTAAACGGCAGATATTACTGAAGTGAGTAACCTGTTTGCAGCAAGCGCTGTTGTTCTGAAACTCCAAGTAGTAGCAGAAAATTGATTTCAGGTCACCATTAAGCATGACATGTGCACACCAATACTGAATCTTTCTTATGTCTCCTGTGTCATAAGCTTTTTAGCATTTTGATGTCAGCAATAAAGTTGGTAAAAATTGCAAAATGTATGCTAAAATGATCCATATCACAGTACTGGAGTGTGAAGTAGAAACTAGAGTGAAATTAATGCTTCCAGTTGTATACCATCTTACCGGAATATTGTTTTAGTTTTGATAAAAGTTAAAGGTACGTTTCTATCAAGTCTTTTGTCCTTTTAAGTGAAAGTAAGGTATTTGTTCTTACAAGATATTGTAGGAGTTTATTACCTTAATCATTGTCTAGAAATATTACTAAAATTTCTGGCAAAAGCTGTTTCTGACAGTTAGCTCACATCATAGGTATAGATGGATGTATTGTATTGCACATCCAGTTTAGAAATCTTGGTAGTGTCTCTAATAGGCGTCAGCTGAATCCTCAGTAACTGTAAGCATGTTTCTTCCTCCTTCCCAGTAAGATAGAGAAAGGTAATTCTTGTATTTCCCTTTTAAGAGAAACTTCAAGACTCCCTGCAAGGGGAAAAGGCTCAGTTTTAGGAGGCGACTGAGGTGTCTGTGCTGAAGAAGAATGTGAACTCTATTTCCAGTATAGTTTTATATAGATTAAGTAGCATATGTCTCAGTGTTTATGTATATGCTTTTTCTGAAGAAGTTACCTGTCTTAGTCAGCTGTTTTCATATCAAGGGCAGGGAGTGGCCACAGAGTTCAGTGTGACCAGAAAGAGATAAACATGTTGGAGCTGAAGCTTCTGTCTCAGTGGTTTGACTGATGTAGTGAAGACTAGTCTTGCAGTAGTGGGGGATTCTCTCACTGCTGGTTAGGATCAGAGTAATGTTAAAATAGACTGGAATTTTATGTACTCGGTTTGACTCTAGGTGTCTAGGCTTAATGAGCTAGAGTGCTGCTGCACACACGTTGAGAGTGAGGGGGGTAGGAATATTTCCTGCTAAATGCCTAATAAATAGTCTTTTTCCTGTGCTTACGTGGCTGGTGTCTCATAGCCAGACAGCCTCCATTCTGATTGGTTTAGGAAGTAATCTGTATGATTAAAGAAGGTCAATAAATAATTTTAAAGGTGTACATAAGGAAGTTTTTGCCTCTTCCCTGGTCAGCTGTCCTCAAATGAATTATAAAAGCTATATTAAGCTCAAAGTTTGAGTGTCTTTTTCTTACCGGGATGTTGCCCTTGGTCCACAAGAGATCACTGTGATGTTTTTGGGAAACAAATGTGTTTAGTGCCACATAGTCTTGGAGGTTTTTCTGACTTGATAACACAGCTCAGTGAGCAGGATGTTATTGTCTGAATTGTTATCAGGAGAAGTGTTTGTACTACTTACTTTACTTGTCTGTTACAAAGCAGTTGTCTGGCAAAAATGTGCATGTCTGAAATACTTAAATCCTCTGCACACAAATAACCTGATGCAGAGTACCATGAAAAGCAAAGTATAGGGCAAATTTATACTGGGATGCTCAGAACTAGTTTTTACTTATCATAACTTTCCCTTCCCATAAGTTAGGCACTTTCCCTCTACTGTCTCTATATGTCATATGCTTGTCAAGGGGTTTAACATACTGCAATCTACATTAAGGAACCCTGAAGCAGCCTAGTATGAAAAAAAAGGCTGTTTTTGAGGCTAATGAACATTTGGTTCCAAAATGCAAGCTTCTCTGGCTGTCACTGTTTAGAATTAAACTGGTTACCTTAGATTTTCTAGAACCATTAGCTCTTAAAAAGCTATGAATATATCTAATTATCCTATAAATAGTTATGCAAATTATATCACAGCAGAATTCACTTAAGGAAATGAGTCTAAATCTGATGTGTTGAAAAATAATTTCCTAAGGATGACAGTTAATGACACTTTGATTTAAGGATCAAACTTTTTATCCATCTACACTTGTGTATTAGCCCTACCAAGAGTGAATAGTTTTAAACTGCTTGTCTTGCATTTACTTTCCTTGTTCTGCAGCCTAGATATTGATCTAGATTTTAATCATAATTTACCCAGGATGTGTTTTGAACAGCATAGCAATTTGCTTCTATTCTTAAAATTACCACAGTTAATAATTTGATTTGTGTCCAGAACTCCAAGTATCAGACACCACAACTGAGCTGTTTTGTTTGCTTGCATCACTTAAATTTAACTCGTGTGTTCCTTTCTGGGGTCTTTGGTGCATGGAACTTGAGCAGGAGCAGAATCAGATGTCCATCTCCTTCAGTCAAGGTTTATCTGAGTACTAATTTAAGAGTATAATGTATTCAGTAGCCCCTGCTCTCTGATTAGTGTCCTTTGACATGCTGGTTCAACAAAAAAAAAAAAAGGAATCTTGTGCTCAGTGGAAAAAAAAAGCAAGCAAGTATAAATATCCTAAAATGTTCTTCCATCTTGTTTGTTTCCTGCATGTGGTCCACAAATAGCAAATCCATAGTCGTGCTAAAATAAAAAAGACTTGAGCTATGTTCTCAGTCTCCTTTAACCATTTTTAGCAAATAAACCTCCAGTTATTTCTTTTTATCATTTATAAGTAGAAATGTTGCCTAGCTTGGTTTTAATACCTGTGTCTTCATTTTGTCTGGATGCTGTTGTACAGAAAGAATTACTACTAGAGGCAGATACAAGAGCTAAATCCTAAGTCAACTTAAGCAAATGCTAGCCCTCAGTCTGCCTCTTGCACAGTCAAGAAGCTTTCTTTAGAAATTAAAATATTGATTTTTAAAATGTCAACTTTTTTTTTTTTTTTGCCGAGTATCAGTTTGGTTTTGATGTGATGATTATATGTGCACACTGTTGGCTTAGCCCTAACCTTGGAAGCAAAAGCATGTTTTGTACTTTGAGACTGCTCCTGGAGTATATGTGTTTGTTTGGGACTTCAAGCAGGGGTCTAATCATGTTGTACAAATAATATCAATTTGTCACACAAATCCAAATGATACTTATGAACATTCTTTATGGACTTAGGTTTGAGTTCTTTCATTCTTTGCCTGAAGTGTTTCCCTGTAAATCTGTCTTCCCTGTGACTTGTAGACATTCTATTTCATGTCTCAAAGCTGCGGTCTCAGTGGTTTTTTGGTATGGAGGCACTGTTTTTCCAGCTATTACAAACTCAGCTGTTTTGTCTGTACAGGTGCTGAAGAGTTATTCTTATTAGTAGACTTTAGATGGTGAGCATGACAACAGAAAGCTTTCAGCTAGGGGGCTGTTTTACCTGACATTGTTCTCTGAGCATTCTTTGCTAATGTGCTTATTGGAAGAACAAAACAACTTAGTGAACTTCTCTGCAGCTCAGTTCTCTGGGCCAAGTACAGAACAAAGAATGGAATGGAGCAGATGTGTTTAGTTGTAATAATGGAAGATAAACATGTCCCTTTTTATTTCAGTGCTTGTTCAAGAAATCTTTATTTTATTTTGGCTTTCAGAAGTGTATATTTGAGAATTTGTCTCAATTGATGCTTAAAGTTCATTTGCTTCTCTGCATATGAGTCAAATCAGGATAGTAAATCATATTAATATGTCTTTTAATTATACTTGAGTGCGGAGTCCTTACCTCTTTTAGGATGGGTAAATACAAAATCACTTGTTCATTGACCTCAGACCTGACTGTACACACACACATGCATGTACTCTGCTGATCTAAATGCAGAGGAGAATGTGAATAAAATGAAACACTGCCTTTTCTTCAGGAATAAATGGGTTTCTGTTTCCTTAATTTGGAGATAGAATTCTTCCTATTTTTCACTAATTAGGGTAAGAAAGATTTTTTTTTTCTGTATTACAGTGCTTTTGTTCCTTTGGATATTCCCAACAAGAAGAATTCCACAGAGTGGGAGAAAGTGAAGCTCCTGTTTGAAGAATTTGGAAGTAGTCGTAAGTTTGAGATTTGTTCTGGGCTTTGCATGAGTTGCCACTCTACTAACCTCTGCCACTCATTCATTGACTGATAATTAACTTCATTTGTGGCAGTTTTCTACCTTTTCTCTGACTGCTTACCTGCAGTAAGTCCTTACAATAAGACTTCTTCCTGTTCAGAGAAAAACAAAAATTTGGGCTATTGTGAAAGCAGACACTGCCAGGATCTCCTCTCTGTACTTTAAATACAAGTTCCCCTTTGATAGCAAGGACTCCAGTGTTGTGTTCACTGATATTTATGGTGTGGAGAGAGGATACTTGCTTCCGTAGACTTCACTTAGTTCTTAAATGCTGCTTGGATGCTGAAGTTCACTGACTTTGAGGGTATGATGAGTGTGTGATGGTTGCGAAGACCATTGTCTTGTGATGGTCTTCATTCATTTACCTAATGAAATGCAGTACTGCTGTTGACTGTAAAAATGAGATGAGTTGTTCTGTCTATTTGGATGGGAAAGTCCTGTGGGTGTTACAGCTTCTTCCCTTTGCTCTTACAGTACTGACCTCTTCTAAAATTGTTGATAGCTGTTGTTATACTTTACACTAGGGCTGTAAAGAGCTGTTGAGAAGACCAAACTCCATGGAATAGTATTTAACACTTATGTGGTGTAGTTCATGTGTGTAACCTGGGTATGTTTTCAGGGTAAAGGTGTGAGGGAAGTGTTTTATAGGTGAGCTAAAACAGACTTGATGTCACTTGTCAAATATATTCAAGAAAAGTTGTTTAACAGATATTCATCCCAGTGCATAAGTACACCATTACTCATGTTTCGTTCTTGATATGCATCAGAGTATTGGCATCTATGTGAGTGTTTTAGGATATATTCATACAAGCCTTCATCAAGTCATATTCTGCATTAGTCTAGGAATTCTGTACTGAATAAAAGTTCCCTGCAATGACATAAACCAAACATTGACAGAGCTGGCTAATCCATTCAGAGCCCATGCCCATCAACTTTATATGTACAGTTTGCTTAAGTATTCTCCAACCTGATCCTCTTCCACCAAGAGTAAATATTCCTTCCAACTTTTCTTAGTCTGCTCCCTAGCCTGGATTTGCTGAAGTCTGGTCTTTCTAGTAAAAGACTGAGGCAAAGAAAGCATTCACTAGCTCAGGCTTGTCATGGAAAAGTCCTGTCACGCCAGGTCCCCTGCCCCACTCAGCAACAAGCCCCTATCTTGCCTCTTCTTCCTCTTGCCACTTAAATACTCCAAGCCCTTCTTGTTTGTTTCGACATCCATGCAGGGTCTTTAATCATAATATGTTCTGTGCTGTAATCTGTGCTTGTAAGTGTAGGAGATGGGGAGGACAAATCCATAGCTTATTGAATGTTTTGGCTGTCTGCTTGTTGGTTTTTCTCTTGCTTTGCAAAGATTATAACAGCTCAGGATAAAATGCTACTTAAACTGTTTATACAGGTTGTGATAACGGTTGAGCTGAGATGTAAACTAATTTTTCCAGGTGACCTTGATATGACTGCAACAAAGTATTTAGCTGTCTTTGCTATGAAATACAGTATAGCCTATGTTTATTTCTAGGAAAGTAAACTGATTAAGATGCTGGGTTGGGATGTGAAAGTCTGATTTTATTTCCTATCAGCATTCTCTTGTGACTTGTAATTTCATAGGATAATTCAGATTGAAGAGACCTCGGGTCATCTATTCAAATCTGCACCAAGAAGGAAGCTGTAAGATCAGGCTGGGTTGCTCTGGGCTTCGTTACCTAGCTCATCAAAACCTCCCAAGTTTGTAGACTGAACTCATTCTGGAAAAATCTCTCCTCTTACCTGTTGTGGATATACTTGCTGTCACCTAATTGTCTCACACCTGGCAACTATGCACCACTGAAGAACCTGGGCTCCATCACTTGGCTAAGCAGACAGGCTGTACTGGAGCTCTCCAAACCTGTCTCTGTTCCAGGCCAAACAAGCCTGACTCCCTCAGCTGCTCTGCACAGCATGTGCTCCAGCTTCCAACCACCATAGTTCTTCCCTTAGCTTGCTCACATTTATCAGTCTTAATCTGCAGCAGGGACCTCAGAGCTGGTTGCGCTGTATGGTCCCTTCCTTTAATAGATGGACATGCTGCTGCTGTTGATACAGCCTGGGATGCCATGGGACTTGCCTGCTGGCACAGCATGCTGCTGGCTTACCTTCAGATTGCTGTCTCCCAAGCCCCCCATGCAGGGGTCCCTTGTGTTTTCATAGAGCTACTCCACAAACAGCAGCTCTCTGCAAAGGGTTCTTTTGTGTTCCAGGTGCTGGAGAAATAAGGACAAAATGTTTGCCTGTTGTCTTTACTTGTACCTGTTGTCGTGTTTTTATATTAATTTACCCTTTTCCTTTGTCTGTCTGTAGTGGCCCCAGAAATACAAAGATATTGAGACTTAGAACAAACATCCAATCATCACTTGGTAGTTGGTTGTGTGGTTATGAAAGGAATGCAAACTCATCCACTGAGGCAAAGCCTGATAATATACTTCTGGTATACAATTATCAATTTTTCAGCCAGTTAGTTTCTTAATGTTGCATTGAGTACAGTTCAGACTTCTAAAGTGGATATTAAATGTTGGTTTCAAATACTTGTACAGAAGGATCATCAAATACAGTATGTAAGTACATTGTGTGATATGTTACAAATACAGTCCACTTGTGGGCTATTTTTTGCCCCCTAAACTTCGAAACCAACTCAAATTTTCACAGCTACTGAAGGAAAAATAGTACTAGGTGGTTTTTGGTTTTTTTCTTTCTTTTTTTTAACAAGTTTTAAACATAGCTGTAGTGTTTGAAACACAGGATCATACTGCTTTTAGCTCTGGGGAAGTTGTTTGATGTTATCTAATGAAAATAGTAAAGGAGAGATTTGAGCAGTGAGGTTGGATTTTGTTGTGCTATTCTATTAGTTTTTGGTGGTTTTGGAAGGAGGCCTGTAGGGTTGGTCAGAAGAGGGATGCAGTGTCTCATAGAGTAAGGTTATGATTTCTCAGTTTGTGACTGCTTAGTGCTGTGTTCAGTAAATAAGAATGGAAACCAGGCAATGAATAGAAACAGGCTAGTATATTTGTGTGAGTAGAAATAAAAGTTATTGTAAATTTTTGAATTAAGTAGAGGGGAGGACATGGGGGAAAACAGTAAACTCTGGTTCTGACTGAGCATAAACATGAAATTGTTTGCTGATGGTCAATTTCTGTAATTTACTATAAGTTTCAATGTTACTAAGTAACCAAAGCCACTTGTGATGTCTTGTGTGGTGAGATCAAGGACAGACCTTTAGGGAGTTAAATGCCTTTTTCTTTGGTCGCTCTTTTACTATCTCTTAAAACTACTAGAGTTATGAGGCTACATTAACTCTGTAGTCCCCTGAGCTTTGTCCACTTTGTTGGTCTGTATATACATTGAGTGAAGCTGAGAGTTGTTTTGATTGGTTAAAGGATCCATGCTTGTCTGATTCTGGATAATGGTATTAGTAGGAGGAATCAGTTGGTAGCAAACAAAACTAAGATGAACCATCCAAAATGCACATGAAAGTTGTGCAAGTTACCACAGCACCCTGGGGAGGCCAGAAATAAGTCTTGAAGAGGTATTAGACACTTTTGTGAGCAGGTTCATTAGTGTCTTTTCAATCATTTGGGTCAATGTAACTTCTGTGAGCTTGTGAAAATGACAAGAGTCTCTCCTGGATCCTGCAATTTCATATAAAGATCTGTTCTGGTCAAAAAAGCTCTTCTAGGTATGTTTTTCATCTGAGTTACAACTTTCAACTATGTTTTCATCTTTCTCATGAACTTAAATCTGTTCTGGAAACTAATTTAGGAAGAACTGTTCTTACACATCTACTGTATTTTCAACAAGTTCTTTTATTTAATTTTTTTTTGCAGATGGCTTGACTGCACTTTCATTTTCCATTAGCTCCTTGACTGTGATTGGAATGTTGGCAGCTATCACTTACACAGTAAGTTGTTATATAGTTTTTCAGATTTTTACCTTCATGATACTAGCAGTTATCACTGTCTCTACCTGTGTGGAAAACTTGTCATCCTGAAAAGATTCAGTAGTGTCTTTGGCTCTGGATTTTCATGGTTTGAAATATTCATTCTAAGTTCTAACTTTTTGCTGCAAATTTAAGGACTGCTGTTTTAGTAGTGAGCAGAGATCAGACTTAATTTTGATGTGTTTATGGAAGGGGATGTCACATTACTTGTGACTTGTAACACAGTCACTGACTTTACTTGCTCTTAAGCCTTTATTTTATTTCTCCACCCTGATATAGGGAATTAAATGTTGCACTTTTTTATTCATTGAACTGTGGCATAACATAGAGTTGATATGGAGCTAAGGTACTGCAGTTCTTTATGAGAGGGATTTGGAAGGGTTCATTCTGTAACCAATTGTAAATGGTATGGTTAAGGTTATGTTAGTTTAACTGCTTGACTCTTGCTTTTACCTAGAAAGAAAAGGAACTGTTTTAACTTACTGACATTGGTCAACATTTAATGCTTATGTGGTCATTTGCTTTTCCAATTTGTTCTATTTCTTCGTTCAGTGAATAATCAGCGTGTTTGTAATGCTACATGTTTTAGTTTGTTAAGGTAAAATTTTGCAACAAAGAAGCAGCTTAAAAGCTTAAGATAACTGGCTGATAACAGACAAAGCTTTAAAGTTTCTCAGAAATTACTGTTTTTCTGACAGATTTTTACCTTTAGATTCATGTCCTTGCTGATATAATGTTTTCTTCCATTGGAAGCTGGCTCTAACATAGTTGTTCCTATGTAGGTTTGCTACTGAATTCTAAGTGCCTTTGTAGCCATAGCTTATGCAGTAAATTATTTTGAAGCATTGGTACCCAAGAAGGTGTCTGTTTCAGGCAAACTATAAATGTATAAAAGTTGAAAAAGGATTTAAGAAAGAGGGAAAGGGGTAAGGTGCTTATGAAATACTACCTTTAGAATGTTAAATGAGTAACAAGTATAGCTAAAGATTTTCTGTCTCTCCAGCTGGTGTAAGTTACAGCAGAATTATGGAAGGCAGTTCAGTACAGGTTTGCAGATGTGTCAGAACCCTGACAGCTTAGTGGCCATCAGGGTCTGTGCAGTAGGTGGGAGAGCAACTGGGGCATGAACTAGTGGGTATTTTAGGTGAGCTGAATTGCTCTCAGCCCCATTGGTGACGTGCTTTAACCTGATCAAGATGATAAATTTTATTACTTTAAGCCTTTTCTTAAAGTGACATGGGTCATAAAATTATTCAAGCCATCTTGCCGACATCTGGATCATGCGATGGTCAAAAAAGATCTAGACCTCCACTTAGCCTGTAGTAATGTGCCAGATTTTAATTAGCTTCCCTTAATTATGGAAGAAAAGATTCATTTCTTGTTTGAATTGCTGAAGAGCACATACTGTATTATTTTAGCTATGATACTAACAAAAGAAAAAACACCTTAGCTGGGAGAATAATACCAGTATTTTGTTCAAAAAACCAAGTATTGTTTTTATAACTGTTAGCAAACATCTAAAATGTGCGATTGTGAAAATAAAGCCATTTTATTCCTGACTGAAATGTAAACAATTTACAACAAAAACCGTAGCATATGTGGCACTTTGTGATGTGGTTTAGTGGGCATGGTGGTATTCCATCAAAAGTTGGGCTTGATGATCTTGAAGGTCTTTTCCAACCTTAATGATAATGTGATTCTTGGAGTTTTTTTCAATTTAATTCTAACATTTCCTACTTCCAGTTTTATTGCCTACTTATTTTTGAACCCATACTGGTTGTAGGCACCATTCAGCTGAGTATCACAGTATGCTTCTCTCTTCAACACTAGCTGAACCTGGAAATATGTGGAACCTGGAAATCTGTGTTCAATAACTTCAGTCTTCTGGTTTGTCTGTGTTTTCTCAGATGAAGACAATACCTAAATCTTCAATACTGTTGCTTCAATAGTGTCAATGTATTTACAACTTCAGTAAATACTGAGTGATAAATGAGGTGAAACATCAAGCATGAGAACTAACTCTTATATGAATGCCTTAATTACTAAGACTTTTGGGCTAATTTGTTGATTTGTAAACTTCAACTGAGCTGTTTATGCAAATGCCTGGAGTGTGAAATGGATTTCCTTTATTTTTAACTGTTGTATTTCATTCTTCTGTAACTCTCTGTTCTGTTTTACAGTAGGTGTTAAGGGAGAGTGGGAGAAATTGAGGAGCTATTTTACAGAAGTTTTGGGCATGAGCTCACACAGGAGTGGGTTGTTATCTATTGTCTGATGTGAGTTTTTTTTCATTGTTTGCAGGCAGTTGTAGAATCTTAGCAGTGAGCAGGCTTTGATGTATGGGTAGACTGAGGTACAAATGTGTCACAGACAGTGAAAAACACCTGTTAGAAGATCTGTTCTCCAAGCTGGAACAGTGTTTTCTTTGTGCTTTAGAGCTTTCATAACATCTTTCCCACCAGCAGTGATGGTCAGGCTTCCATATTTAAGCTATTTTCACCTGCAGCAGCATGGGCTGGACTTATCCCTGTGGTATGACATAATGCAAAAATTACTTTAGGTAATGAAAAGTTTCTGGCCAGTTGTACTTGCCTGAACTTCAGGGTGAGGTTGGCTTAGAGTGTAGTCTGTCTTTGCCGGTTTGGATTACTCCACTTGGTCTACTTCAGAGCAGAAAAACATGATTCTGGAAGGAGTGACTGTTTTCTCTTGGTAGTTTCCCATGTCTTTGTGTTGTGGGGTGGTTTGTTTTTTTTTTTGCTGTGTTAGCCTTGTATAAAAAAATCACCTCTAGATGAGACATATATGAGTGCACAGACAGGTCTTTGTTTTTCAGGCAGCCTTCTGCTGCCTATCAAATTGTTTATCCCAGTTTCCAAAGGTGGGAGGTCTGTGTTCTAAGTCATCAAGCCACTCTTTGATCATTGCTGTTAGTTGTTTTTAAGCATAGAAAGAGAATATTGTTATCTAAGAGTGAACACAAGAACTAAGACATCTATCTCAAAATTTTCCTCAAATTCTTAGTAGATGATGGAAAAAAGAATAGATATGTGATCTCTGAGTTCCTGTGTCTCTAGATGGAGGTGATCTCAGATCTGTGGTTTACACAGAGTTGAGGATTTGTAGTATAGATGTAACTGAAAATTTTTGCTTTTCCCCTGACTTCTGCATATCCTCAGCCTGTTTCAGTGCCAGAGTTTGCTATTCTGTTGTTAAAGGGAAATTAGCAACAGGTATATCTGGTCTTCTATGTACTCATTCACAGTGAAGAAAAAAATCTAAATGCTAAATGCTTATCTAATAAAGGTTGTATTGTAATAAGTAATATGTTAGCAAATCCCTTCATACCTAATTAAAAATGACTTTACATTGAATGCCTACTATAACAGAAAACACTAAAAATAAATAGGAGTGCTGTGACTGCAGTTGACTGATTTCATCTTAAAATGTTATTTATGGAAGAGACCATGAAAGAGATGAATAAAGTGCTTTTATTAAAGTCCCTGGCAGTGCAATTTATCCATTCTACAATTAGTTAAGTGTATGTTAACAGTACTGCTTTGTGTGGCCTTCAGCATGAAGAACTAGATTATGGCTGCTCTAAAATTGGTGTTGTGGTAATAGACAATAATGTGAGAAGTTGGGGGGAAAAGGCTTTGGCACTGTCAGTAGGTAGCCTTGAATTTGAGTAGAAATAGAGAGCAAAATCTCACTTCAGCATGTGTATGTGCCCAGGCTTCCTCTATGAAACCATGTCTTCCTGCTTCCACAGGAGGAGGGATACAGCAGGGTGGTGTTACTGAGATTGTAAATGGCTGCAGTTTAAATTATGGAACTAACAAATTTACCCCAAGGACTAATGTAGTTAAAACCTATTTTTTAACCATCAGTCCAATGTTTGGGGCCTCTCAAGGCCCTGATTGGTTTGATACATTGCTGTGAAGTACATGGTGAACTATTAATGCAATGAAGAACAGAATTCTTATCAGATCATATTGTGTTGTAGCATTTGATATGTTGGAGTTTGGGGGTGAAGGTGACAGTTGAGGGACAACACAGATAGAAGCATTGTGCTGGACTGGATTTGCAGATAACTGAGCACTTGTGTTACTGGCTATGATACATACGTAGGTAATGCTACAGTTCAATGGGGCTGTCATTATATTAGATTGCTGGCTTCAAACATCAAAATCACAGTAAATTTGATCTAGTGGTACATACAGAGAAGAGCTTTACTTGCAGTTTGACGGGAAAATGCAGAGTTTTGCTTTTGAGTTGTGAGCTTTTCCCTGGCATCTGAAAGGGGTAGGATGAAGTATACTGTTAAAACTGAAATTGCCAAAGAAATAAAATTTCTTTGGTATGAGAAATTCCTGATCTCCTCAATTTCTGTGAAATACTAGTTAAAAGCTTTTGGAGGTATTTGTAATAAATACTGATCCTGAAAGCATCTCATCCCTTAAGGTAAATCACTGGAGAGGGGTATTAGCATGGAAATTACCAGCTTAAGAAGTTAGTGCAAAAGTTGCTTTTCCAAAAAAAGGTCAGTGAGAAAATTCACAACTACTTTAATTGGTAAATTAACACAGAAGATTGTGTATGTATTTGGTACCTACTAAAAAGCAATAATTATTATAAGAATTAGATTTTAATTCAAGTTTCATGCTTGCTAGGAAATATCTTCAGGAGTCAAGAGCGAAGTAAATGCTTTATGGTATTTCTTAACACCATGTCATTTAAATGAGAAAATGAGCTGCAAGGAGGATGATTAAGGAGTATTTAGAGGATTTTGACTTCACACTTCAAATGGAACATAAATTGGTTTGTTCTGTTTAGTTTTCCATGTGGTGATGTTTGGGACAGTCCTGCAGAATGTGGCAACAATGTCTCACCTTATTAAAAAGTCCATAGCAGTAAATTCTCAAATTCCTTCCTTACATTTGCCCTAAAAAACTTCCACTTAACTTTAAACTTTCACTTTTTTAGTTTTGGGGTTTTTGGGGTTTTTTTAATTATTATTATTATGGTCATTCCACTGAGCAGTTATTTTTCCTAAGGTACTCACTTTAAGATGTGGGCACAGAACTGAATTATCTAAATTTCCCAAAAGCTTGGACTGTAGCAGGCATATAGCTTAGGACCAAAGAAACCAAAAATTTATTAGATGTGGGGTCAGCCAGGATGTTTTTCAACAGCATGAACTTCTTTCTAACTGTGTATAACAGTTTAAATGAGTGCTGTCTCTAGATTGTATTCATATTGCTACAGTACAATTTTTAAACATAATTCAAAATTCTGGAAGCAAGTTTATGGACAGATCTGCATAGCACTTAATTCTGAAGCTTCAGAAGTTTTATTCTGAAGAACACATTTGAGTTAAGCTGTTTTCAGAGTAATACTTCCCATGTCAGCCTGCAGAGCCTTCAGCCCTTCACACACTACTGTGCTGTTGTAACAGGCTAAGAGCATCTCTTGTTGGTGATGTGGCTTTGCCGTGTTTGGAAAATGTATGTCTAGCTCATGTTGAGCCTCTCCCAAAAGATCCTCGTAGAGAATCTTGTGAAATATGGCCTGGATGAGCAGACAATGAAGTGAATTGAAAATTGGCTGAATATCTAGGCCCACTGGATGGTGATCAGTGGCATGAGGTCTAGTTGGAGGGCAGTCATTTGTGGTGTATGCCAGGGATTGATACTGGTTCCAGTCCTGTTCAATGTTTTCATTAATGATCAGGATGATGGGGGAGAACCCTCAGCAGACTACACACAGAACTGGGAGAATGCCCTCTGGAGTTTATATTGGAGCTGTCCAGAGGGACCTTGCTAGGCTGGAGAAATGGGCTGACAGGAACATAATCAAATTCAGCAAGAGAACATGCAAAGCTGAAGAGGAATGTATGTGTGCATATCCAGGGGAAGCACTCAGGAGAAAAGCAGCTCTGAGACTGGGAGTTCTGGTGGACGCCAAGTTAACCATGAGCCAGGAATGTACTCTTGCTGGGAGAAGGCCAGTGGTATCCTGCAGTGCACTAGGAGGAGTATTGCCAGCAGGTTGTTGGTGACTCTGCTTTTATTCTCAGCCTTGGTGAGACCACATCTGGAGTTCTTGTCTTCTCAGTATGAGAGAGATGGAGCTGCAGGAGGGAAACTGGTGAAGGCCTGCAAAGATTATCAAGGCACTTTCCTCATATGAAGAAGGTCTGGGTTCCAGGACTGTCAGCCAAAACAAAAAGACAACTTAGGGGAAGTCTTAACACGTGCAAGCATCTGAAGGAGCAGTACAAAGAGTATGGAGCTGGGCTGTGTTCACTGGTACCTAGGGATGGGACCAGAGCAGAGGGCACAAGCTGAAACACTCTGCAGGTGTCTGACCACTGGCACAGGTTGCTTAGAGAGATTGTGGAGTCTCCTCCTTGCAGATACTCAAGAGCCATATGTACATGGTCTTGGACAAGTGGCTCTAGGGGACCCTGCTTGGGCAGAGGTGCTGGACTGGATGACCTCCAGAGTCCATCCAAACCTCAGGCATTCTGCTGTGTGGATCTGCAGGGTTTACAGTGGTACCAATGGGTCACATTGTGTTGTACCTCATGGTGTGAGGTGTCTTCTCTTTAAGCTTGGGTCTAGCCTATGAAAGGGTTGAGGTGACAATGATTGACTGTAAGATTGGTTCTTTATTGGATTAATTTTTTCTTCAGTACTGGTTTTACTGTTAAACCCTTATTTAGCTCATGTTGGACAACTCTTTATTCCACCACAGCGGTTAATTTGTGGAAAAAACCAAAAGATTTATTAGAGATTCTTGCTATGATTTATTCACCTCAGTACAACTAGTGTTTCAAAAAGTGCACTGGGCACTTTGTTGAAAAACTACGCCATGTCAGAAAATAAGTAGTTATGTGTTAATAACTGCTAGTTTGTGCAAGATTATTCTGTCAGAAGATAGTAATAGCTTTGAAGTACTTTGATAGGTGGCAATTTTCAGAAGCTCATTGGGTAAGTGAAAGGGAGACTGCCAATTCAGAGTAGGGGAACAACCAAACTTTTAATACCTGTTCTTAGTCTAAGTAATACAAATTTCTTTTTCCTTTATTTTGTAACTTTGCAACTTGGTTGGACGAAAAGCAAAGTTACTTTGTTCTGTAAATGGATGTAAAAATATAAAAGCTGCAGTTATGCTTCTTTTGACTGACTTTGAGCTGGTACTTTTTAGTATGTCTTTTTAGAATATAATACTAAAACTTCATGTTGGATTTCCCTGCTGAATGCACCAAAGAATAATGTTTTCTTGGTTTTAATTGACTGTTTGGAAGACTAGGAAGGGACAAGAAAGATGCAACTTGTATATGCTAAATTTTTAACTCTTTAAGGGGAAAAAAGTAAAATAGCATAGGTGAATAATATAGATGAAGTCTACAAATGTTCACTTGATACATTAATATTACTGGCAAGAGCATAAACATATTTCATTTTCTCAAGTACATGCAGTGTTTAAATTAACAACATTATTTAGATCTATGTCTTGATATGTCTCAATTCTCAACACAATCCTTCATTGGTAGTTGCTTTTAATTTTCAAGTTTTAACACAAAGTCTACTTTTTTGGCATTATGTAATGTATAGTACTGATGTACAATGCTTGATACTCAAAATTGTTTTGTAAAACATGTTAATAGGTGATCTTCAGGAGGGCTCTGCAAATCCATGACCGTGGTGATTTATACTGACAGCTTTCTATGTCTATAAATACAGAATAGTAACAAGAAAATTATAAATTAGGCCTGCAGTGCTATGCTGGTTTTGGCTGGAGGAGAATTTGAAACAGTTTCACAGATGATGTAGTTTGCATCTATTCTTTAATTAACGTGTTTTTCATTGAAATGGTTCTACATGGCCTTAGGTATTAAAACAATAGTTGTTGTCAGCTCCAGGTTGCTATTTGAATTTGAGACAGAATAATGAGTTGCTCATACAACAGTAGGCAGATTAATTTTTGAGTGATCTTGTGCATCTCACTTAGCATGTCCTTGAAGGATGATTATAATTGGCTTTGTAGTTTTTCCAAACATTTCATAAGCGTTATTTGATTTCTTATGGAACTATAAAATGCTCCTTTTTTCCCCATCCTGAAAGAAGAAATGTTAGAAAGCTTAGCTTGTCTACTCACAAATGTGATGACCTTTTCACACCTAATTTTTGCCTGGATTATGATTTACTTTTCTGCAGTTGATGTTATTAACAATCAAAGAGCTTAAAACCATTTAAAATCTGCCTAACCTTAAAAGCACTCATTCACTAGTGATATTCTTTTAAAGAGATGTCAAACAGCTATTGAGAAATTGAGATTCATCAATTCATTGTCATTACTATTTAATCACTTCAATACCAATTCTGAAATAGAAATGTAATTCTTTCATTATGTTCACTTCTCTGTGAAGTAGTAAATAACCAAAATAACAAAACCATTTGATGGTTGTTTTATCAGCCTGATTCCTACTATACTGTTGGAGAACTGTAGGTATTAAGCTGGTGGATAAATTTGTTTTGTACTTGAAAATTTTAGAATTGGAAAGTAGGTTAATCTTTTGGTTTTTAATGCTTTTCTAAGCCTGATGGGGCAGTATAGAAGGTGACAGCTAGGCAGAATAATTCTGATCAGTATTGTAACTGAAGCAGAATTAACTCTTTCACAGATGTTTTGTCCAGCAAGCACAAGTTCACAGTGTGTAGTAGAACATCTGTATTATAGAGGCTGTTGTATTTGGCTTCTGTATCCTAGAAACTTTGACAGCATTTTTTGTCCACTTGAACACTGACAAATAGTGAGTCTGTATGGTGGAGAGAAAACATCATGAGAAATGAAGGTGAATGCATAGCTGGATACTGTAGGGATGAAGAATAGAGAAATGGAGAAACAAGTGCTCAGTGCAAGATTCATGTTGAGTACTGCAGATCATGCAAGAATTGCCATGGTGAACCTGTTTGGTCAATCTGTTACACGGTTTGAGATGTTTTTTATAACAATATTATTCAAAAGTTATGTGCTCTCATAGCAGCTGAAGACTGGATGCTAGAACTTCTTATGAAAAACTGAATTTTTACCAGATAACACGTTGAATGACTTTTGAAGATGTATGGCATGACATTTTTAGAGGAAGCAGATAGCCAACTGTCCATGAGAGTTTGCCATCTTCAAATGCATTTAGTAGGCTTTCTCCTTTACCCCTCATAATTTAAGGGAAGATGTATAAACTGCTGTTATTATTTGCCATGCTTAATGATGTTCTGGAAATAAGATTGTTGAATTCCAATTTTTATTTTTGAATGATAGTATGAGTAGGTAGTCAGAGACGGGAGACGTGGCTTTAGAAGAAAGCAGGTGATGAGTCCTTGGAAGGTCAGATTACTTTTCAGGAGAGCTGTGCAGTCAGTTTCAATCAAAGTGGAGTCCTAGTTCCTCTTACACAAACTCAGTGTTGCTTGGGTTGGTGTGACACCTGAAAGTGCACCTCCCTTGAGGCTGTTAAATTGGACTGACCAATGTGCTCAGTCAGAAGCAATGCTGGCAAGAATGCCTTGTATCCATAGGAAACTGTTCAATATAAGCAGCTGAATTGTGTCAATTGTTGTGAAGGGTAGAAGGTGTCCTGTGACTTCCCTCGTGGCTAGCATAATTGAAATAAAAAGCTAATTAAGCTACTAGTATATAAAAGCATCTTCTATACCAAAATAATTATTTAAATGGAGGGGGTTTTTAACTGGGGCATTTGTATTAAAGAAAATTAGCTCATAGTTGACTGTATTTCTTAAATACTGCATATATTGAAATAGTTCAGCTGTTTCTAACTTGAATAGATGCATTTTTGTCAGTCTGGTTGGTAGAACTGAACATTTTGTCTTTCATGGTCATGCTTTGAGGTGAAGTATTGAAATAAGCTGTTGTAAGAAAATAGGAATATGAATATTTGTGTCTTTAAAGCTGAGAACATTTCTGTTTTTTATACAGTGGTTATAAGAATTCTTTTTAATTTGGCTTTTTATGTGACTTCGCTAGAGGGCACTGCTGTGCAAGAAATATTTGTCAATATTTATTTCTACACTTCTTGCCCAAGACTTGATAGACATCTCTTAAAAACCTCAGTGATAACCACCTTAAAGCCACTTGCATGATATATAGACCCCCTAATAATAAATGGTGTAAGAAGTCTTTCTGATATGCTACATAAGTACTTTTCAATAATTTATTGAAATCACAAGTTTATTTCTTAAATATCTTTAACCAGGAAGAGCTGTTAAGCTATCTTTTTTTTGGTTCTGGTTGTGCACCAAGCTGATGAGAAAAAACCTACTTGTTCTGTTTGATCTCTAACAAGGAGTGATTATCCTGTTTGGGCCACAGGTTAATCATTTGATCATATCTTATTAGCTGAACATAGCAGATAAGAAAATAAAACATAATCAACTTCCATTTAAAGTATAATGCCTGATGGCTTCAGGCTTTTTTGTGGTAGGTGTTCAGCTTTAAGTCATTTAACTCTATATTTTAAAGTCATTTAGTATATTAATTTTAATGTGGTTTGCTGTCTTCCTCTCAGCTATCTATGCACTTATGGCTGATATGGTTGATGATTAGATGTTCCCACCTTAACATTCCCTTTAAGTGATATTCTTTCAAAGTTTGTGCAATTTTGAAATCTTACACTAGAGGTTATAGTTTCCAGTGGAAAACCTTTCTGGATCTTTTTAATACTTGAGTTTATCCTTGAAGTAGTTGCTTGATGCAACAACTTCAGTAAAACATGATTTTACAACTTGTTGCAACCTCACTTATGTTCTGGTTTCTGTTTCTGAGTGACTATTATCAGCATGGCAGGCAAGTAATAAGAAAGACTTCCCTTATCTGGCCGCGGGTTATGTGGGTGTGGCAAGCCTCAAGTGTTGCAACATGCTGAGTCTGCTAAGAATCAGAACAGCAACTCTTCCTTCTAAATCCTAACTGTGAATGACGTGAGAGTGGCTGAATCTGCTGCAGGATGAGAAGGAAAGGGACCTGGGAGAAGTGGAGATTAAGCAAATTAGTCACAATGCTTATGTAGTTTCTCATAAGGTATCAAATGCTCTGTCTGGAGCATGGATTTTATTTGTGTTGAGTGGCATGCTCAGAGAACAAGTAGAGCATGCTTCTTGCTGCTCTTCAGTGCCAACTGGTACTGCATAAAGGTACTGATCTATTTGTTGCATTCGTGGGAGTCACAGGCTCTTCCTGTAGATGGATCTATGTTCAAATTACTGTCTGACTGAACTACCACTTCCATGAGTAACAAATATGACAGGAGTCTCAAAAGCTTTGTTTAGACTGTTCTCATAGGTTGGGAAGCTGGGTTTTCTGTTGCAGTATGTTGTTCTGTGTTTTTCTTCTTATCCTTTAGAGTAGAAGGCCTTATGCTTCAAAAGGTCTATAAGTAAAAACTTCATCTATCCAGAGATGCCTCTGGACAGAAGCTCAAATGAGAACAAGACACTTGTAGTTAGTAGGTAGTGAGCTCTTACTCAAATGAGAACAAGACAACTTCTCGTGGATGATGCTTCTAACTTGTAGTTAGTAGGTAGTGAGCTCTTAGGATTTGGCTTTCCAGCCCTTAAGCTAAATGATAGTGGTGGTCTCTTACATTGAGCACTTGTGGTAATTTGAGAGACCGGAGATGTCTCTAAAATAAGTTGGTTTAACTATAAATTGAGATTATTTTTCTACTCAAAAATGTGGTTTCAGTGAAGCTGATCTGGCATCTAAGCAAGAGCAGAGATAGAGCCTGAGGCCTTAGAGACATATCCTTGCAATATGTGTTATCAGATACCAGCCTGAACACTTGGTGTTTGGTACCAGACTCAGTTCATTTTTAAGAGCCTGTGTTACAAAACTGCATGTATACTGTAATTGACTGTACATTTGGATGTCTGGTTACTTACTCTTTGGTAGTGTCTCTCATTTGATTTAACAATTCTAGACCAAAAAATTGTCTAAAAATAAGTCCTGGAATCTGTTGTTTCAGTGGTATAAATATGTCAATAATTAATTGTTTGTTTTATGTAAATTCATGTACATCAGTTAACTTGTGTTAACTGCTTTAAAGGCTCATTTTGATATGTTTTGATTCATATTTCAAACTTTGAACCCACAGTTTGTTTCAGGACTAAGACCTCTCTTGGTTGTAGTGTGCATCTTTGGTTTGTTTTCCTTTGCTATCCTCAATGCATTATTTGCTTGTTAAGTTGCGGATGCCTAACAATAGTCCTTGAATAATTTAACACTTGTACTCACCCAAGGGATTAAAACTTTGTCCAGGGAAACTTTGAACTTCTTTATCAGCCTGAAGGGAAATGCAGCCCTGAAAATGAGCTAATACAGCTTCTGTTCAGACCTGTGACACATCACATGGGATGACTCATTTTTCTGTCCTTCATTCTACATATTATCGTCTTGAAGGACCAATGTGTTCTTTTCCCACACTGATGATGGGAGCTTTACTTGCATAATCATCTTACTATTAGCATCTTCTGTATTCAGGGAAGGACCTTAGACAGCCTTTATCACTGGAGCAAGCTTGATGTTCAAGTATGTAGTTCACATTTTCAAAAACAGCAAAACAATGCATCACTTTGAGAGTTGTATTTTTCTCTGTAGATACTTAGACTAAGCTTTAAAGCCCTGGATTTTATTTCTTAACTGTTTCATAGAGTGAATACTTGCTATGTTAATTGATATGTTAGCTGTTTGAAGAACAGGTGGAAACCTCAGATGTTGAAATCTAATTACTTCTAAGCTCAGGTTTGTAAAATTGTTCAGGCACATTGTTATAGTAATGTCTTACATGTTTCCGCATACTGGCACTGGCTAGAAATGTTTTGTGTTCCAGAGAGGGACCTCAGGTAAATTGTGACTTGCCCTCTAGTTGACAATGTTGTACGGTGTTCACACGTCCCGTAAATTCTGTAGTTACACTGCTACTGACCTGAGTGAGCTCTTTGGAGTCAGTATGGGCCCAATACTGTTTAGTCCTCACAAATGATCGGGGTGATGGGGTTGAGTAATCATATAGTTTGAGAAATATGTCAGACTGGGAGAAGTAGATAGAACAAAGAGCCACGATAGAGACGTTGACTGATGAGAGTATTGGGCCAACAAGAATGACATCAGGTTTAGCAGATCTTAAGGTAGTTTCTTGCAATGGGTTTATTGCAAGCAACAGTTAGTGCTTGGGTCTGATCAGCTGGGAGATGGTTCTGCTGGAAATGACCTGGAAGTCCTAGTGGGCAGCAAGGTGAGCATGGTTCTGCAGTGTGCCTTGCAGCAGAAATACAGACAGTGTCCAGGGCTTGCCTCAGCAAGAGAGTAGATGGTGTCATGGTACTTGGCACTTCCAAAGCCACATCTGGAAATTGTCTGGTTTTGGTCCCCTGTTTATGAAACAGAGACTCCAATGAACACTTTATGGACATGATTACAAATTTGTAGAGGGCAACCCATAAATGAAAACTGAAGGAATTTGTTTGGTCTAGAGAAGAGAATTGTAGGAGAGTGCTTTTTACAGAATCACAGAATCAGCTATGTTGGGAAAGATCTTTGAGATCAAGTCCAACCTATGACCTAACACCACCTTGTCAGCTAGACCATAGCACCAAGTGCCACATCTAGTCCTTTCTTGAGCACCTCCAGGGACGGTCACTCCACCACCTCCCTGGGCAGCCCATTCCAATGTCCAGTCGCCTTTCTGTGAAGAACTTCTTCCTTATGTCCTAAACTTCCCTTGGTGCAGTGTTCTCTTGTCCTGACACTAGTGGCCTGGGAGAAGAGAGGTGATCCTCACCTGGCTACAGCCTCCTTTCAGGGAATTGTAGAGATAAAGTCTCCCCTGAATCTCCTTCTCTCTAGGCTAAAGAGCCCCAGCTCCCTCAGATGCTTCTCATAGGATGTACGTTTCTAGACCCTTCACCAGCTTTGTTGCCCTTCCCTGGACACATTTCAGCATCTCGGCAGCCTTCCTAAATTGGGTGCCCAGAACTGGATACAGCGCTGGAGGTGCAGCCTCACCACTGCTGAGTACAGGGACACAATCTGGTCCTGCTGGCCACACTCTTGCTGACACAGGCCAGGATGCCATTGGCTTTCTTGGCCACCTGGGCATACCCTGCTCATGTTCAGCTGTCGGTCCATCAATACCCCCATGTCCCTTTCTGCCTGGCCACTGTCAAATCACTCTGTCCCCAGCCTGTAGCACAGCAGGGGTTTGTTGTGGCCAAAGTGCGGGACCTGGAACCCGGTATTGTTAAACCTCACATCACTGGATAGAGCCCATCAATCTAGCCTTTCCAGGTCCCTCTGCAGAGCCCTCCTACCTTCCAGCAGATGAACATTCTCCCCCAGTTTGTTGTCATTTGCAAATTTGCTAATGGTTGACTAACTCCCCTCACCCAGATCATTAATAAAGACATGAAACAGAACTGGGGACAACACAAATTCCTGGGGGACACCATGGCTGCCAGCCGGATGCAGCGCCGTTCACCGCCTGTCTCTGGGCCTGGCCATCCAGCCAGTTCTTAACCCAGCAAAGTGCTCCTGTCTAAGCTGTAGGCTGCTGGCTTTTCCAAGAGAGTGCTATGAGATATGGTGTTGAAGGCTTTGCTGAAGTCTAGGTAGACAATATCTGCAGCCTCATGTGGGTGGCAAAGCAGCTTATATACTTAATACTCTCAAAGGAGGTGATCTGAAGGGAGAGCTGACACACATTTACAGACAGTTGTCAAGCCCAGGCTAAGTTATGGCATATTCAAAAATACAATCAGAAACAGGCAGTGCCTTGCTCTGGGTTCAGTGCATGAGACTTTAATATGTCCAAGTAGGTTTCTAAGCAGGTCAAATCGTGTCTTGTGTGCAGAAAACTCATGATGTGACAGCATGTATGGTGACATTTTTAACACACTAGCATTTGTGTTGGATCTATTCTCAGTAGAAAATGTAAAGCTGTGCTTGAAGGAGGAAGTGGTATTTCTGTGAAAACTGCTCTTCAAACTTCTGGAAATATTGAAAAGACTTGTAGACATGCCTCTCAGAGGCATGGTTTAGTGGTGGACTTGGGAGTGTTAGCTTACTGGTTGAACTGGATAATCTTAGAGGTCTTTTTTAACCTAAGCAATTCTCTGAAGTTAGCCAGTGTTCAGATATCAGACTCCAGTAAAATTGTGTGTGTTTATTGCA
>NW_005054332.1:723902-754148 GCF_000277835.1 Geospiza fortis
AACAAATTACAAGCTTATGGCTAATGTCTCTGAACTGCCTGGAGTAACTTCTGATCTTGGCTTTGATCTGTCATAATCGCAGGGTAACAGAGAGAAAGTAGTGCCATTTGATTGTTTACCTTGCCTCAAATATGTTTCTTTTCGTTAGTGGACTTAAGCTTATGGACTTTGCATTGGAAAAATCTGGATGCACTGTTGATGTAGAAGCTGGCAAAACACTTTGAATGACAGAATTTATAATGAGGAATAAATTCTGAGAAAATTTATGAATGGTTGTCTAAGCAGTCTTGGAATGTAGCTGAGTTCAGATGTTCACATAGCTTTTACTGCCTTTTTACTGCAGAATTTTGGTTTTAGTAAATTTGGTACTTTCAACTCAATTTTATTCAAAAACAACTTGAACACTACTGGCTGCAAAGAAGTTGTGTATGCTTTGCTTCTAAAACTACTAATGTTCAATTTCTAGATGTTTCTGTATTGCACAAAATGTTGATTTTGATCTGAAGTGGGAAGGTTAGGGTTTCTGGAAGCTATGTGATTTACAAAAAAACAAGGACTAGTTTAATAAATCATCCATGTTCTGTGCTTATATGAAATCTTAATAGTTGTCTGAGTAGTCATGAGACACTTAAGTACCACTGTAATGATGTGGGATGCTGGAATTTGCATCCCATGTTTATGTTTTGCACAAAAGAGGAGGGGAATTGGATGCCTTAGTAAGAGATGGGATGAAAGAAACACCCATTTGTGCTGCCTCATAGCTGTACAACATAGAGCAGCCTTATCAGATGAAAATATATGGCAGAAAATTTGAGTATGTATATTTCCTTTTTATTTAAGGCTTATGGTATGTCAGCTTTGCCTCTGAACTTGATTAAGGGAACTACCAGTGCATCTTATGAACGTTTGGAGAACACTGAAGATATTGAAGAAGTAGAACAACATTTATTGAGGATTAAATCCAAGGTAAGGTCTTCACTGTTGTCACTTTCTTAATGATTTTTTTTCCTTGCTTACTAGTTCATGGTCATGCTGTAGAGTCTGTTCCAGAAAGAATAGCAAGTAAGAAATTAAGAGCTTGCAGTTATTTGAGTTACTTTGAAAGACGTGTAGTCACTTGTGTAGCAGCAATTACATTCTTTGTGTCAGTCCTGCAGCAGTAGTTATTTCTGTCTAGCTAATAAGTGTTAACAAATTAAACTCAACCTTCTCCAGGCCTGCTTGGATGGAAGAGATGCTTTGTAGATATTAACCTCACTTAGTCTGCTATCAGAAACAGCATCCAGTTTGATGATTTACTCAATGCAGCATAGTTAACACTGGATACTTGCTACAAAGAGCTGTCATGATTTAGATTCATCAAACTATTAATCATCTTTATGAATAAATAACAGCTCCAGATATTCTTGCTTCCCAGTTAATGTACCTTGCTGTTATAAATAATTTCTTTAGGAAAGCATGCAGATGGAAAGCTGTTCTAAGTCCTAAATATCCCTAGGAACACTATTTGTAAACCCATTATGGTTTTGGAGCTAATGGGAATGCTGTGCCTCATATAAGCAAGACACTTTTAACAATCTGAGTGCAAGCCAAAGGAGGGTAAGATTTCTTTACCTACAAGATGATAGGGGAGAATGTTCTGCCTCTTTTTTCAACTCATTTCAGATAATGCCTTGACCAGTGTTTTTACAGCCTTGATTGGGAAAAGTGACATTGAGGTGCCCCCCTTCCCTCCTGGCAGTCCATCTGTGCTGTTATATGCTCTGTGATAGTAGACCTTAGAGATGTTGAAGCAGTTCCAACAGACTTCCCTTGATACTTGGCTTACCTCTACAGCGTGGGCATCTTCAGTGTTCTAGACAATTTGTTGAATAAAGGAATCTAAAAAGTAGTCTGTTTAAATAATCGTGTTTTGGTTTTGCACAAAGCACTACAGCACAAAGGCATCCCTTACTGGAATCAATATGAGAAAAATGAGAAAGCTGTGACAAATGGATCATTACTTATTATGGAAGACCTTGTTTGATTATGGTAATTGGCATGCAACTGGTCTTATTGTTCAGTCTGGCAAAACTTTAGGTTCAAAAACTAGGAAGTTCTTAGTTTATGTTTATATTTTAATATGACCTTTAGTGCAAACTAATTTTTCTTGGGTTATGGGTTCTGGTCAGGATTCTGCTGCATTCTGTAATGAAAATCTTAGTTCTTCAGTTATTTATGCATTAAGTTGTGAAGAAAGTGTTACTGAGACTACTATACAGTAAAAACTAGAAGTGTGAAGGTATGCTACTGAGATTCAATATGTAGTGTGTTCTTTTACTGTTAGTGCATCAGGTAGATTTATTTCATTAGTCTTAAATAATTGAAGCTTGAACTGTTGTCAAAAAGTCATTTTTAAGTCACAGAGGTGCTATACAGGGTATAGTACTTGTGTTCATATTAAAAGTACATTGTAATCTCCAATTTAAGTGTTACGTACACCTATGATGTAGTCATAGCCTTTTTGACAAATTTAATTTTTTTTCCTCCGTGGTATAAACTGTTATATTAATTGTAGGAAGGATCCTTTAAAATAAGAGGTAAATTAATAAGGAATTTCAAGACTTTAAAATATCATTTTAGTGCATTTCCTACTATAAAAGAATCTTTTGTTTTCCAAGGATGAGTTTGTAATACACAAGCATCAGTGTTAGAAACAATTTTGGTTCAGCTCCCTAATGCCCATTTTGTTGCTTTTGCTTATAGCAGAACTGAGATGTAAGGATGTGCTGCTCACTTTACAGTGGAGTGTAATGGTTCCTGCTCAGTGTAAAGGCTCAAAATTAAAATACTTTCCTAAACATAATGATCAAACTATCTGTTACATTCACCTAATTCTTGGGTGATGCTGCCTCTTATCTGACCTATGTTTCTTGCTCAAGAAACATAAGAGTATAAAGTGGAATGCTGGAAAGAAAATAAGTGCTGAGTTGGATATGTAGGCTTAATCATGGAATTTAATGGGAAGTGACCTGAAAATCACCATGTTCAACCCTCCACACAAAATGTGGACCTCTTTCAAGTTAGATCAGGTTATTTGGATAATGACTGTGCTTTTAAACTATTTCTAACAATGGAGACCATCCACCCTGTTAAAGTTTTTGAAAATTTTTATAATGAAAAGTGATTTCTGCCACCTAATAGGAATTCCTCTTGTTGCAGCTTGTGACTTCTGCGCTTCATGCTCTTGATAGTCATAGAAATTATACATGCATGAATTATATACTAGTAATTCTTTAGAGTTGTTGTAAATAATTTAAGTAGCTGTCAAGTCTATTTTCTTGATTTGGTGATTCTTGATCTTTTGCACTCTTTTGTAATCAGTGCAGAGATGGTCGTCCTCTGTCATCGAGGGATAGACGGACATTACAGCAACTAGAAGAGAGGTTAAGGACGCTTCGAAGGAGAGAGAGGCATCTGGAGTCTATTGAGAAAAGCTGGTGGACAAAAGCTTGTGAAGCTATTCGACCTCTAAAGGTAAAACTTCTCACTTTTTGTTACTTAAATTGAAATAACTTCCAACTTCCTTTTCTCCCCCTAAATCACAGGTGAAGTTTATCAATTGCCATCCTGAATATCAACTGCACTTTTTTTTAAATTTACTCCAGTACTGCACAATGATAGATAGCCCTATTGTGTGTTGCCCTATTCTTCTAAGTTCTTCAAAGCCCTCTGATATTTACATTTTTTGTAATGGAGTTCTCACACACTTTCATGTAAATAATGGTTGTTTTTGCATTCTTTTCTGGAAGAGGAGAAAGTGGATGAACTGTTGGTTTGACCAGTGTCATTGGAGAGGTGGCAATTTCATCCTCCAATCCACTGTCATTTTTGAAAGTTTATAAATATTGGAGTTTGAAAATAAACTGCCCTTCTTTTCGCCTTAGAAGTTCCAGCATGCACCTTGTTTTATTTCATGTCCTGTTACAACAATAGTGAACTCTGAGCTGTTGGAAAACCTTCTACTTTGTCTCAGCTGTGATTAAGATTAAAAATGAGCAAAACCTAGCAGATTTACTTTGGTGCTACTGCCATAGAAAATCTGAATGTCTTACTTTTTAAATCAAAAATATGAAAATGGGAAAATGGGAAGAAGGAAGAAGTCTATGGCTGTCAGTTAGCTTAGGTTAATCTAAATTACATGTATCCAGCAGAAATGAGAGACACTTTGATAATATATGCATTTGGAATAAGCATCTTGCCAAGGAATTACATGATAAATAGCAAGCTAGCTGAGTAGAATGTAATGTTGTGATACTTAACCAATGCAAGGGAGATGGTTACTGGGGCAAAGCTTTTATCTTGGTCTCTTTGATCTTAGGACTTTGATACTTTGATATCTACTTTTCAGTAGATACCTGGTTTTGAAGACTAGTACCTTTATGAACAGTATTGCCATATAAAGTATTTCTTGCCAACTAGAAGTAGGAAGAAATTTCAGCGTTACTTTCAACTGTAGGCTGCTTTTGGGAAAGCTGGGAGGGGTATGGGTAAACCATTTCTTCTGTCATTGCTGCTGTTAATGCTGAGTGCTGGGCTGAAATTGCCGCTGAACAAAAGCTTTCAGTGTGCAATTCTTAGTGGAGTTATCTTGCTATGATACATTACAAATATAGACTGAGCTCTTTCATTGAAAGGACAAATATCCCTAACTATTCATCTTAACAGTTTGGAGGCTTCCTTTTGATTTAAAAATACTTAATACAGCTTGTGTATAAGGTATTAAGCTTCTACAACTTTTCACATAAAGCTCAAATTTGAGAAATATGTTGGCCGTATATTTTGTCCCTGGGACTTGAACGTTTCATTGTGTCCTCACAGGAAAGCATACAATAACATTAGTTACAGGTTATCACCTACAGTCTGGGTGGTATTCCAGTGTCTCCTTGTTTTCATGGTTTGAAAGCTTTGTGTTCACTCAGTAGCTGTGACAGTCACTGTGAGTTGTTGACTCATGAATCACAGACTGAAGCAGCGTTGCTGGTGGATAATTTTTCCTGATAGATTTTTCTTAGACTATGGTTGTGCTATGAAGCATGTCAGAGAACTCGTTTGCTTTAACTAGAGCTGTTCTGTGAAGGTGGTAATGTCTATCACTTAATTGCATGTTAACTCTTTCAGAGCTGTTTTAGTGTTGCTTGAAGAGCCTTTGGGATGTCTTTGCAGATATATAACTTGTGAATTGTTCAGTTGGGCTTTAAGAAAAGGTGAAAATATGTTTGATATCCATATGTAGTACTTCTGTTCAATGTAGAAGTGCAGAAAGTATCTTGGAGCTTTGCTCACTGTTTTACAACATTTTCACCTTCAGTGCCTTAAATTTGGATATTACTGTTCAATTATGTGGCTGCTTCTCAGACTTCAAGAAACATTCCATTTCCTGTGAAGCAAGTACTAGATAGAGAATCCTTTTTCTGCTTTATATTTGAGATAGTCAATTTATGGGAGTTTCAGGCTCTTATTGGGACTGACAGAACAGAATAACATGTTCAGGAATTGCATTTAATTTTCAAGGTCTTTTATGGCATTAGCATAGTGTCTACATTCGAACTTCTGTTATCATATGTCTTTGTATAGTGTCCTCAAGTGTTCTTGCTTTAATTATTTTATTACTGCTAAGTATCTATGAGCATGTGATTTGTTGTTAAAGGCAAAACTTTTTTCTTTAAGTAGAAAGCCTCATTTGATGATTATTTTACTCACAGCTTATTCAAAGATGAAGCTGTTAATTTTTCAATTCAGTCAGAAGCTTCACATCTTAAGATCCCAGGGAATTGAGTATTGGCCAACATGAGGTTGTTGAGTAACGTTAAATCAGTCTAATTTCTTTCTGCAAAATGTGACATTTCCTTTTTTATGGATTCTTACACTTCCATCTGATACTCTCAGCAACAAGAGAAATGTTGTATACTCTAGGAGTTTTAAATTTTTTTTTTAGGGAAAACAAACTCCAGAGCACATAGCTATGTTTGCTCAATATGTGAACAAAACTATAGGATATGAAACATAGAAGTCTGCTCAAAAATAATAAGTTTGCAGTATTGCATCTGTATTTTCATGGTGTACTTCACAGCTGTTGGGAGCAAACTGGAAATGCCTAAGGTAATATAAGGAAGTCAAGTGCTCTGTTTTGAGATCTCCATGAGCAGAGATGCCCGCTCTTTCCAAGGCTCAACTCTTTTTGTCCTGGCTCTGGAGTGGCACAGAGGGAAATAGGGAAATGGGAAGTTGCCATTAGTCCATAAAACCTCTACTCTGCTGTTGCTTCCTCTTCACACTTTGTTTCTATTCCAGTGTGAGGGGACTCCATGAACTATAGTTCCTGTCAGAAGCACCTGTGGGATCTCTGTAGGCTGCAGCTTCCTTTAGAAAATATCCTCTTGTTCTGATCTGGGGCTCTCCATGGGCTAAGTGTGGTTATTTGCTCCAGCATAGTCCTCTTAATAGGCTGGGATAGAAATGTCTTGCTCCATTCTCAGGAGCAGCACCTCTTTTGCTGAGCTTGGTGTCTGTCTACAGGATGAATATTAACAATTTTTTGGAAGTTATTTTTGAGGCTTTTTAAACAAGTACCAACTGTTTGTGGATTTCCTAATGTTAGATGTCACCTCAGAAGACAGGCATATTCCAGAGGAGATACAAATACCTGTCTAGTGGGCATAGCTGGCAGAAGGTAGTGAAGAATTATGAGATTCAGACTTTTGGCCTCTATTGGTTTTCAATATCTATTTCCCATACAGCTAATAGCTAGTAGGATTTACTGTGGAGAGGTTAAATCTTAGTACATTTAATTATGTGGAAATGCAAAACTTAATACTTACCTTGATATTGATCTCTAAATCTATATCTAATAAGACCTACATAATTTGAGTTGTTGTGTAAGTGATGTTCTGATACTGTGTTAGAGTTCGCAGATGGAAGTTTATCTTCAGAATTTAATGAACAATAATAGCATTGTATCTCTGAGAGTCTTTAATGAGCAGCTGCAATATAGTTCTTAACCTTTTCATGATGGTTGTGTGACAAGTTTTGAGGCTAATAAACCTGTGAAACTCCCTCATTCATGTGGAAGACCATGCATTGTGTACCTGCATTTAGAATTTTGAAATGACTGTCGAAGTTTCAGGTCTAGCAATCTGAAAATGTTGTTTTGGGAAGTTCAGTGCACTTATCTGATTGTATTCCATGACTAAGATTTCTAGGAAAATACAGTGAAACTGTTGGAACTGTAAGTGAATGATTTTCCTGTCTGGGCTCTCTTCTGTGTATCATCCCCTAAACACCCAGGGGAAAAGATTGTGAGGGAGAAAACCTGTCAGAAGGAGGGAGAATAGTTTCCTGAACTAGGTGATAATCCAAAAACACAGTAGGTGGTGTTCTGGTTGAGGCAGCTTGGAGAATCAATTCTTGGCTGGAGTGCTGTATTTGTTAGGCATAACAAAAACACTTCTCTGTATTTTAATGGAGACCTGGCATTTGGGATTGGTTTTTTTTCATCATTCCCAAGTGTCTTGGTCATTGTGCATTTCAGAATAGTGCTACAGAAGGGTGCTTTTACTCAGGAAGGGTGAGATGTTCCTTGTAAGCTGTGCTGTTGCCTCCTGTTGGAAGGTGGGCACACATGAGGTGGTCAAGGCTTTCCAGATAATACGGAGAATACAGGTTGTGAGTTCTGCTAAATGCTATTTTTGTTAAATGTAATGTGTCATCTCTTTTCTTAATGTCACTTTTGACATTGGGGTAGATTTTTGTGTTACAGTAGAGCATGTGATATGAGTACTTGACAAACAATGTTTAACATGGTAAAAGTTTTGTGAGCACTTCTCTCAAGTATTTACCAAAAAGTTACTGTTTGAAGTGTATTTAAGCCCTGAAGTGCTCCACAATCATTAGTTTCTTATTGAAACAAAGGCAAGTGTTCACTTCTTGCATCAACTGCCAACACTTTCAGTTAAATTGTTTTAAATTTTTTACTTGTAGATTGTGTGGGGAGTGTTCTTCATCATTGTGGCATTGCTCTTCACTGTCTCTCTGTTCTTGTCAAAGTAAGTGCATTTCAGCATTTTCCTTGACCATTTAAATTACCTAGTTTCTGCTCTAATAGAAAAATTTGGATGGTTGCCTCAGCCCCCTTCTTTTCAATGTTACATTTCTGTCAATAGAGCTGCACTTCTCGTTATAATAGTTTATATTGAAATGGAGCAAAGTGTACCAAAACAAACTGAAGAAAAAACATTTTTCGGGTGGGAAACAGTTCTGATTCAGCAGAGAAATTAAGTATATATGTTCAGGAAGTTTTAATTCAGATGACAGAAGTATTCTGCTTGCTTGAATGAGTCTTACTGCAGGTACTTCGACGGGTTAGCAGGTGCTTAAAATCTTGCAGTAAATTACATGTTTAATCCATTTTGCTGTGCATTACATTGAAATGGTTTTATAGTGTCAAAAGCAATATAGCCAGCTGCAAATCTGGTAGATTTCAGTGTGAATCGACACTAGCCAAAGGTCTCAAATATTGGCATTTTTGATCTGTCATACTGGGGACATATGCTTTTTGACCCAAACTAGGGAAAAGCAAAAATGCTGAGGAGATGCAGAAATCAATACATCTTTCACAGAACAAGTGCAGTGAGTGTGGTAAAGGAAAGCATGTGTCTGTATAGATGTTAGACAGCTGTCACTCTCTGGGATTAGTTCAGTTTGTTTTGTTTTGTTTTTTTGGTTTTTTTTTGAGTTTCCCTTTTGAAACTAAAGACAGAGCTCTGGGAGAACTACAGCACTTACCCAGTTTTTCTAATTACTGCAGTTTGGACAAAGCTCTGCATTCGGCTGGCTTCGACTCAGGATTTATAATTCTAGGAACTAATCTGACCAATCCGTTGAATATGCTGTTACCAGTTCTTCAAAGGGTAAGTAAGGAAGTGGTGATATACATACGTAAGGATGCTCTTCCATTTCCTTTTAAACTTCTCCCCAATTAATTACATTAATTAAAGCAATATTGTCTAAATGTGGGTTCAGTAAAAGCAAGGCAACTTCCCTGTTTTTAGTTACTATTTACGATATGAAAATCTTGGGTGAAAGGAATCTAGTTTGGGCAAGGAAGGTGGTGCTTGAAAGTGATCTCTATGTGATGAGAATACAGTGGCAGCAGGGAATGACAGCAGTTGTAGTTACTATGCACAGAATAAAACAACTTTGTCACATGTTCTACATACATTCTAGTTGGTGTATTGATCAGTACACCAGTACATCAGTGCATAGTAACTACAACTGCTATAACTTAGGCCTTTTTAGTCAAGTAAATGCGACTTTTCACTTTTTAAGATATTGCACACTGAAAAAAATGCAACATTGGCTATATTATAGTAAGGCATTAGTCTTGGAAGCAAGCCCAATGTAAAAACATGCATCAGTTAACTTTAGTAGAGTTGGATGGCAACAAGTACACATACAAATTTGAGTTTGTGATGAGTAAACTGAGAAAAAGAAAAGCTTTGCTATTAAACTAGTGCTTTATTCCTCCTCCAGTTGAGGTATTCCTATATTGTTGGTGTAATGGGTCAGCACAATGCATTGCTTCCCCATAGCTTTTAAAACTGTTGAACATCTAAGCTTGTAGTTCACTGAGACAAGTAGTGTTCAGCAGCAATGTTATCTCAAGCTTTTATTAATGTAAATATAAGTTTTGTATGCAAATATGATCAGAAAAATAGTCACAAATATGCAGTCCTAAAATAATTGTTGCCACTGTGGACTTGTCATTCTGTGGGTGTATTTAAAATAATTAAATATTTCTTGGTCTAAAAATGCATAACACTTCAACATTAAGGCATGTCTTAAATTAATAAAAATGCTTAATGCTTTTCCACATTAATTGTCTAAGCTCTATTAGCAGCAAGCTATGTTAGCTATATTTGGAATCAGCTATGTAAAATAGGACTCTGACTACCTCAGATATAAGCTATAGAGGTAGAAGATACTTAGTTTTGAGTGGGATAAGAGCTTTCTTCCTTGTCTTTTTAACTGCTTGTGTTCTTGTTTTAGGTTTTTCCACTTGATTATATTCTTATCACAACCATTGTTATGTACTTTATCTTCACTTCAATGGCAGGGATTCGAAATATGGGAATATGGTTCTTCTGGACACGGGTAAATTAAGAGTTTGTTTCTAATACTCAGATATTTAAAAAATATGTGCTCTTGAATATATTTAAGATTTTTGTATTGCTTCAGGAATGTGGGATGTTGCCAACAGCATTGTCTGTATGTCTAATCAGCGTTAAAAGCCTATTGTACCATTTGCACTGCTTTTGGAAGGTGTTTCATTTTACCAAGTTATCAGACTTTTGGGCCATTAACACAAATAGAACTTAATTACGTTGAATAGCTGTGCTTTGAAATTTAGGTAAATACACCTGAAAACCTGCTTTGAACTCCTGGAAGTTGCCAGAAGATAATTTTAGCAACCTCCCACTTCTGGCAGTAGATTTAAAACTTATTTGAACTAAAGAGCTTTCTGAATGCCTTCAGGAAAAAAAAAGAGCTATTTCATTGTATTAATATTTGTTTTTCTGATTTTAGCTTTATAAAATCAGAAGAGGAAAAACTCGACCTCAAGCACTCTTATTTCTCTGTATGATACTTCTGTTGATAGTTCTTCATACAAGTTACATGATTTACAGTCTTGCCCCACAGTATGTAATGTATGGAAGCCAGAAATACCTGGTACAGGTGAGATGCTTTTTTTTCTGTTTACATTTTATTTTCTGTATTAAAAGTGTACTGCTTACAGAAACTTTGAAAGTCAGATGCAGTTTTCAAAGAGATTTTGGTAGGCAGTTTTATAAATACTGGAAGGGCTCTTGGTAATACACAAGCCAGAAACTGATTGCACTATATATAACACAACTTAATTTCCCAAGAAATTGTGACTTAGTCATGTCAAGACTTAGTGTGAAACTGAGGTTTGTTTTACTTCTCCTGATAAGACAGTTGATAGCTTCCACTAGATTTTGTGCTGGTCTGCTTAGGTTGCTGAGTGACTGCAGGGATGATTATTTTGAATGTGTAAAGCTGTGTACAGAATGAAATCAGTACTGTCCCACAGTTGATGATTTTTTTATCATGACAGAGAACTTGGTACAGAAGAAAATATTAAACTGAGTGGAGCTAAGTGTGTGCACATTCGTCACATTTCAGGCACTTTGGATTGTCCAACTTCGTGAAACTCCATGCAGTTCTTGCACTGTAAAATATTCTACAGCATTAAGCAATTAAAATTTAATCTCTGATTTTGTTATTGCACTTTTGTGTATTTCAAGATTTTGATTTTTTTAAGTCTTTCATCTTCTGTACCTGAAGAATTAAATTATTGTGTTACATCTTAGTTTGAGTGGCAGTCTGCATATTTATGGCGAAGTTCAAAGTTGCATATCAGAAGCATCTTGAGAGGTTTCATGGATAGCTGTTTATTAAGGTCTGGTATCTCTCAGGGGTAGAGTTCATTAGATCTGATCATGCAAATGCAGAAAACTAACCAGGTTATGAACTGGTTGCTTATTCAGGCACAATGAAGTCAAGATCCCTTGGTGTGCTGTTTGATGTTTAAGTGTCACAAAGACAAAACTGTTGAGCTGGAGTAGTCAAAAGAAAATATTTAAATGACATTGAAGTGATTGGATGCTGCTTTGAGCTTTTGGAATATCTCTGTACTTCTCTGTGAGGATGTTCCTGTGGGAGGAGAACACACCTGCTTTACAAACCAAACACCTACTGACTTCCTTCAGCTGCAACGAATTAGTAATTTTTGTAATTTATTACTATCAATTCTCTTAGTTTAAACAGTGGATACAGAATTCTTGGGGCAAAAGGGTTACAAGGAGAAATTGAAATTGGAATAGTGTTAAATAGGCTAGAGAAGAGGAACTTTCTCAACTTAAATGTGTTGGTGTGGTAGGATTGTCACTGCAGGAAGTGGAGGTCTCAGTAAATGCTACTTACTGCTGACTTTACATTTGAATTCTCTGGTAATGGGCAATTGGTCATCCTGATACCAATCCAAGCACAGTAATAGAATCACTGTAGGGAATGTGAATATTTGGTATTTAGAAAGTGTAATGCATTTTATTAGATTTTATGCTAAATATACCTAACAAAATAAACGTGCTTAGGTGTGCATTGGCTCAACTTGTCAGAATTAGGGTAGTAGTAGCATGAAACTAAGATGAAAGTCAGTTTAGGTGTGTTTACATAGAACTTTGTGATAAAGTTTGTGGACAGCATGGAAGATTTCAATAGAAAAATAAATAATAAAGGCTGTAGCTAGCAGTTTGTTTTGCTTTATGAATAAAATAAAATGTGTGTATATTACGAGAGGCAGAAGGATTGAGACTTAACAAATACTTGCATGTTAGCTGTTTATGACAAGAAGTATCTGAAGAAAAATACATAATTTCTGAGAAAAAAAGGGTCAAGAGAATAGAGCACAGCAGTAGAAAGGCTCTTGTCATTCTTGCAGCTATTGCAATATAATCCTGGTCAGCACTGCAAGAAGGATTAGCTGGAATGGTTGAGTAGAGCTGTAACTTTCTGTTTAAAGGATTACAAAATGTTCTGGTCAAGATAGCCATCCTGAGTCTTCAGATTATGTCTCATTTCAAAGAGCTGTGTTTAAAGTGCATAATCTAATTTGAGTAGAAACTGGTTTTATTGTTAAAATAACATGAGACATAAAGAATGTGCTGGTAAATTACATCTGGGCATCTCTGGCCTACCAAATAGATACAAGGTTTTCAGAAAACATACTCTCCAAGAGTATTTCAGAATGTATCAGAAACATTTTCTGTGTCTGACTACCTTGGCAACTGGATGTTAAATTGTGATATTTTGAAGTGAGGAGAAATGGAGTCTGGGAATGAAGAGAAGCAAGGTATTTTTCTGTGGAGGTAGTAATGAAGAGGTTCTTAAGAGTTATTGAATTGGTGATTATGGATTTAGGAGTGTCCAGGAACGTAACCAGGAGCAGGGCAAGTGAGCTAGACACAGCAAGCTTCCTGATGATGAGAACCTGAGAACCCTGTGCACCAGCTCACTTTGACAGTCCGGGTTTTCATTGTGCTCTCACACTACAGTTGATTTCATCCTTTAGAATTCACCACTGTTAACCAGCAGTGTTTAAGAACCAAGCAATAATGAGCATTATTCCAGGAAAGCTTAGTGGATGGATGGGCTGATAGACATGTGTATGACAGTCTGGTGGCTGATAGACTGTAAAAGGAGCACTTCCCCCCTCTGCATTGCTCTACAGTAATTCCAAATCTAGTAATGTGTCGTGGTAAGTTATCACAATCTATAGTAATGCATGGGATAGGTTAGGTCACTGTTTGAATCTTGGGATGTTTCCTTTGGAGACTGTTACTCTTGGCAGGAGCTTTTAATTTGGAAGTGCTGGTAACTATTCCTTTTAACTGAATATATATATATATATGAAAGTGGAGCTTTTGTGAGGCAATTAACATTAACTAGACCTGGGCTACTTGCTTTATTAACTCTGAGCAGTGGTGTGTTCAAAGCATGTGACCCCAATTCATCAGTGTCTTCAGCTGTGGTGTCTGTAGAAAACTTGTGAAAATTTCTTCTGGATGTTGTTCTTCTGGATGTTCTGGAAGTATTGTTCCCATACCAACTGAATCCCTCTGCAGGAATTTGTTCAACTTTCATAGCTCTTCAGACACCAAGGATAGCTTAGCTTTACTTCTTGAAGCAATTTGTCTTAACCGTTAATCAGCAATGACTCTTTCTATAACCTTTCACAAAGAATTGTATCCATATCTAGGTTACCTTCTTAGCTTTCTAGCAAAGCCATTACTTTGCCTGTGCTTGAGGTATAATTCCTATTTCTGTTCAGTAAGACCAAGGGTTATTATTTACCTTTGTCTGAAAGAAAGACCACTGCTTGCTGGTATTTGTACCAGTGGACCTTTAAGACTTGATTGACTCAGACAGGAATTTAAAAGCCAGTACTTGCCATAAGCAACATGGATGGTTTTCCCTGACTGGGGACCAGAATAGCAATGATCACTTTCTTTCTTCAGTCATCACATAGATAATTTGGAGGAGTGGAGCTAAATTGCAGGACTCAGAGTCTCTCCATTGTCAGTAGCAGGAATCCAGAAGTATCATCTCGTGGATGGCTAAGTGTGGAAACAGATCTCTTCAAGTTCTTGGTCCTTAACATAAGCAGAAACTAATCATGTAGGTGTAACAGGCTATATCCAAACCCTTTATATAATAGCTTGCTATTTTCTCAAGTGTCCAAAATGTGTCAGCTCTTGAAGCCCGTACTGAGTTATTGTCCATAGTTTTGTCTCATGCTTGGCCTTGCTGCATCCTGCATTCTGCCTTGGAGTAGATGGGATAACAGACCACTAAAGTTTTACTCTGGCAATACTTACACTAAAAATGTCTGAAATTATAGGAGTGTTCATGGAGAACAGTAATATAAGACCTGGAAAACAGCATAGATGTTGTCAAAGAAAGCCCATAGGTCTAGTTATTGTTGTATTTAAAGTTCTGTTAATATGGTAAAGTGAATGAGATTAAGGAAGGCAAAACTTTGAAATGGCTATATTGTAGTTGTTTTGTGCTTTTAGTGTGCCCCATGGAATTTTACAAGGTATGATACTGTTCTTTTGAAAGAAATGCTTGTTGTGACTGAGCAGTATAAGCTGGAATAATGACAGTCAGCTGGAATACATTCTGGAGATGGGAAACTGCTAAATGTACACTGAATGATTGAAATTTAATGTGTTCTGCTCTTACCCTGTTGTTTGTTTACACATTCTCTTTTGTTCTTGATGCCTGTGACTAAGTCATATTCAATTTAGATCCATTTTTTAGGACAGTCTCCCCACTTCCATGGGCTTGCATGAAACAAAATTAACTGCATGTACAAATTGCTACTTTTTTGTGCAGATACTGAGTTGTTTCTCTCAACTGTTCAAAGTGAAAGCTGAATTTGCTTAATATTGATAAGCTTCCTCAGAGAAGTTACAGCTTAGTTTTATGTGCCAGCTTGTACTGATTGCTGATATGTTTTAAGGAACTTTTTTCAGTCTGAAGAAAAGGCATTGACTCTTACTGATTTCTTTAGAGGATTTTCTGTTTAGGAAATCACGAGGGTACGAGGAAGTACAAGTAGGTATGTGACCCTTTAAAGTGAATCAGTTATGAAAAAAAATCAGTGTAGAGCAAAGGATTTACATTGGGCTCTGCTAAAATTATTCACTGATTGTTCAAAAATGTGGAAAACAGAGTTGATGTTCCCTGAAATGGTCAGTTTTCCAAAGATTTGGGACATTTAAGCAGGTACATTTGGGTTTTCAATAGTTCACTTAAGCATAATTTTTCTTCTTCCGCTCTGGCAGTCCAAATATGTTGCATGCCACCATCTGTCTTTTAGACCTGAAGTAAACTGTATTCATTATCATTATCAATTCTAACAATTCTGTGGTGTCTTCATCACCAAAGTTGATTTTCAAATTAATTTTATGCACAGTTAAAAGGTTTATTTTCAGAGCTCAAGTATATTTTTCACAAGTCTTCAAAAAGAACACAAGCTATTAATTGTTTTGTTAATGAAATCTTACTTAGAAATGTTCTTGTTTTACTGCTCATGGCTTACTGTGCTTATGCTGTTCAAAATACTTTTCAATAGTCTACGAGATTTAAGGGTTTTTTATTTAATTCACTGGAAAATATACGTGGATTCTGCATTATCATTGTCTATGGAAGACTGCTTCTGGAAGACTAATGTACTAATTTTCCATATTTATAATGCAGAGTAATAAGACAATTGATGGTCAGCCAAGGAATGTGACACTTGTGTCTAAAGACTGTGATGCAGATGCACCTGAAGGTAAGATAAATTAGTTCCTTTTATTTCCATTGTAATAGGTGCATGCTCAGCTGTAATAAGCAGTTTAATCTGTCTTCATGGCTTTCATTTGCCTAAAATGAAGCTTTGATGTATAGTTAAGTTAAAGCTTACTTTATTCATTTGAAGGAATGACTATTTTTAGTAGAAACCATGGGTAACAAAGCATTCCAGTTAAATTTAAAATCTCACATTTGCTTTAATGTGTATGTAGAAGATCTTAAAAATAAACCCCAGCTGGTGAATAGCTTAGCATTGAAAGTGCACTTCACTGTGTCTGTTTATCATACAAACATGCAGACAAATATTCTATTTGGTCTCTCAAGGTACTCAGGAAAACAAAGGTCTGAGCTTCTCAGTGGAACTTGAGATTCTCAGTGGAAACTTACAGATAAGAGAATTACATAATTTTTAATGAGATGTAATTGTAGGCTCTTCCATGAGCAACAATACTAGTAGAACTAGAAATCTTAGACTATTTTTCTCTAATTCTCTTAGAGGTATGCTGGAGATAATAGGGAATGATAAATTTTCTCAGCTGTATTACCCCATTTTTGACTGTTACTTGAGCAGAAGATGTATTATGGTTATTCTGGAGTTAAGTAACGACTAGCCAGCAGATGGATAATGCTGGAGTGTTCCTTTACTTTCCTATGCAGGCCTTAATAGTTGATTTTTTTTTTTTTTTTGGGAGAGAAACTAGTAACATTTTATTTAGTGCTTATTCCTCAGTGAAACTCGAGTAAGCTTGTGAATGACTTTTAGCCTGGTTTTATTAAAAAACCAAGCTAATTGAAATCATGCTGTTTTTATTTTTTGCAGTGTTCCTTTACACTTCCTTTCCTCTGCATATATACGATTTTTTCACAGATTGAATTGCAGAAGCCATTGCAATACTGGTAGTACTCTTTAAGGTCACAATTATATTGATTACTAACAGTGATCTCAGCTTAAGATTTATAGCCTTCAGAATTGTCCAGATTTTTTTGAACCCAAGCATTCAGTTGTTCTTACTCTGGCCAACTTTCAGCTCCTCTGTATGAACAGCAGTTGTACTGTGTGTGCATTTCTATCCTTATGAAAATGCTTTACAGTGTTAGTTATTAATAGAAAAGATAAATAGTTGTCCTGTGTTCTCCTCTTATTATCAGTATTCTGTAACACCTGATCTTTTGACTGCTTCTTGAAGCTCTTAATACCCACTCAGTTTTTCTCTACTTTTGTTATTGGAAAATATGAAGCTTAATTATTTTTGTACTAGTAGAGGTAACTGGACCATTAGTTCTTTGTTCCGAGTCTGTCAAGCCAGGTCTCTTCTGCAGGGCAGTTCCCTTGTATTTGTCTTCAAATTTATTGTGCTTATCTTCAAATTAATATATGTGTTATTTATTGTGCTTATCTTCAAATTAATATATGTGTTATTTATTGTGCTTATCTTCAAATTAATATATGTGTTATTTATTGTGCTTATCTTCAAATTAATATATGTGTTATTTATTGTGCTTATCTTCAAATTAATATGTGTTAGTCTTGTTCCTGCTGGTTCATCGCATTTCCCAAGGGTGATTTTTATCCCCCATTTTTCCCCTTACTTAAAACATTTTTTTTGACAGCTATGTTTAGACTTAATGCTGTTTCAAGTATTTTGATATTTTGACAAATATAATTGTTCAATTAATATTTAAGTTGTCCTGGTTTTGTGAGTAAAAATAGTAACTCTGGCAAAATTTGGAAGAGCAAATGAGATCACTTTTGTCCAAATTTTACAGATGCTTGTTTCTTGTAAGCAGCTTCTTGACTTGGCCAGTATCTGCTGAAAGCAGAATATACTCACTGCCATTGATAAGCTTGTTAGTCTTGACCTTTGTGAGAGAAATTAAAATAGTCTGATTTCTTCAGACTTTGCTTAATTATAGAAACAGGGGTTAGATTTAAATAAACTTGCTCAATTCCACCCATACTTGAATTGTTTTGAATACTTTAATACTTCACATGATTTTCTTTCTTAGTTTACTTTCATCAATGGAAACAATATGCTGATGCTTAAAACTAGTCTTCTAATGTCCTGAACAGAAGTTGGTTTGTGTAAATGGTGGCTTTGGTTTGTCATCATCATCATGTTGTTGCAGTGGCTATCTCTGAGTCATGGTCTCCTTTCTTAATAGAAAAGAGGTGAAGATGTTGATATGCTGTCCTGTGCTGAGCTAGTATAAGTAGAAAATGGACGGATATTTTTTAAATATGAATATCAATGTGATCAAAAGGCTTAAGTGGAGTTGTGTTAACTGTAGATAATACATTCAGGCCATTAATGTATTTTTATTATTGAAAGAAAAGTTTATTTTGTAACAATCAACTTTTTTTAAAAAGTTGCATCAGTGAAAACACTTCAGTGATTGTTTAATCAGTTAGTCAGTTTTAGAAACTGGAGATGTAATCCTTACCTTGGAATACCTGTAATTTTTAATAGCTGGTAACAAAACTAATGAAAAGTAGAAGCTAATCTTTTCTGTGATCAGACAGAGCATCTTGACAAGTCAGATTTATTTCAAAGGTAGGAACTAAACTTTTAAATACAATTTCTCTTATTTTTAGGGATATTAGATGTGGGCAAAAATAGATGCCACTAACTTTAAGATAAAGGAAGGTTGGTCAAGTACTTGCAGTTTGAATTGCCTTCTTTGGTACTAGGGTTTTGTGTAAACCAGTGAACTGTAACTAAATGCAAACATGGATTTGTCTCCTCAATTAATTTTGTTCCACTTAAACTGATTGAATTCTAACAGGTGTTTTTCCTTAAACATAAAGCAAGCAATGACCTTTTAATGGCTGTGCTGATAGATAAGCTTATAGCAATCTGCTGTCTTGTGGAATGCTCAGATATTGGAAATATGATCTCTACTTACTGTTACTAAGTAAATTGTTGGGTTTTTTTCTGAGATGGTAGAAGAGACCTGATCAAGTTGTAACAGCTAATACTTCAGGCTGTGTTGGGCAGTGTTTCCTGTAGATTTGTTTCAAACTAATGTTTTGTTTGGTCCAAAGGACAATTTCACTTCCTGGAGAAACACAAGGCAGTTAAAATGCAATCTTACAGAAAACACATTCTTGAGTATTTATAGTTATATATATGTTTTAGCATTGTTATCGGCTTTCATTCAGTAAAGCTTGTCTCTATTTACTCCTGATATGCAGGAGGTAAATCTGTTTTATACTCAGGTAAGGGCCATAATAGTGTAACTACATGAAACAGAATAGAAGACAAAAAATATTAGAGCAGGGCACATCTTTTAAGTCAAGTACCTTTTCTTAGTTAATGATCTTGCACAAAAAGTTTGTGTTTTGGTTAACTTAAAAGACTCTTTAAGTAGTCTTTTGGGGGCAGCAAGTTATTTTTGTTTAAGTTACATTTGTTATAGGCAAAACAAGCTTTAGTTTTCCATGTTCAGTACAGTTGGGCAAAAATATCATTTGATGACTGTTCTCAAGGCTAAATGACAGCTGAAATGTTGGGTCCACAATTTGCTTGAGTATAAGGTAAAGCAAAGAAGTTCAATTATTTGATTACGACTCTTGCAGTGGGATTAATGTGTTGAAAGCTTGGTATAGGTTTGCCTTAACAGGTTAACGGGATTTAATGTAAATGAGCAATCACTCAGCTGCAAGCCTGAGCTATGATCTGACAAACACTATCGTCCTCTTCCTAGATGAAAAGATCTAGTTTTTAAGCATCACTCACTTTAAATGCATAACTTGCTCTGAATCCCCCTTGGATTTTCTTCCTTCATTGAAGAAATGAGCCTTGCCCAAGGCCTGTTACATGCTGGGTAGAGTCTATCTGCTAGGCCTTTTTCATAGACCTGTGCTAATTTGGAGCTACATGTGAAGTGAGAAAAAAAAATCTAATTTCTAAGGCTTTGAAATTACTTGATCTGTGCTGCCTTTTAAGACGCATTTATTAGGTAGAAGTCAAAGTGTTCAGTAGCTCAGGCTTTATTTTTGCCTGAATAAAGACTAGATATAGACATTGCTCAAGCTGGAAAGGGGGCCCAAATACGAATGCCAAAACAGGAGCATATTCTGTTTCTCTTCTAGAGAAATGCAGGAAATGTGCAAAGGGAAACCACAAGCAAGTTTCTAAGAACCCTCTATTATTATTATATTAGTAGTTTTGTATGAAGAGTTGTATGACTGTAGGTTATCACTTCCAAACTGTTGTTCTAAATTAATTAATTTGAAAAGTTACAAAATGCCTAACATAAAGTGAGGATTTTAGTGAGTACTTTACATTTTCCTGTTGCTTTGTGAATGACTTCACTAGTACTTTACCCTGAATCTATACTTAAACCTAACACTTTCTAAGTCCTCTATAACCATAAGAACTCCATATAGATAAGCACAGTGGTGCATGTCTGAGCACAGAAAACCCTGTTTGGCACCTGTAAACAATATGAACAGCTAAGACTGCTATAAATATCTTTTTGCAGTACATTGTTCACTGACATGCAGGTCTAGATATGTCAATTCCAACAATTATTTTTCCTAAAGGAGGAGGTTTTGATAAGAGTGAAAATAGTAGGTTAGGCTGTCTTCTGCTTCCTTTGTAGAGTGTACATCTGTGTTCATCCCTAGAGTATTGCCTTTGATGTTTATCACTGGCTATATCTTTATGATAAGAATTGCTTGCCTCTAGTTACTTTAAAATAAGGTTTTCAAGGGAGACTCAGAAAATGCCTCTTGAAGAACTTCAAGTTTAAGGAGGCAGTTCGTAGGTGTGAAGTAACAATTATGGCTTGTCTTGAAACCCTTGTGGCCAGTGCTAGTAATTAACCTGAATTGTACACAATGTTTCAATGGATCTCTACTTTCAACAAAAGCACTGAGAATACTTTTTCCATCAGCAGGCTGATCCAATGGTTTATTGCTTCCCTGTAGAAACTGGGCATTATATCTCTTTGGAATTAAAGTGGCTTCAGATTTAGCTTTTGGCTAATGCTGTACCTTTTCACTTTATACATGGACTTGTAGCATTAGTATTTTCCTTACTCGAGGGTACTTAATAAACATTAAAATTAAGTCATCCTTTAAACTTATGAAAAAATGAGATTAACAGGTTTAGCTCTTCAAATCTCGTTAAATGTTTTTCACCTAGCCTGTTAATACATGCAAATCTTGGCATCCTCACAGATTCTCTGAAACCAAAGTGAAATAGAAATCTTATAGCTAGATGAAATTTTGCATTATAATGCCATAACTGTGCTAGGATGAACTCCAAATCTAAAACAGCCAAAAAAGGACCGACAGACTCTCTGAATATATAGAGGGAAGTGGTGAAAACTCTTGCTATGTTTGGATAAAGTTTGTTTGTGCTTGGTTGTAAGACCCAGAACCTTCTTTCTACAACTACATCCTTCATTCATACATAAATGCAAATCCTGTTCCTACATGTCACTTCATTTAAATTTGACTGTTGGGGAAAAAAATGGGACACCCAGATCATTCAATAAGACAGTACTTTTATTATTTAGCATTAAGAAACTTTGATTAGTGGCTTTTTTCTTCTTTTGGCACAGAATCTTGGAGAATCCTACTGGAAGCCTCCTTATGCTATGAAGCCCTGCTAGCACTGACGTGACTTAAAAATTCTTGAGCCATTTAATGTAAACATTCATAATGTGTAATTATCATTAAGAAATTTTGTGACCGCTGCAGTTGTTTGTTTACTGTAAAATAACTGCAAATAGCTATTGGTTATCCAGATTTGTAACTTTTGTTACAAAATCAGATCTATTTGTTGTAAAGCCAAACTGATTCACGTTGATTACTTTTTTTTTCAGTCTGTCTAGTTTTGTATCAGGTTGTGTTTGATTTACAGATAGACCATGAGAAGTATCATACACAATTTACCTGTAGCTTGAAGCACTGAAAAAAACCACAGAGTTTGCTTTCTAAATAATTTGTCCCAAATAGCTTTTTCAGGCTCCTCATTAGTTCCTGGTTTCCAGGTTTCTGGCTCTTCCATAGCCTGCTAAATATTTTCCTTTGTCAGGATTTGATTCCAGACCTACTGAGCAGCTTCTGTTGAATAAGATAGCTTTTTGGACTGGGCTTATCTGGCTACACTTTTGGTCTCTACAGGTCTAATTTAGGTGCCATCTCACTACCACTTCCAGCTAAGCAAGAAAAAGCTGCACCAAAGCCAGACAACTGGGATGAAACAGCAGGCAGCTTTTTTTGCTTGTATGTTAGACCTAGATTTTAGAAGATTTTAGATAGCTGCAAACTGTTGTTTAACATCTGAGTGATTTGATACTCATGCTTCTGTTGTGCTCTGTAGTACTTCAAAGTGCTGTCAGCTTGAAGTGTTGGAAGCTTAGTGATTCACATCCCTAAGTGGGGAGTTATTGTAGCTACATACAACCAGTTGGGAAATATTTTCAGATCCCTGCTATATGTGAGTAGTATGTGTTCCAATATGCTTTTCAGTCTGATAAGGGATTAAAGGTATAATTTTATTGCAAAGTTAACCTTGAAGCAAGTGGTGCTGAAGCTGTTTGATACTGGCATTATTGTGAAAGCTGAATGAGCGATGAATTGAAATTTAAACAGTTTCTGGGAGAAGTTAGGTGAGAGAAAGATAACTGGTATGGGATGCCCCAACCCAAAAGTTATAAAAGCTTTGTTTAGGTGATTAATTTTAGCTTGTGAAACCAGAGAAGTAGCAACAGTAGAGGGGCTGGATTGTCAAGTGCAAAGACAGGCTCAGCAGCTGAATGAGGCTACTATTAATTCTGTGTGTATATGTATATGTGTGTGGGCATATATATCACAGCAGAGAAGAATATGGAATAAGTGGGGATATGCTCAAAAAGTATATTTAGAAAACACTTGTAGAAGCTAATGACTAAGGGGCAATTAAAAATGTAGCAATTTTTTGCTGTTTAGCCAACAAGAAAAGAAAAAAAATCCTGTATTTGTGGCTGGGGCAGCTGTTGCTGCCATTCCATGAATCTGTTTCCAGAGAAATGTGGAAGTGATATATGAAATACGGTCTTTACCATAAACTTCTGTGGACTTTGGAAGCACTGGAGTGACCTGAACACTATGAAATATTGATCAAGATGTTAGGTTGTGAGATGATAGGTAGAAAATGGGGAAATTTTTAATATACCTGTTAATATCCTTCTGTAGAGACTCCTGAAGCTTGCTTTGTCTCAACAATTTGATCTGTGATACAAAGCCATACCTAGAACCTTCAAACAGCAGCTCCTTTTTGCAATAACTTGCAAAAAGCTTGATTTATTCACAGCAAGGTTTGGATTTTTTGGCAGCAAGGCTGTATGAAATAAGTATTTGTGGATACCTGTATGCCTTCAGTATTTCTAGGGTCTGAAATTTTGCAGTGCTTAGATGTTCAAGCACAGGAAGGATGCAGATTTTCCTTTGGAAGTAGTTTTGAGTGTATTTTAAGTAAAACTAAGTTTTGCTTGAATCTGGGGACATAGACTTCATCTGTCTTTGAATAACATTATCGCTCTGGGGTTTTCTATCCAAAAATACCATTGTTATTTATATTTGTGTTGTGTCAATATCTCCCTTCATGTCATGATTTTGAGTACATGCAGGACCAAAGAGGTAATCTGGTCCAGCCCCCCAGCAAGGGGCAAGTAGAGCAGGTTTCTCCCATCCATCCAGCTTTGAATTTCTGAGGGACAGCCTGCTTCAATGTTTACCTATGCTGATTGCCTCTCCTACTATTTAATAGGTGTATTTCTTGCTGCAGCTCTGTCATCTGTTGTACTGTAATGCAGGTCTAGGAGGAATCTGATTTATTACTTTGTAAGTCCCCACTAGACAGCAGAGCAGCAGTAAGACGCACCTGCTAGCACCTTTACTTCAAGCTGAAAGAGCTTCATTGTCTTCTGTGTGCTCTGAGCTGTTGCAGTGGTCCTGCACTAGATTTGCTTCAATAAGTCAATGCTGCTTTTGTACTGGGCAGCTCATAGTGGCACCACTGCAGATGCAGTTTGTCACAGCAGTAGAACTGATCAGTTTCATGGAGTTTCACTGCATTCCAGATAGTGAAGCCTGATACTCAGTTACACTTTTGAGTTACAGATGAACACTGGTAGCTACATGTTCTGCTTGTCTACTGGGAGATGAGGTCACTTTCTGCACAGTTGCATTTCATCTGGCCAGCCCTGAGCCTGCACTATTGCATGGTGTCACTTTGTTCCAGGTGCAGGGCTTCTGTCTCCATTCAACTTTGAGGACTGTTTCAAGGGGCTTGAAAACAGCCCTCTTCCAAATCTGACCATCTAGTGTGTTGGACCTCTGCTCTTGATTTCTCCCCAGTTTGATCTATGAATTTACAGAGGGTATAATCTGTGTCATTGTCTAGTTGATTAATAAGCAGGTAAAACAAGTGTACAGTATTGACTTTCAAATAATGCCAATGTTTATAAATTACATTGTTCACAACAATTTGTAACTCTTCCCTAAGAAACCATTTCCTTGAACATACTTTTGTGAAAGCTTACTGTGTTTTGAGATGTACAAAAGACTGACCTCATCAGCAAGTTCTCACAATTTGAGTTTTCTGTGCGCACAATCACATTTTAGACTTTAATATTTGGCTTTGAACAGAATTATCATTGTAATTCATCATAAACTAGCTAATTCACTTCCTGAAAGAAGCCTTAATTTGAAAATAGCACATTAAATGTAACTATTTCTTACCATAATGAAAAACTTCATCAGTGGACTCAAAACGAAAAATAGTTGACTCTTCTGGTAGTCATGACTATTTGTACTTGTTATTCTTAATTTTAAAAATTGCTTTGTCTTGAATCCTGGCTGTTTACCTTTGTTCCTTGGTCAGCACTACATATGTGCATCGAAGATAGTGTATTTTTTAAATGGTGGCATTTAAAAAAATACAAAAAAAATCAAAAATGCAAAAAAATACAATGTCTGTTGGAGGCTTGGTAGCTTCCCATGTGTACTTTTTTCCACATGATCAAGATACATCTAATACTCACATTGATCATTCTGGATAGCAAGTAGCTATCTTAATTTAGGCTATTCATTATAACTTATTCTACTTTGAGTCATATGGAGGAATCAGTTAATGAAAAATGTCATGTCAGCCTATTAAGTAACATTTGTTCAGAAACAATAGCTAAAATTTAGTTATCTGCTGTTGTAATGTAGCATAGAAATATTCTCGCAAGGTCAAACTATTCCAAAATATTTATCATAATCTAGTTAATTCAATTATTATTGAGTGCCATCTGAAGGTCTTTTAGTTGTTTTTTAATTCAAGTAACCAGCTGGAGAGCTGCAGATGGTATTGACAATATTATCTTCAATTCTCAAGTATCTTCACCAGCATTTCTTCCTTAGATGGCTGTGAAAAGTGAGCTATGTAATCATGTAAGTAGTGTATCACTCAGAGCTTTAGAAGGCAGGAAATCTTTATTTCAACTGCACCTGGGGAATATTTCCCAACCTGGGGTCTGAACTCGGGGACAAACCAGCAGTTTTTAGGTTGCTTACTTTCTCTGGTGTTCAACATGTTCGCACACCAACTCCTGTTCTGAAATGACCTTTAGGTGGGGTTTGAAGCATAGTAAGCATAGTATAAAAAAACAAGCCAACCAACCAGGAATTGATATTTTACCTTATCCTGAACTCAGTGCATGCCCTTCCTTGCATTTGAGAGATGAATGAACTGGCTTGCATGTGCTGCTGGCCATCCTCTAGCATGACCCCTTGAATGCCACAGGTTCAGTGTCCTGTACAAGCCTGTACTCTCTCTATCTGCGCGTTGAAAATTGCTTGGAAATTTGATTCTTAATTTTAAAATCTCCCAGTTAGAAATGAAGAAAAACACACCTGCATCAGAAAATCCTACTTCAGTATTCTTGTTGTTAGAGAAGTAAGGTTTAACCAGTACAATCAGGTCTTGTGTACAAATAAGTCTTCTGTTATCTGGGTTGCAAAAGGCCCAGTACATGCTGGAATTTTTTTGTGTACATGTAATTAACTGACTTTTGATTTTTACAAAACTTATATAATCCTGGTAGCAACACAGTTTTTCAGAGTTCTAAAATGTGTGTTTTAATCCAGAACCTGCTTTGTATGGCTGTGGTTTTATATAAAATGGGAAGTGAGTTTCCTTTTGGACCAATTCTAGTTAATCATTGACACATCTGCATGAGAAATTGTCCCAAGTAGTAATAGGGTTACCTATGTAACTTGTAGCTTTGTGTAACCTGTCATAGTCACTCCACCATAACAAGTGTCCTTTTTGTATACATTCTTGGTGGTAAATTCTCCTCCTTCTTGGTAGGAGAGTAAATTAGATGTAATAGAGTGTAATTGTTCTGCAGAGTTAAATATTGCTAAATGTTGCTAAAATATTATCCTACTATATGGTATTAAGCTGATTTTGTTGTTCTGTGTTAATCAGTACTATTTCCTTTCAATTTAGATCAGTGTATTGTCACTCGGACGTACCTGTTTCTTCATAAATTTTGGTTCTTCAGTGCAGCCTATTACTTTGGGAACTGGGCATTCATTGCAGTAAGTACTTGGAATTTGGAGACCTCTGAACTGAGCTGGGTAATTTACAGTAGTTGTCATTGCATCATTTGTATCACCACACTGCAATTTGTTTTACTTACATTGCATTTATATGCCCCTGAACTCAATAACAGTAACACTTTTTACTTTAAATTTGCAGGTCTTTTTAATTGGATTAATTGTTTCATGCTGCAAAGGCAAGAAATCAGTCATTGAAGGTGAAGTAGATGATGATGATTCAGATATGAGTGATGATGAACTGTCTGTTTATTACCATTGACAACCTTTTGCCTTCAAGATGAAAAAATGTAAAATTACATTGAGAGTCATGCCCGTGTGGAACTTGTATCCAGATAAGCATCTTTGCACCTGTAAAAATAAATGAAATGAGTGTACTCACTGAAAGGGATAAAAAACCTGAATATCACTTTGAGTATCACTGTTAAATGAGAACAAATGTTGAAGCTGACCTTGAATAATATATAGAAAATATTGTTTTATGATTAAACATATGTGTAACCTTCTGATGTATAATTTGATGAACTGTTGTAACTACTTCATAATTCACGATGCTTTTCTGTTAACTTAGGTTTTCTTAAATACTTTCATGCTTAACTTGTAGGACTTTTTTTATTCATAAATACAACTAAAATCCTGCAAAACAGTGCAAATAGTGCAGGAAAGATTTGGATGAAGTTTACATTTTCAGAAGGACTTGACTTTTGCATTGGTTTTGCTGTGATTTCTGTATAAAACTAGAGCTAACAAGAGACTTTCCATTAAAGTATGCCAAAAATATTGTTTAAATGGTGAGTTTTCAATCTGTGAAAAATAAGTAATTTTCATACTGTGATTTCCACTGAGTTACCATGGAAATCCTCAGGTAACTATGAGATGGCTTTTGCTCTCTCAAAGGAAGTCATAGTGTAAATTACAATATTCAGCACTGATGCATTGTTTTAGTATGGTTAAGTTCTGAAACTTCCAGGTGCCTGATCTAGTCATAACCAATGGAATAATTAAGATGTGATTAATTTTTAACTTATTTTTCTCTTTAATGCAAATTGTCTAGTTTGAAGTTCTTTCAATATTTAAAGTAAATGTTGTCAATTTGTTTACAAACCAATATGTTTATATAAACACAGTTCAGAAATATTTTTGTCATTCGTGTTGTCTTTGCAAATTAATCCTATTTTAGCTATATAGTTACTGAGCTGTATTTCTAAGGATGAAAAAAATCTTCATATATCCTTTGACAGACTCTGAAAGAGAAAATGTTTACAAGGACAGGTTTTTAAGTTCTAATGCTACCTGAGGGACATTGCAGTCTATGCAAGCACATGGAAAGGTTATTAGTCTTTTTTATAAGACTAATTGTTAAATAGCTATTAGAATGTAGGGTAGTTATTAATATTATGTCTTGCTGTCATGTTTGCAAACACTAAAGTTATCTCAAGAACAATCTACCTATTTCTGCAGTATTTCAGAACAGCAGGCTCTCAGGTACTTCTGAATTCTAATTTAGTTTCACTATTGGAGAAAGTCTTAGGTGAGTTGTGTAGGTTGTGCAGGAACACAGGGAACTGATGTTTGGACTATCTGATTTTTGGAACAAAAAAACCTGATATCTTTTAACAAGCCTTGTGTGCCAACTGCTTCAGTAATGTAAATGTTGATGTGGCAATGTGGAAGAATCACACACAGAATAAACTGAGTTGGAAGGGACCCACATGGATCATGGAGTCCATCTCCTGGTGTTGTAGGGGGCTCATATGCTGAAAATACACAGTCAGGTCTGCTCAACTAATATCAGTCAGTCTGTTTGCTGTCAATGTGACATTTGAAAGGACAGAAATGTATTCAAACACTGAGAGTAGGTACTGAAATTTGACTAGGTAGTCTGAGCTGTCTGACTAGAATTAGCTGAATATTATTTAAACATGACAACTGGAGAAGCTTGCAAGGAATTAGTTATAAGGAGTTCAAGTAATTCAAACAGAAGGTAGAATGTGATGTTGACTGTCTGGAAGCTGCATCCAGAGCATAGCAAGAACTTGGAGTATACTTAATTGTAGATGCCCTAGTGGAAAGCTTACCAGAGATAATTTAAATAAAGTTAACTGCTCAGATGTCCTCCTTTCTGGGTTTTATTAATTTGTCATCTTCAGTTTTAACCAAAAATTGTCATTTCCTTCTTACAGGTTTGTTTGAAACATAGCTGTGCGGAGTTATATCTATCCCTAACTTTGCCCTGGGGAGATCACTGCTCATTTGGGGAGGATTGTTGGGAAGGTGTTGGTTTTGTGCCATGCAGCTGCTTCATGCTATGTGCAGGCCTAGGGGATCACTGGCCAAGATGCCTAGCCAGTGCCTAGGTACATTTTGTTATAGGTCTCTTATGTTTCTAGCATTTCCTTAATTTCTGGGAATTTCTCTCCAGTCCAGTTCTGTTTCCTGTATAAATAATCTATATGCAGTAATACAGTGATCTGCCTTTGAAATGGTGACTTTGTCTTTTTAATTGGAGGACTCAGTAAGTACCAGATCTTTTTATCCAAGTATTAATCAGATTTATAAGCAGCTCATTGTTAATTGCAGCTATCAAGAAGCAGGCTTCTCTAGGAGAGTTCAAAAGTTACTTCAGATATCTGCTGTCACCCTCTGTCATAGAAGCAGTAAATAACTGCCACCATTGATAATCAGAATTATTCGTCACCTGCCACATCCTCACTAAAATTTTTCAGGAGTTCAATGAACCATTTGACTGACAAGGTTTTAAAAGATTTTCCACGCAGTAATGTAATTGTAATGAATATACACTCAAGAATTCATCTCTAAATACTTCATGTGATGGAAACTTGACTTTTTAGCTGTACTGTGCCTTTAAAATGAACTGGAGGTGTTTTTGAAGTTTACTGTGTGAACTATGACTGTTTTTCTACATCCATTCTCACCCAGTCAAGAAACCTAGCAGTGAAGTTTAAGACAGCTGTGACCTAAAATACTTGGCTTTGATCAATACTTCCAAGAAACAGAACTTCCAGTATGTTTTCATTCTGGTTGTCTCTTGTGACCTCTTAAATACTTGCAGTTGGAACAATTCATTACTTTTCATCCTCAAAGTGCTGCTATAGCAGCACATCTACTCATTTCGCTGTTGAATATGAAATGATAATCCAGTTTTCTGCAGTTTTGGGAGCAAATTTGAACTTTGCAGTCATGTTACAATAGTGTTCTACCTTGCAAGCAAACATTTAATATCTTCAACTGAGTCTTCAGAGATCTGTTTTCTGGACTAAAGTCACTAAAAGACATCAGAATTTTTTTACTACTTTCTTTAAATGAGTGAATCCATGTCTGAAATGTGAGCTTTCAAAATTCTGTAGACCTGCCTTAAGTTACCTTTGTTGTTGCAACTCTAGTTAGATTCTACCATGTTGGATGTTCATGACCATTTAGAAACTAGAGAGCCTTAAATCTTGCTGACATGTCAAATAAAACAAGATTACTCAGAATATGTTGGATAGAATTCAACAACATGTGCCAAATAGTTTCTCATTTTGCTATTTGGACTACAGTGATTGGTCGTTTATTCAGAGTTCCAGGTCATAAGTATGGTAAAGCCTGTAATTGTTTGCTTGTTTCATATCTGAAGCTGAGAGTGTGCTGCAGATTTCCTGCTG
>NW_005054332.1:754158-756605 GCF_000277835.1 Geospiza fortis
TGTCAGAAACAAGTGAAAAGCCTTTCCTGATAAAGATGAAAAGAAATACCTGCTAACTTTTTGTATTTTCTGCTTTAATTTCAGGAAAATGATTGCAGGGTAGGCTTGAGATTTTTGCACTGAACATTTTAATGTACTTCTGGGTAGAGTGTACCTGTACAAGAGCCATGCTGCAAAGGATGGTAATTGCATGCTCAGAAAATTTGACTATTTAAGCTGAAAGCTAATGAACCTCTTCAATGCTTATGATTTGCTTCTGAATAATCAGTGTAGACATAACTATGCAGTTTTTTTTGAGATATCTCCTACTGCTTAGAAACTGTATTTCTTGGATTTTCAGCTGTTATTTGGCTTTGTCAACACAAGTTAGAGTTGGACAGTTTGAGTTGACCTACAACAGAGTTTTGAAAAGCATTACCCCCCTGTAGAAACTATTATGTGGCTTATCCTAAAATAATGCTAAGTGCTGTTGTTATGCATAGCAGAGGTATGAAGTGTTTGTTGAAGTGTTTAAGGTAACTGGTGACTGAAGTGTACAAGGTAACTTTTTTTCACTAACTAAGCAGATATTCAACCCTTGTGACTGCACTGACAGTTCTGGACACAGGCAGGAAAATAAAGCCTTGCTTCAGAGATAAAGCAAAGGAAAAAAATATGTATCCCTTTCTAAAACTATCAAAATAATTTGAAATACTCAAGCTGTAACAGTTTTCAGGATCTCAGGTTAAAGATTATTGTTCATATTGAAAGTACTTCCATTTTTGTAGATCTGTTCTCTTGTAACCTTCTGCAAGGTCACTTTTCTTGCAGATAAAGCAAAGAAATGAAATTGAGAATTACTATCTCTTCTCCTGCAAATGTGTATTTTGAATGTACTTCCCAAAAGAAATAAAAGCCTTGTTTTGATTGTGGCAAGATACCATTTTCTATTAATACTCTAAACCAAATTCTGCTTCTAAATTAAGACACTTGCCAATTCTGGATAATTAAATGGATCAGAAGTTCTTCAGCTTTAGTGAGATGTGGTTGTTACAAAAATTATCTGGAAGCCGGGCTATTTTTAACTTCCTTCTATTCAAAGGGGTTGCATGAGTGATAGCACTTCAGTCAAATTTATAGCTATAAAGAGGATTATTTCTTTTAAATAAACAGACAGTTGAAGCACATTTAACAAGCTGTATTTACAGCTGTCTTCCAGATTTACCTCTAGAAATGTGGTGCATTTAGGAGGTCAGACAGAAGAATTTGGGCTTGTAGAGGACTGGTAACAGTGGTAAGCCACAGATGTAAGTTTCATGATCCTTCTGTATTGATGTTGAGTCCTTATTTTGTATGTTATAAACATCTGTGTTTTTTCATAAAGAAAATAGTGCAGGTTGCCTATAAAATAAAACAGCTTACTTTTTTTTGAGCATTTTTGCAAGACAGTTTCAAAATCCATATCGTGAGAATCCAAGTCTTGCATAAAAATGGAGATTGTGAGACATTCAAAGTAAATGTGAAGCTGAACAAGTGTGTAGTTCCTACTGAAATTCCAGTCTGGATATGATGCTTTTCACTAGAATGTGTGGAACTTCCTGCAAGGAAGTAAAATATAGATTAATACCTCTGCTTCTGCTACAATGCCTAAACATTAATCATGACATTACCGCTTGTGGAAATTATTTCTTCAGCCAAGAGTACTTCAGAGTCAGGACAGCAAGGACTTGGTGTGAATGACTAGGATATTTCTCACACACATAAGCCCCTTCCCAAACTTACAGCCTATGGACTCAGCACTATATTAGGCTTTTGAAGGAGTGTCCTGGGACATAATATATTTGATTCTGACACTTAGTATATAAGTTAAAGGTACCATATCAGGTCCAACAGTAAATCTAACACTACCAAGTCCACCAGTAAACCATGTCCCTAAGCAACACATCTACATGTTTTTGAATCCTCTGAGTTTTACTTAGTCTTCTTTAAACTTTTAAATTAAACAACGTTCAAATCTACATGCTTATTTTATGCTACCTTTACAATCTTTCCAAATAAAAATGGTAAGATGCTGTTGACAAGTATATCTAATTTGCATGGAATGTTCTTTTGGAATTGGCTAATGAAGAAAACTTCTGTTTATTAAAAAAAAAGTGTTTTGTTCTATCTTGAGGTGCAAAGTCCTGAATCTAGAACAGCTTTTTTAAAACTTAAAAGTTGATTTCTTAACAATGGGTGTATCTTTCTAGTGCATGGAGAAAAAGAAATAACTGGAAAATATGAACTCTAGAGGATTCCTCATTTCCCAGCTATGAGACAGCTACCTTACTTTTTCAGAAATTTGTATCAAAGTAATGATATTCTTATTAATTTCATTGTCTAGAAAGATAATGCCTTTTTAGTTGTGCAGAGACTGATATCTGAATATTCTTGGGTGATTTTTAAAAATGTTGAGTGGAGCTCCTGCT
>NW_005054332.1:756615-790883 GCF_000277835.1 Geospiza fortis
GAAAACATCAAGGGTTTCAGATCCTAGGGGATTTGGAACATGCTGCTTTGTGCTTGAAGAACTTAGGGAAAATATAAACCCAACTGTTCTCCTTTCTGTTCATGAAGTTATTAAATATATTAAAAACATGCTTTTAATAAATGGAATTTAAAATGCTATCAGTTTTAGGTATTTGAAACTACATTCCTGAAAAGTTAATATTTGACTAATTCAATCATTGTAAACAGGTTTCAGACCTACCTGCTCTTGTCCCTGGTTCTGAGAGGCAGCAGAAGGGTACTGTCAGAATTTATTATAGATCAATTGTAATCTTTCCTAAGCTATCTTTGAGCATAGAGTTGAGGGACTTAATAATAGAGGATGCGGCGTTTTTGTGGAGACTTTTTAATTTCTGGCTCTTAGTCCTGTGCTGTTCTGCTTGAGAGCTTGTCCAAATGGTACCTGACAGTATTCTGGAAGGGACTGACAGCTCTAGGAAGCAATTGTTCATAGAAAAGACAACGGTTGAGAGAGAAGACTCTTACATGTGCTAGATCCACAGCATTTAAAGCTTGCACCACAGAGATCTGCACTTCAGACACTGCTGTCTAACAGCTCAGTGCTGCTTCACTCCAGGTTGATTTGCATTGTGGGGAGTCTTTATGCTGCAGGGTTCTGTAAAGCAAAGCTGAGTGCTCAGAAAGGAGCTTGGTGGTTACAGGTGTGCAGGACCTCAACCTGATCTGTGGGTTTCTGAATTTTGGCCTATAAAGAGGTCTGTTGCTGACAGAGAATCAGATTTCTCTAGTCCATCACTGGACAGGTGATCTAGTTGAAGTTGTCCCTGCTCATTGCAAAGGAGGTTAGACTAGATGACCTTTCAGTTCCCTTCTAATCCAAACCATTCTGTGATTTTCTTCATGGAATCATAGAATCATATTCTTGATGAGTTAGATCTCAAGAGCTCTATCACCTATTTTGGAATGTGGCAAAGAGGAACATTTGGTAGAAGCTGAGTGGGTGTTGATCCTGGATGATTAGACCTTCCATTTTAGTTCTTTCACATTCATAGCAAAGGTAGATTAAAACATGTGGGCAGAATTTAGTCTGAGCAAGTCCTATCTGAAAACTGAGCCATTTAGCCATTTATTCCAGGTATTTCTGAAACTTAGTTCATGGGTTGGGTTACCAAACTTTCTACATAATCTCTAGTTAAGGTCCCTTGTATATTCAGAGATATCCTTCTCTGCAGATATCCTAATATCTGACGTGTTTTAAGTACAGATAATACACTCTACTTGATGCAGGCTGGCTGCAATATCTGCCCAGTACTGCTGCATCATTGCACTGTCCTCAACTTGTTTTCACACCTGGAAAAGAATCTTCATCACCGTGCTGCGAGGGAGAATTTTGTCCCTACTGTTCAATTGGATGTATTGCAGACTTCTAAACATCTCTTGACATCAAAAAGGAGAGTAGAAGCAGCAGCTTCTATAACCAATTGCTCTGTGGTGTGTTCACAAGGTAAAGGTGGTGGTCTGACCAGAGAGTGGTGCATCTGGCTGGCAGCAAATTAGAATTTTTCTAGTCTTGGACACATTCCAAGAATAGCTAAATTGGTCCTCCAGGCTTGAAGAAAAGCTGTATTGTAGCATAGTTCAACCTAAAAGTACATTCATTGCTCACCCAGCTGTGTTGTCCTGCTGAACAAAAGGTTTTTCATGCTGTGGGACCAGTACTACCATGTGAAGTGTGTGGAGCCAGCACTGATGTGCAAGGCATGCTGAGCAGACAAATGGTGCCAGTTCCAAGTGGTAACAGTAGAAATCCACATCCTACCAACTGGAGTCCTGTCTTCTGGAGATGAAGCATGTCTATTTTTTGTCTCAGGAAAAGCTCAAGATCAGCATCCTGACAAGCTGGCATCCTCCTACAGTGGAGCAAGGAGCTGTTTTAATGCCTTTCAACTGCTTCCACAGATTTCCGGTGCCACGGTAGAAATCATGTGAGGATGGTTCTGTCTCATCCTCTTAGCAGTGTGTGAACAGGCCCTGTTTTGACAGGCTTGCTGGATGTGTGTTCACAGTTCCCAGTAAGGCTCTCAGGTCCCATGCCAAAGACACGGTGATAAGTACGTCATTCAGATTTGGCAAATCTATCATTGGGCTGGATGAATAATGTGGAGAAGGGCTGCTCTTCATGCATGTGAATTTCTGTCTTCAGGAATGTACTGAAATAGAAATGTTTTCATATTAGTGTCCTGTTTTAGGCCAGTGCCTGAAAAAATCTTTGTAGCAGCAACTCTGAGCTGTCTGATACGATGGGGATGCTTTGAATTGAAGAGCTCATCTCATAAAAAAATGTAGTGTATTACTCCTGGTAGTGTTACATTTAATCTTATTTCATGTGCTTCTGACAGGCTTTATTTAGATTTACCTATTCCATTTAAATTAAATACAGGACTTAACACACTGTTCTCCAATAACAAATTTTTTAAACTTTTTCATGTAAGATTTTCCATTTGTTTTTCAGCCTATATTTATAATGCTTTTCCGAGACTCTAATCCAATCCTGTGGGCAAATGATCTTTAAGTACCTTGAGAAATCCACTCATTTTATGTAATAACACTGCAAAATTTATCCTCAGGTAGTGTTGGAGCTCCATTAAATAATCTGGTTGCGTAGTTGAATTCTCCTAAGTCATGATCCTCTCATGGATAAAACAAACTATATGTTCTGGCTGTACCTTGTGCCCTATTGTTGCTCTCTGTGTATTGTTTGGACTCTTTCCAAAACCATTCCTGATGAGTCTTTTGCAGATCCTGAGCTCTTTAACTGAAAAAAAGATTATGCTGCTAGTTGACAGATGTACTTTTTTAATTTCCCTTACATTTCATCACAGCTCATACAGCATCATTATTTTTTGAAATATGCTAGTACTCCTAAATCTGTAGTGCTCCTATGTGAGTTTTATAACATTGCAGTTATAAAACTTTACATGTTGGCCTTGAGTGTTAAATTGCTTGGATGAGAGCTGTTCTCCATACTGAAATGCATTCAGCTAGCTGCTCTTGTTCCTGCTGTGCTGAAGAGGATCCTGCTCTGTAGGCACCTACAGTGGCAGTCATCAATATGAAGGAAAAAATAAAACTCTCTAATGTGCTCCACTCGGGAGTTTGTCAGATTCTCTCTGAAGTTGCCCAGCTCCAGCAAGCCATAGCCAGTTTTTAACTATCCTTAAAGCACTTCTAGTTCTTTGCTGTAGTTATTATCTTCCAAGAGCAAGTAATGAGTCATATTGTTTGCATATTATGTGTTCATGTGATTAGTTCTTAGTTATGAAAAATGCTCTTCCACAACAATGAAGTTTAATTTTAAAAAGTTCCTAGGGTGGGAATGGTTGTGCCAAAGTATTAAAATAACTTCCATTATGTCTCATCTTGCCCCAGAGATAGGAATGTGAAGCATAATTTTCATAACGTGGACACTTCTGTAACATTAATAAAATGTGTAGTTTGGTGTAGCATATAAAGTTTAGTGTCAGTTATGTTGTATTTATACAGAATTCTCAGAAGTGGCAGTTATAAACAGCCAAGGGAGTTCTCAACCAAGGGAGTTCTCACTCTCAATTTTTTAACTAGTGAAATACAAAAGTATATATGTAGAAGTGAAACGGTGCCTATTTGTATTAAGAATAATCATACATTGTCCCTTGAGTAAGGAAACAATAGGATGAGTATGAAATTGAGTCATGCTGAACTGCTTTAGTAGCTTGCTGCCAAAAGGGACTGTCTCTGCATATTCCTGCATCATGTAGTCCTCGCTTAATCTGTTTGAGAGCTCACTCAGTCTGCTACTGTAACAGCAGCTAGGGAGCAGAAAGGAGGGAGACCTAAGCGTGAGTGGAGTGGGGTGATGAACTGGGGAATGATAGTGACTGACCTCAGGACAGCCAGCAAGTGATCACATTGTAAGGCTCTTTAAGAAAGATTTTCAATCTGTGTAAGACTCCAGAAAGACAACTGTAAGAACTAAGGTGCTCCACCAGAAAAAGAGAAATGTCTGTCAGGACAGCAGACTTGGGTATTAAGGTGGATGTAATGCTGGAGGTCACTTGTCTAGCTAAGGGATATCTATGTCTTAGGGAAGTCTGGTTGCCAAGGGCTTCTTTTCTTGCCCCTTCTCTTTCTCTACCTCTGCCTGTCATCATTCTGTCATTTTATGTAATTTGTACTTATGTACTGCTAATATATGGTGTCCTTTTGGCTTCTTCTTTTTTTTTAAATATTTTTGGAATGTTTTGCTATACTATGAGTTGAAATAAAAGTGGTCTAAATGGCAAGTTGATAACATGACATTTGTCACCCAAAGATGCAGCAGATCCCTGCAATGCCTTGGCTATGCCCAGATCCATTCCATGTTGTTCAGGTATCCAGAGAGCAACAGACTTGCATGGACTAGGGAACAGCTGTCACCTGCAGAGAGAGAAGCCAAGTTTTTTTTGACAGGTCACCGCAAAGGGATTTTTGAGTTGTGTTGAAGCACTGCAGTGCACATTTGACCCTTGAGAGTCCACAAGGAACTGATGAGATAGGTGAGCTGACTGACTTGTCATTGCCTGCCAGTTCCTTGGAATGTGAGTGTGTTTGCGCTGCTTGAGCAGGTGGGCTCACAACTCCTTATGGAGTAAGTCAGGCTCAATTACATGCCTAAAGGGGGAGCTCAGAATCATCTTTGAGACAAAACTAAAAGGGAAGGGCTTTCATTCCAGGAAAAGATAATCCTGTGGACATCAGAAAACAGGGAAGGACTCATCTGGAATCTCTGGCGACTCAGGAATCTCAACATGCATTGCCTAAGGCCATCAGAGGATTTCCTAAATTTTTGTTGAGCCACTCATCACTGAAAGGGTCAGTTAGCAGACTTTTGTGTGCTGGTGCCCGAAAGATTTGATCCATTGATGAAAAGGTGAAATTTAGCTTTGTATTAAGATAGACACACTAAGAAGGTACTTCAGTAAGATACTACCAGTTGGGTTAAGTCTTTTGAACTTTGTTCTAAAATTGAACAGATTCCTCTGCTGCTGCCTGCCCAAAACCTGTCCCACTTCCCCATCCTGCCCAAAAAAAGGCTGATGAAATATCAGACTCTTTCAGCTCTTTTGGGTATGTCAGTGATGATGTGTCACAAGATTGAAAAAAAAGGCAAGTTGAGTGTTTCCTTCACTTGTAGAGCTGAAAGTAGTATTCAGAAAAAGCCAGCCCCATCAGCTTCTAAGAAAAAATGGTTGAATAGTTGGTAGGTACTTGTCAGCTTCCCAGCAGATAAGTAATAGTTGCCATAGATTTACTGAAATCAGTTCCCTACCCTGAGAAAAGTGTGGGCACTGTGGACAGGGAAAGGCATTTTGACAGTCCTGATAGTGTTTTGATAAGGAATCTTGGGGAAACCTCCTGGAGCCTAAATGCAGAAGTGATTGGAGAATTGCACTCAAAAGGTGTTAACTGATCATTAATAAACCCAGAAAAATGTGTTAGGTTGGGTATTTTTGTCTTCCTTGTATTCAGTGTTATACTATAGTAACATTATGATTGGACCAAGATAATGAAATGTAGAATAGATTTAATAGGCCTGCAAATATTTTAAGTTTGAGGAGGAATACAAGCACTGTAGAATAAAATAAAGAATTTTTAGGAGTATGAATAATGAATTTTTAGGAGTTCTGAAAAATTACAAGAATGGTTGATCTGACCAGACAGAGCCAAAATAAAGAACAAATGGCTACTGGGTCTAGCTTAGAAATTTCTCTGAAAATTACTGTGCATTACAAGATGAACAAGTACAGTTTGAGGCTACAGTTTTTTTCAGCCCTCAGCAAATTTATGGGAACACATAAATGGGTAGCTGACCTTCAAGAACTGTGGAATCATTTTTCCACTTAAAAGTGTTAAGACTTGACCAGGAGGAATACATCCTACTGCTCTGGGTACGGCCTTTAAGAAACTTGAGAGCAAATCAGATAAAATTCTTGTAAGGGTAACAGGAATGATTAGGTGTCAAGACATGACTTGGAGGCACAGGCTGGATAAACTTCTAGAATAACTGTTCAAATAGCAAGAACTGTGAACTTTTGGAACATGTTGTTTAGCAAAGTCATGGATGACCTATGTCTAACCTGTTCTTTTGCTTTTTTTAGAAGGAAGGTGGGGGTCTCAAGGCGCTGCAAAATCCTGTGTTATGCATCCAAATGCTGTTAAAGACAGGCCTGCAAACATGTTGCCCAGCAGACATTAGAGCCTGTATCTCTGACATCTGCCTTGTGAAGGTCTCTTCATCGTGAACAATGCTTCTAACCTGCTGTTCCAGATTTTCTGTAGTCTCTGTTACTCCTTACAGGTGAGAGTATAAAGGTGTATTGGTTTGGCATGGCCTAGGTTTTGGTAGCAGGGAGGCCACGAAGATGGCTCCTGTGGGAAGCTGCTGGAAGCTTCCCACCATGTCAAGCAGAGCAAATCCCTGATGGCTCTGAAGATGGACATGCTGCTGGCCAAAGCTGGGCCAATGAGAGGGGTTGATAATGGCTCTGGGATGACATATTTAAGGAGAAAAGCAAAACAAAAGGCACATGTTTTGCTTCTAGTCAGAGAAGAGGAGGAGGTGAGAACATGTGAGGCAAACAACATGGCAACACTAAGATCAGTGGAGACGGAGGGGCAGGAGGTGCTCCAGGCTCCAGAGCCAAGATTCCTGTGCAGGCCCTGGTGAGACCTTGCTGAGGCAGCTGTGCCCCTGCAGCCCGTGGGGATCCATGGGGGATGCAGAGATCCACCAGCAGGCCGTGGGGAAGGTGCCCATGCTGGAGCACGTGGATGCCTGGAGGAGGCTGTGGTCCAGTGGGAGACCCAGTGGAGAGAGAGGACCCTTGTTCCAGGCTGGAGCAGCCTGTCCTTGGAGGACTGCGCCCCGTGGAAGAGAGACCCAGGTCACAGCAGGTTTGGGAGGACACTGTGCCCGTGGGAGGGACTCACTTTTACAGCAGGTAAGGTCTGGCTGCTGCTCGGGAGAGCGGACCCACACTGGAGGAGTTCCCGGAGAGCTGCCTCCCATGGGAGGGACCCCACGGCCTCACAGGGGAAGGACTCCTCTCCCAGAGCAGCAGAAGAAAATCTCAGTGATGAACTGACCAAAACCCCATGCTCTGTCTTCCTGTGCTGTCAGTGGGAAGGAGAAAGGGGGTGGGGGGAAGAAGGTGTAATAAGAACTTATTTTACTTCTCATCTTCCTCTGATTCTGTTAGTAATAAATATCACTTGGCAACTTAAGCTGAACCTGTTTTGCCCTTGAAATATTTCTCACGGTCCTTATCTCACTCATGAAGTGAGATAAGCCTTTGTTAACTTTTTTCTTTTTCTTTCCCTCTGTTGCCCAGCTGTGGCAGGGGAAGGTGAGCGACTCTCCGGGGTGCCTGGCACTGGGCCAGTGTCAAACCATGACAAGAGATTGGAGGCAGGAGCATTGGGCTATAATTTATAGCACAGGGGTATTTTCATGGGGATTTAAAGCATTTATAGATGTATAGGTTGTGCATGTTTCAGAGGCTGAATTCACACTATAGAAAGAAATGGCCCATTTGACATTAACGCCTCATTTTACTGGTTTGTTCAAAAAGAAATTTATCTTTTTTTTCAAATATTGTCAAGGAGCAAATGAAGAAAAGATTGCAACTCTGACTTCCACTGATTTCTCTTTAAGAAGGAAAAGCAAGGCTGAATATACAGCGCTGGTGACTGCCAAGATAAATTGGGGCAAAAATAAATCTTTGAAAAGCTGTAAATCAATTTCAGTGACAAAAAAATCACTCATGGAAACAGGCTGTTTTGTGACAGAATTTCTGAAAGTTAAGCAAATAATGTAGAGCAAGTCAAAATGTGAGAATGTGCAGCACTTAAGAGGTGTACCATCCCCCTCCCTCCCCATCCCCCTGTTAATGAGCACTCCTGTTCCTGTTTTTACATTAGAACACTGATAGTAAGGGCTGTTCATTTAAGATACCACAATCATGTTATCCATAGAACCAAGTGTACATAAAAGTACAGAAAAATACTGTGGAAGAAAATGCAACTGATTGAATGACTTACTCTTGACAGGTTAAATATTCATCTTCACTGTCTGTGCACTGCTTAGGCTTGATAATATGTTCCAGTCTTTTCTTTGGAATTGACTTCAAGGTATTTTAGGGGGTTTTTTGACTCCTTGATGTACCCCTGTGAAAGGCAGATAATGACAATTTCCATCTTTTCTGGAATTTCTTCTCTCCAGGCCCCTGATTTTCATCAGTTCTAATGCAGAAGAAAGGTAAAGAACACAGTGAGAGTTGTAGTGTGGGTCACACCAAACATTTTTCTAGGCCAGAATTTTAAAAACTCAGAGATTATGATAATGATGTCTGACACTTTCTAAAACATCTTAATATCCACTGATTCAGTTGGGTGTTGACTTTCTTCTCCTTTTCCACACAGAATTCTTGCCTTCTTTCTCTTTTCTCTTTCTTTGTGCTTCCTCTTGTGACTCCCATGTAATGAAATTTTTTTGTGATTATTATCATGAAACAACACTTAATCCTAGACTTTCTCATATGAGTCTTCTATGCTTGGTAATTTGAACCTATTTTTATTTCATGTACTGATTTTTTTCAAGTTTCAGGCTGCTGAACAGCTCATGAATTCTTGTCCTTTGTCTGCTAAAGGATTATTTTTTTTCTACCTGTGTTTTTACTATCATTCTGTAGTAACTGGAAAAATCTCCCTCCACCCCACCCTATCCTTGTCTCCTAGCTATCCTAGCCAGCAAATTTGTCTTGAAAGCTATGTTCTTAAAATCTGTGCTCTTCCTTTGTTGCCTAACTAAAGATGCATTAGTATCATTCCACAGCCACTTGTGTACAAGATTTGCCTCTTACTGTTATTTTTTCCACTAACTTTTGTAATTTATATGAATAAACTACAGGAAAATATTTTTCTTTTCTGCAGCTTGGAAGAGGTAGTCCACTATTTTTTTACACTAAGACATTGATGGAGAATCTGTATTGTATTGTACTTGTTTCCACAATGGAGATCTAGTTACTGGAGTATCACTATGTTGAGCATTTCAGAATTTTTCAATAGGTATTAAAAGAACCCCAAAACCTTGACTTGTCTGGTCTTCATGGTTTGGTGCTCTAAAGTAGTCCCTATATAATAATGAAGGGCTCAGGTTTTTGATTTTTCTTTTCCTTCCCTTTTATTGGTTTGGACACAATGCCAATCCAATGTAGCTGTTTGATATTTAATTAGTTTACAGCCTAGACAGATTCATCTACTTCTTGGACATGAGTAATAGTAATTGGAGGAAGATGCATGGTGATATCGATTGGGTGTGACTGTAGGTGAAGACCTTACCTGGAAGATTTGGGTTTGGCTTTCCTTTTGCTCTTCCTTTCACTGTAGCCTTGTCCTCAGCTACCCCAGCTGTGTGCTCTGTCTTTCAGGCTGGTGGCAGTGTCAGCCAGCGTTTCAGCCTCTGCTCTCTGAAGTTACTCAACTGTATCAAAGCCAGTAGCTATTGAAGGAGAGGTGTGCGTTCCTGTTTTGGTAGTGCCCATGGCCACTGATAAAATACCATCTTTCTGGCCTCAGTGGGCTGAGCAGGGCCAGCAGCTGAGCACCCACCCAGCTGCCTGCCCACTTTCTCCCCCCTCTCCCCTCTCCTCCATGGCAGGATGGAGGAGAGAAGAGCAAAACCAGGAAAACCTGTGGCTTGAGATAAATAAGTTTAATAAGTGAAACAATCTGTGCAGCCAAGCAAAGCAAAATAAGGAATTTTTTAACTGCTTCCTCTCAGCAGGCAGATGTTCAGGCGCTTCCCGGACAGCAGAGCTCCATCATGTGAAATGGTTACTTGGAAAGATAAAAGTCAGGAGTGTCCTGATTCCTGCTACCTCCTCCTCTTTGCCCAAGTTTTTTGTGTTAATCCCAATGTCATACCATATGGAATATCCCTTTGGTCAGTTGGGGTCAGCTGTCCTGTCTCCTCCCAAATTCCTAGCTCACCCCCAGCCTGCTCAGTGGGGAGCGGCATGAGGAGCAGAGGTAGCCTTGGTGCTCTGCAAGTATGGCACAGCACAGCCACAGCATGGGGGAGTGATCTGGGCTCCAAGTCACAAATGCAAATGATCATGTACTTCAGGTCCAAATTGGAAAAGTAGTCTATTTGCATAATTTATTCCTGAAATTAATGATGAAAGTGACATGTTCATTTCTGAGAGGTCTGATACCTGTGAAAGACTTAAAGGGGCTGGTGTTGGTGCAAGCATATTTACCTGGCTGTCAATAGAATGTACTGTGCAATGACTGTGTGACAAAACTTGTGCTGGCAGTAAAACATTGCTTGGCCATTTCACGTGTAGGGTGAGACAGTGTTTGAACTGTTCTCAGCTTCTCTGGGGTCAGGCTCCAAGAATTTGTGAGGCTTACAGGAGCCCTTTAGCTGGTTTTTTTTTACCTTTCTGTATTGTAACTTGCTGCACGGTGTCTTACTGCTAACAGGATGGACAAAAAGTGCTTCTCCCTTTACCCTTCCACAGTCACACAGTGGTGCTGGGCTTAGAGAACTGCTGAGGAAGTGGGAGAAGTGTGAGGAAAGAACTGACACCATGTCTGCTGTGTCCTGCCTGAATTAATTTATTACCTTATGATGCTGACACAAATACTTTTTTTTTTTGCCCTAGGTTGCTGTGGCTAAAATCTTTTTATATGTCTTAAGGTGTGTCAGGTTCTGAAACTGTTCCCCACAGGCACCCTAAAATTTCAGGAAGACATGCTATGTTGTATATGACTGACTTTGTCACTACTTATGGATGCCTGCCTTGATCCTAATTAGAAAGCAAGCCAGCTGTGTGTTCCACTCCTAACTTCCTGCCCCTATTAACTTTGCAGGGGTCTAAAGTGTGTAATTCAAGCCTGTGTAAATCCACACTGAGTATTGGGTGATGGAATGCTTGGATATAATGACTTAATTCCCTGGACTGCACCATTAAGGATTTTACTAGTTTGTGAAGAAACAGATGAGTGGCCACATCCTTTTGTTGCAGCTCCCAGCACTAATTTCAGAGCATCATTTACTGAAGGGTCAGGACCAACAATGCACAAATTAAGCACCAGACAAAATGAAGCCTGTTTTGGTAGCAGCCTGACCATTCCTATGTCTCAAGTGCTGCTCAATGCTGCAGAGCAATTTAACTCTGTTCTGAGCTGCTAAAGTGATGAGGGGTGAAAAACAGTACTTGTCATAATTTCTTCTATTTGTATGGAATTTTATCACTGCAAATGAAGATCCAATATTCCTTTCAAAGCCATGGCATATACACAGCACCTTCTTCATAATTTCTCTTCCTTGAGCCATTTGAAGTATTTGTGCAGGATGACTAATAAAATTCTCATTAAGTTTTCCTCATTGCCCTGTGAAGATTCACTCTGAAGACTAGTATTAGTTGCTTTGTTTCAAGGGATGTTATAACTAAAATTCTCGCTCTCAAGTGAAATACATTATGCTGAAAAGATGTCAAATGTGCTCAGTTCCTGTTACTGTAGGAATTAATGAGCAGCAGAAGACTATTTTATAATTCTAAAAACATTTCATTTCTTTTTGTAATCCCATTTTATTTGAAGAGGAAGCAAGCTAATGTTTTGACTCCAGAAAATATTGTCTGAAGGGTCAGGAAAACAGGTCAGCTTTATTTCTCCTATTTCTCCTAAGAAGTATAATGACAATACAAAATTATCACTATGAAAAGAGAAAATAAACCTGGCTTTTGTGTCTCCTGAGTGTCAGTTCTTTTCCTGAAGGCTCTGGTCTGATTCAAAGATTCACATTGATCTTAAGATGTCATCCAGCATTATTCTACACAGAGTTTGTGCTGCAAATGAAATGCAACTCCCAGCAGCTGTTTCTGCTCCAGTTTCTAGATGCAAAAGTAAACCCCAGCTCCTCGTTACAGAATCAGGAAATCAAATGTGCTTGAGCTCCTATGTATACCCTGGGCTTTGGACAAGGCTTTGAAGTATGAAGAGTGTGGAATAATTGTATTCTCTAGCCAATTTCAAATCTGTTTGGGAAGGAGTGTTGTACATCACAAGACCAGGAATTCATCAGAACATCTGTAATTGAAGATAATTTTCCTTGATCTTCTAACAGGAAAATAGTGTAGCAATTTCACTGGCTAAAAAGCTTCAGTTTTCAAAAAGATAGAGACAAAATCCTGGTATTTGCAAAAGAGTACAGGAAAAGTGAAACACTAATGATTGAAGTGGCTACATGGCTGAAGGCCCACAGAAATGTGTAAGAGACTGTGACACTTTCATATGCGAAAGGTCTGACAGAGCTGGGAAAAGAGAAGGCTCAGGAGGATCTCATCAATGTATAGAAATACCTGAAGGAAGGTTGCAAAAAAGGACAAAGGGAGGCTCTTTCCAGTGGTGCTCAGTGGCAAGACCAGAGACAGTGGGCACAAGCTGGAAATTACTTTTCTTAATGTATCACTATTTTCTACATTGCAGCACAAGCTGGAAATTACTTAATGTATCACTATTTTCTACATTGCACTAAGGTCTTGAAAATTCCTTTCTTTTGTCTGCTCACATTCTGTCAGTTCTCACTTTCGGCTTGATTCATCATCTGTTCAGTCTCAGGTTTTGCCATCTACTTGAGATACACAGTCTCCTTAGGTGCTAATGTCTTCATACTCTTCTTCCCTTCTTCAATCTTCCCTTGCTGACCTGGATGGAATGAGTGAGAAAGCCATGGCTTGCTGTCGAGTGATCATGACAAGTGCCATTATGCTTGTGTGTGCCTATAATAGCATTTACACATACATGCATTCATGTTTCTCTTAGCCATTACAAATGCTTCATGTTGGCCCAAATGCCCTTACAACCTTCCTGTCCTCATCTCCTTCCAAATTTGTGCTCTTCACCTTAACTAGATTTACTCAATAGTTGACTGTAAGTGGTAGGAATGAGAACACTCTCTTTTAATGGCTTTGTTAAATGTCAGCAATAATGGAGCTCAATCATGATCTCCATCTCTTGGGATTCCTGCAGCACAGACAGATGGTTTCTGCTCCAATATTGCTCAGTCTCACACTGTGGGGACTTGTATTTTCAAGTAGAAATTAAGCAGAAGCCCCCATATATTTGCTCATTACAAAACGACACATTTGTTATTTAAATGCTTTTTTCTTCCCATCTTTATATCATTCATTGTTAAAGATTATCCTAGGCTTTACACTGAGGTATTAATGATACAGTTGGGTTTTTAAGGTATTCAGAAGAAGTGATACAAAAATGTGGTACCTTGCAAAAATCTATTTGTAACAGCTCCTTAGAAGCCATGTGTGAGAGCACTATAGTCGTGCTGAAGAACTTCACATGAATACTGATTTAAATTCTATTGAGAATACCATTTCAGTCTAAACTACTGCTTAGATTAAAAAAAGAATAGCCTAGCTTTGCTTTTCTATCACAGGTTTGGCTCTTTGTGCCTCCAGCCACACTCCATATCTCCATCATTGCAGCAGAACTTCTGAATGTTAAGAACAGTATTGACTTTGGAGAATTAATCCTTTTTACTGAATGCCACATGAGACTTTAGGAGGCCTGATTTTTTTTTTTATTGCAATAAGTGGTATGTATATAATAAATTCATCAGGGCTCTTTTCAAGAGACTATTTGAGCACTTGCAAGGATCAAGCCACAGTAAATGAACCACAATTTCCTTTTATAGCCTTAGTAGTTTATGCAGGCATGTCTCCTTCCCTGCCCCAATGGCAACGAAACAGGCCAAAAAAAGTGAAGATTAGCTATATCTAGAGTTGCAGATGGTCTTGTTTGCAAGTAAAAATGGTAACTTTTGTCATGAATCACAGAATATGCTGAGTTGGAAGGCACCCACAAGGATTATTGACTCCAATTTCTGGCCCTGCACAAGACCATCCCCAAGAGCCACACCCCATGCCTGAGAGCATTGTCCAAACACTTCTTGAATTCTGCCAGTCTTGGGGCTGGGACCACTGCCCTGAGGAGCCTGTTCAGTGCCCACCCCCTGGGTGAAGAACCTTATCTTGATATTCAACTACACCATACCTGACAACTTCAGGCCATTCCCTCAGGTCCTGTCACTGTCACCAGAGAGAAGAGACCAGTTCCTGCCCCTCCTCTTCCCCTCACAAGGAAACTGTAACTGCAGTGAGGTCTCCCTTCAGTCTCCTCTTCTCCAGGCGGAACAGACCCAGTGGCCTCAGCTGCTCCTCACACAGCTTCCCCTCAAGGCCCTTCCCCATCTTTGTTGCCCTCCTTGGACACTCTCTAATAGTTTAATGTCTTGTTTACATTGTGGTGCCCAGAACTGCCCCCAGCACTCGAGGTGAGGCTGCCCCAGTGCAGAGCAGAGCAGGACAATCCCCTCCCTTGCCCAGCTGGTGATGCTGTGCCTGATGCCCCCAGGACAGGGTTGGCTCTCCTGGCTGCCAGGGGGGGTCCATGAAAAGGGAGATACCTTATATGTAGCAAACATTTCTCATAAGGGTTATTTAAAGTGTAATTTTTTTTATTGCTTTCCAAAAGGGTACCAAAGGCCATTGCAAATTATGTGGAACCTTTAAATTCTGATCCTGATAATTTTAGAAATTCAGGACCTCTGCTGAGTAACTTTTAACAGCTAGTTTTAGCAGGACTTTTGCGAATTGGCAGTAATCCAACTCATTGACTCATGGTTTTAGAAAGTGTTATGGATGATTTGTCTAATGGCCCGGCATAGTGCTGCAAAGAAGAGTAAATCACAGCATGAAAGACTTGGATGTGTGACCAATGTGTTTTGTTCACTGGGTCAGGAAGTAATTAGAGGGAAGATTCAAGCCCTGGCACACAACTGGAGCTATCTTGAAGAAGAAAGGTAATGCCATCACTATAAGCTATCAACCTTGGAATGCTTCCTCTTTGTCCCCTAAGCTCATCAACTTAGAGTCTAGCATTAACTGCAGCACTTGTAGGAGTAATTCCTATTCACAAATACAAAAGTAGAAAGATGTGAAGCATTTGCACATCCTGTTATCTCATGTAATAAGTCTTCCTTCATCTCCCTTTTCTGTCTTAACGTTTTGTTTACTGACATACAAAAGAAAAAGAATTCTTTGCTTGTTGCATGTGTGTAAACTTTTAGGAATACCTGAATAGTGCAGATAAGGAAGGTGCCAGAAAGAAAATTCCTTTCAGCTAAGTATATTTTTTGAAAAGTAAAACAAATTTTTCCTATCTGTACTGAAATATAAAAATGCTGTGTTAAATACTTTTTTCCAGGAGGGCTGTTTGCTTACTTTTTTGGATGCTCTATTCGACCATATATCTGAGTAGGAAAGGGAATAAGAAAGGCCATCTAAAACTTATGTGAGAATATTAAAATGGCTTTTCGGCTGTGATTTAGACAAAGGAATAATTTAGAACTGTAGGACTTAATAATTTAGGAACTATAGAACTTAACCAACAGCAATAAATAAAGACGTTACTTGGATGAACGTTTTAGAAGATGGCTGTACCATTTTTTAAATAGTTTGTAGGATTAGATTAACTGCAGTATTAACTTTATGAATCCATTAATATCTTCAGCCTAAAACAGCAGGTATAACCCACAAGTGGCATTTTTAAAATTAAAATGCATGGTGTTCTAAAAGAAGAACCATATTCTTAGGACTATTCACAATGTCCAATAGAAGTCCGATATTGATCCAGGAGAACCTATCCAGTCCTTGACTGCCAGAAATAGAGGAACTCATGGCATAGTAAAGGTTTTATTTCTTTTACCTGAGCATGGAGAGGTTGCCCTTTATATTTTGTCAGGTTTCTCACAGGGCAAGTCTGCCTATGCATCCAAGAAAAGAAGAATAGAGCATGCAGTGTCAAGTTCTTTTCTGCAAGACTTCCTTATCACTTCTCGTTTTGGATGCTGTTTGTTCCAGCCAGGCTAATCAGGTGTTCCAGGCATGGCTGCTCTGAGCTGAAGAGACACCATTTATCCTTTTCATACAGCAGCTGAGAACTGAAATTGCCTGATGGCCATCTCTCTTCACTTCCCTTACACTTCCTTAGACCTCCAACTTCCTTTCCAGACCCAGTTATTTTTGATTTCTAGGGAGAAAAGGTATGCCATGTTGTCTTTTTTTTTTCCCTTGTCCTCTTAAAGACAAATGATATTAAATGCCATATATCTGCATTTGGGATGCATATTCATGCTTTCTCTGTTGTTTAATCAGGAAAAAGTCAATTTTTATTGAACTTGTTTGCTCTGTGAGTATGCTCTATTGGAGCTCTTTTGCCTCTTTCATTGCTAGTGCCATCTTTTCTCTTGATGCTTCCTGAGTGACTGGTTTTGTGCAGAGGTAGAGAATAAGGTGTTCATTGTCTTCCACTTCTTAAGAGGCTTGCCTCTTGGCAATAAATAGGGCAAAGCTGAACTTGCTTCTTGCAGATCTGTTGTTTCAAATATGTGAAGGCTTTTCCAGAATCATCTGTCCATGAAGTTTTAGCTCTCCATAGTTGTTATCGTTATGGTAGTTAGGCAACCAAGTAGGCTTTTGGAATAACTCTGAGTTACTCAGTCCTGTGTTAGTAGATTTGTGTGGTGAATCCATGTGTGTTTCCTCTTCTGTTTGTAAATGCAACCTTGTTTACTCAACCTACTGTCTTCTTATCATACAGTCTCTTATAATATGCAGGGTGGGTTTGATTCAGGGTAGTCTCTCTCTCCCAGCCCTATGTTTCAGTTGTGCAGCAAGGAAAACTGGTGTGTTTCCTATCCTGCCTGTGTTGTTTTACCTTTATCCACTGAGGTGAGGCTGCAGTGAGAGAACCAATTCATATTTTCCTTTTCTTGATGCCACTGATACCTCAATGAGCATTTCTCAGAGCTTTATTTTATTTTGCCACTTTTCAGAGCAAAATCTTAATGAAATTTGCTTCAAGATGTTTGTTGCTTCTTGAAGATTGTAATAGAACCTCTGAAATGCTGAGCTAAAATGGCTTGCTATTGTAAAGTGAGATGATGCTGGCATTGTTTCATGGATTGCATGGATTTGAATTATGACAGCACTTTCTCAGTAAATGGTTTTGAATTCTTAACATGCTTCACTTGACGTTATTTTTGTCATCAAAATTAGAAATAATTAAACCCAGAGAAAATTCTTTTTCATTCAAGAACTCCATATATTTCCTTAGTCCTCACTCACTTGCACTTCATCTAGAGTTGGAAACCACCCATAAAAGAATGAGTGAAATGTGGAAAATTAATTCCACAGAGCTTCTAAGGATGACTTTCATGCTGAGGTTGTTTAAGAAACAGAAAACTATTTGCTGTCTCTGTAGCAATCAGATAAATCCTGTGGAGTCTGGATACTCAGTTGTGCATACATCAAAAATGATGTACTTGCATGCTCCTCCAAGTGCTTCAGTGTAGCACTTAGCTCCCACTAATGTTCGCAGAATATCCATTAGGCTTGCAGCCACTGAGCCTGACTCTGCAACTAAATTTTACTCATCGTTGCCTAAACTCTAGTACCTTCAAATCACTTAGTTTCTATCATATAACAGTACTGGCAGAGTTGACAAGACAGACATTTGCCTTTGGAACACAGAAGTCTCAATACACGTTCAGATGTCATTTAACGAGGTTAAGTGTACACCTCCCCTCTCCCCCTTCTTCTTTTAGAGACCATTGATTTAAGAATCTGTGAAGTTTTTCTACCAGTCCTTAAGTTTTATTGTCTTGTAATAAATCCACTTTGTACACGCTACTTAAAAATTCATTAAGTGAAAGACAGAAAGCAGAAAAGGCTGGGGCTGTACAGGCCAGTATTTAGGCTACCTGCTAGGGAAGCAAAAAAGCATCATTTGATTTCCTGCTCCAATGAATACTAAATATAAAATACTGAAATATTCATTGGTAAGTGGAAATGGTATCTGACCACATAAGAATTAACATGGACTTAAAATGAAGGCAATCCTACAATGAGCCTGAGGGAAAAAAAGGTCCAGCATCTGCCATAGTGTATAATTAGCTGGTTGTTAGGAAGTATTGAAAGAAAACTTTCTGACAGTGCTATTGAGAAATGTTTTTATGGGCTTTTATTGGGAGTTGAAGGTAATGTATAATTGTTATAATGTAAGATATGTAACTTATTTCTCTTATTTCTGTTCTATTAGGCCTAATGCGACCATACAAAAAATTATTAAAAATAAAAACAAATAAAATCCCCACAAACAAACAAAACAAAAACACAAAACAAAAAAACCAAACCAAAACCCCACAATAAAACTTGTTTTCATTCAGAATAGCTTTGTCCATACTAGAACTGTGAAAGAGACTGCATATTAAGCAGCAGATTAAATCTTCAAAAAGGAATAGGGACATTTGCAGTGTGCTGTGAAGTGACGATCACTAAACTAAGTTATTTCGGTGGGGAATTTGTTACATTGCACATTAATATTTTGCTCCATAAAGTACAGGACAGCAGGCAATATATTATAGTGAACTAGAGAAGTCCAGGCCTTCTATGAGGGCTGCATAAGTGTTAACTCATAAAAATGTGTTCCTCAGTGCAATCCAGGTCCTAATAATGAAGTGGGTATTCAGTTATTGGGAAGATGCAAGTGGTAGGAGGCTGTAGATGGATGGGCATGTCACAGAAAGTGCCACCAAAATTGCCATTAGATGGAAACCTTTGTTGGTAGCTTCAGCTGAAAGGTCAAATCCTAAATGGACAAAGAAATTAATCTGATATTTCTTTCTTGCCTGCTGATAGTAATTAGTCTGATGGATCTATTTTGTCCCATTACTGATCTGAGGTGTTTGACCTCTGTGGCATTTTAAAAGATTCACGTCCCCTGTAAATTCTCCTACATTTGGAGTTGGGGTAGGCAGTGCGGGGGTAGGGTGAGCAGCTCATCACTCATTGTGCCCTTCTGCCCATCAAACACATCTCCTACTTCTTTCTCAGTGCAGAACACTGGTACAATTTTGATCCTCTCTAAAAAACTTTGGGGGAATATTTTCAATAGCGCAGGTAGTTAGCCTTTAGACATTACACTCTTCTTTGAAAGCAAAGTAATCATTAACTAAACATGTTTTCTTCTTTGCCAATAACCTCTAAAAGTTTTTAAAAAAAGGTACTTGTCTGAAAACTTGTTTGATGATATCATATAAACATGCCTGAAACGGTCTTTTCATGAATTTTTAAAGAATTCTATATTCAGGTAACTATTGTTTATTGACAAACAATTAATTCGGCGTTTTCTTAATCTCTGATTAAGTGACATAGAGGTAATGATCTATTCTCCCCTCACAGTTAAATTTGTTTACAAAATTAACTTGTGTTTAGTTACCATGGCGATAAGATTTTTTTAATATAGCTTTGTTATTTTCCCCTTTTATTCTTTTAATGAGCAAATGTAAGTTTTGAGACTTTTCTTAGGCCTTTACATGAACGAAAACTTGATGTATAAAATGTTCATGAATTCCAAATGAAATACTTTATCACTGAGGTCAAGAAGAAATATTTGCAGATGTATCTTTTTTTGTATTTGTAAGTATCCTCTTTTTAAGCTATTGATCTAGGCAATATATCTCTAAAAAAAGTGCCAGAATAGGCAATTCAATAAAATGTGGTGATTTTGGCTTCCTCTTATAAACACCTTCTAAAGAACCAAATAAATTCTGACCCATCCCTCTCCAACTGCTAAGGACACAAGTTGTTGATTACTGAATAATAAAATCATAGTTGACTAATAATTAAACTTCCCATGGGCGTGTATTGATAAAATCACAATAATGGCAATTTTTCCAGAACTGAGTATTCAGTGCAAAACTGAATGCATGACCACAGGATGTATGCTGGAAGAAAACTTGAGGGGTCATCTTATCTGTCTGCTTCAAGTGTCAGATTATTTCCTAGAGATGTTTCCTCTTTTTATTCTTGATGGCCTGTAGCCAAAACATCACAGTTTCTTATGGATAAAAAGAAATGGATGAAGTACATGAAAGCACTTGAAACTCAAATGTGGTAACCTCAGATTTATGTTCTTTATCTTTGCAGGCATGTCAGGGAAGCCAAACTGATTGCACATTTCTGCAACAAATCCTGTGCTATATAACCCAAATTCTGTAGCAACTGTGCATGAAAAGAGGTTCTCAGAGACACCATGACTTTTGTGACAGTATTAGGGAGAAGAGAAAGGAAGAAGGGGAATTACTGATGGCCACAAGTGTAGGAGTCTTCTCTCAGAGAAAAGTAATATTCCCTGTAAGACAATAGTCCTGCAGTCAAGACTACTTCTCTAGTGAAGCTACAGATAATTTGATTATATCTTTAGTCTGTAGCTTGATTATAAGACCCAAAGATGACAAGATTAAGGCAAATTCAAATTAAATTTCATGCATTTTAAACTTGAAATATATATACAGTACTACCAACAATGAATAAATTAATTGGAACTTTTCAGGAGGATTCAAAAGCAAGATGTGCAGCATGTAGGAGGTGAGTGGTGTGGACAGAAATAGGAAATGACAAGCAATGTAAAATTGTAGAAGTAAAAATATTTAATTGAATTTTTGTGATTTAAATAACCTGTCACTGAATGCTGAGGCCTTTGGTGTGGAAAAAAAATATTTCAGGTTGAAATGGACTCTGGTCTGTTTTTTACATTGCTCCACACTTTGGTCCAATAAAGAGATACCTTATTCTTAAATCCCTGGGTGTGGACAGCCTTTTATAATTTTTTGTGATTATTTTTTTCATATTATCTTAGAAATAAAAAAAAAAAGCCAGGTTGAAAGTTCTTCTTAAAGTAGTATTTAAAAATACCTACTGTCCTTTTTTTTCAGAACAGACAGTGTAGAAACACTAGAGATGACACAATTTTTTCCAACTTTGGAACATTTCTCTTAATTTCTAATATTTTTTTTTGCCTTTATGTTTTTTTTATATTTAAAAAAATAATTGAAATTGTATTTACAATCTAATTGCTTCTTTAAACTTTGCAATGACTAATCTTCTCAACTATGTCTGCTTCACAACTTATACTTTTCCCAAAATAGTGTTGATGCCAGACATTTAAATATTCAATTTATTTATTTCATTGTCTAAATGGCATATTAGATTTCTAGAACCCTGGATGCAGCTATTTTTTCATACCTGTGCATTGCAATCCTGTAGACTTGGCTGTAAATTCTCTCTTTCAGGAACATAATGTGTTGCACAGATGCAGAAACCCACCTGTAATCTCTGCAAGCATGATTTTTTAATAACCCTTAATCCTACTGCAGTAGGGAGACTAGATTCCAAAGGGAAGGTAGCTTTGGCTATGCCATGGAGATGGCCAAGAAATTCCCATGCATGCCAGAACCCCTTAGTTGAGAGACTCAAAGGCAGCAACTATATTAACATTTGAGTTCAAACAAAGAACAGACTTTGGAAGTGAATCCAAATGTGTTAAGTTCCTACCTACCAGGCTTGGAGTTGCACTGTGGAGAAGTTTTGGCCTGTGTTAACAGAAATGAAATCCAAGGTGTGCTCCAGCCATGACGAAGTGTTCACTCTGTTGACCACATCAGAAGCAGATTGAATCAAAACCTTCAAAATTCTGGTACTGGGAACAAGTATGTTCTCAGTGCCAAATAATTAAAATTCTACAAATTTGAATTGTAGGGATTCTACAAATCCATCCTGTCGCACAGAGCTACTTTTCAATGTAGATATATCCTGCCAAATCTCTGTTTCTGTCTGATCTGTTTACTTACTGTTAAAGGAGGAATGACACAGTAGGCATGATTCCTTTCTCCAAGCCATATTTGATTAGAACTAACCATTTTTCAGGTGTCCCTTTAAGAGTAAATCACAGCCTGTGCACCCCTGACTGCCTGAATACTGTGGTAGAAGTTTAACAGCAAAACCTCACCTTGTCTTTTAGGATTTAACCTTGTCACAATCACTTAGCACTTAAGGTAAGAAGAAGAGAAAAAATTGTTTAAAACTAACCTCATTCAAAATACATGAAGTCATCCTTATAGTGATGCAAAGGAAACAAAAAGGAGTCAGTGCTGCAGATTTTTCCTGTTATTTGTCTTCTGTTGCCATTTGGCCAAGTGAAAAAATGGCACTGTGATAAATTAGTCCCTTAATGGATTTATTAGGATGCTAATCAGATGTTTGAAGTGGACTTTATTAGAACAACATTAATGATTGAGCCCCTTAGCAATAAGAAAATATTGCAAGTATTATTTTGTTACCAAGCTTGCTTTCACCTTGCAAGCACAGGGAAAGCATTCTTCAGAAAAATTTGCCTGCTTTATGATGGCTTTTTCAGTGATTTTTCATGAACTTAGTCACACAAAGGGTGAAGCAGTTTAATTTGTTTCTAGTTCCTAATTCAAATACTGCATATAGCAATATTGTCACTAGCAATCCATAGCACCCTGCTGTAAAAAATGGACCCCTGTTCCACTTAAAAGCTGTCCTGAGGCTGGGATCCAGCATGAGATTAATTATTTGGGACCTCTCTGTCTCCCCACTGGTGTGAGAAGTACCAGTTCTTCCCCTTTGGGTTTCCTGGTAATTGCAAAAACTAATTTTTATTTTTCTTAAGGGAAAAAAAGAGAAATAAACAAATAAAAACAACAACAGCCCTCCCCTGCCTTGATGTACCGGAGAAGAAAAAGGTATTTTGGTGCTGCAGATGTACTGCAGATGGAAAAGGTATTTTCCTGTTAAAAATGGGAATCCCAAGGAGGGAAGAGATAATCTGTGTCTTTCTCCTGAACAGCTTGGGCCAAGCACTCAGGGAACACGCTGGGAGTGTAGGGCAGGGTAGGCTGGGAGAACCCACATGAGGACCCTACAGTGAATGCTCTCCATAGAAATATATTGTTGGCCGGAATACACTTATTAACAGACTTAATAAAATCTTCTTTCCCTTCTCTAGATGAATTTTTGCTACTAATAGTTATATAACATATTTTAATTTTGTCCTAATAAGGTTTTGTGTCTACAGGAGGCGCACAGTGGTAGAAAGGGCATAATTTCATTTTAAGTCTTTGGCCTGTTGAAGACCCTGCCCCAGTACTGCAAAGTCCCCTCTGTGTCCCCAGCCCTGAAGGAGGAAGATGATCCTTAAAGAAAGTATCTCCTTGTTCCCATCCAGTCTGCACATTTTTTGTTGGTATAGAGAAACTTAGGTTTGGAGATTGTGTCCTAGCTCTTGTAGTACATCCAGTAATAACTGATTATTTCTTAGAAAACAGCAGAGGATGTAAAAGTTCTTTTATTGCAATAGCCACAGTCCTTCTGTTTCAGTTTGTGTTTTCTGAGTCCTCAAACCACCAAGTAAGACAAGACTTCTGTAGCCAGAGGACAGAATGAACCACAGAAGTTATTTTTGTCTTAAGTGGTAAGTAGAAGCGAAAACACTTTGCTTATCCTGCTAACAGAAGACTTGAGTTTATGTCAGCAGAGCAGGACTGAAGTTCACTGTACAGTACCATGGGAACCCACATGAAAACTCTGAGAACTTCTTTCAAACACTGACATCCAGACCTCGTGTGAACCTGATTCTGAGCTCCCTTGCACTGGGAGGGCTGTGTTTGAACCTGTGAAGATTTACGTGTGCTGCCTTTGGCTTTCTGCCTGAGCTGCTTTCAGCCGCTGTCCTTCCAGTCTTTGAGTGAGAATGTGCACAAGCAGCTAAAAGATGATGGCTGTAGCCCCAGGGTTACAGGGGTCAGAGGAATATACTGCTGCCTGCAATGGGGGCTTGTGCTAGAAAGTTTGGTAACAATTTGTCACCCAGCTTAAACCAGAATTGTCAATTCCACTTCTCCTGTTTGAGGCTTTGTCTTCTCAAAGGGACACTATATGGAACAAAGATGACACTATATGGTTGAACCTAGGTCCCAGCTCAGCCAGCACACGCAGTGTTTGGCACTGAAGGTGTCTGGAAATTTGCAGAAAGCAGAATAGGACTCACCTGTTTAATACCCTGTCAGGACTCAGAAAATTATGACATGAGGTTGGTATTGAGTTACTTATGATGATACATTTAGATGTGTCAGAATACATGCTCTCTGACAATATTCTTTTGACCCTTCTGCCTTTGTGACCCATTTTCAAGCTTCTCCCTGTAAGCAGAAGGGTCAGGAATATAAAGTGTGTTTGTTGGGGGTTTTTTTGTTTTATTTTTGTTTTTGTTTGATTATTTTTGTTTGGGTTTTTGTTTGTTTGTTTTTTGTTATGTTTATTTGGCTTTTTGTTTGGTTTGGTTGGTCTGTTTTGGTTTGTTTTGTTTTTCCCCTGGCATTTCTTTTAAAACTTAATTGGTAGTAATGTTCTGGTATCTTCAGACAGTAACAAATCTAAAGTTTTAAGATAAAGCTCCATGATTAAAATCTATGAACTGGCAACACCAAAAATTGGATACAAACGTTGTAATTTAGTCTTATTTTAGATATAATTTATATGGATGACCAATATAATTCTTATGTCTTAATCATGGTTCCTCTTAATTTACTGCTTAGCAAGTGATTATCCCAGTAATTCCTGGCTTTTAATATCTGTAATGAAATAATGTTTGCTTTCTCTTCTCTGGGATGTTCATTGGCTCCAGTAAGCGTAGCCAAAGTTTTCTCCACAGCACAGAAAAGCAGCTCTATCAGTGGAGATTTTGTACATAATTAGCAGACTGTGGTTAGAATTAAAAATTATTGATTTTCAGGGTAAATTATTATTTGAAGATTTATGCTTAGAGCCATATATTCAGTGTTTATATCTGATGCCAAGTTGCAGAAAAATACTCCTGAAAATGTTTTCCTCATGCTCTGTAGTGACTGATTGAAATTTACAGCTGACCTCCCTGACAATAATTCTGTCAGAGGATCAGTCCTTCAGGCAAATTGCCAACTCAGACATGAAAGTCAGAAATGGAAGAATGCAGAAAGCCTTTTCCTTTAAAAGGAAAAGATGTAAATTTTCTGTAGCGATGTAAATTTTCCCTGACAAAGCTGGCATTGTGGGCTTCTTCTGCAGCTTTCTCCTTTGTCATTTTTCTTCCAACTGGGGAGAGGAAAATGATACTTTTCTTCTTCCACAGCATGTCCAATCATACTGAAATGCAGTTGTGCTAAATGCCAAGGATTCATTACTGTTCTTGAAAATTTGTCTCTGTAATGGAAATTTGTGGCCTCTGAGAAAGTTTCAGTTAGTTCCCAATTCCAGGTATCAAAATTACTTCAAAATGTCAAAATAGAAGGGTTTCATTATGAATTTATCTAAGGGAAAGATTATTTTCATTGTGGGGTTTTACTGGTAGGTCACAGCCCTTAAGATCTTTATGGCTATCAAGTACAATGTACTGTGAAAAGTCCCAGTGATTCATTAGGACACAGTTTTTTATTAACAAATTGATATATGGGACAACTTCACAGGCATTATGTTGCTGAAGGTGCTGTCTTTTAAGCTGGAAAATACATTCAGCCATGTAACTATGTTCTGCCTTATGATTCACTTACAGTGTAATTAACAATTTACTTCTTCATCCCAGCTCTGTACCAAGACTGGATACCCTGTAGAATATATACTGTGTATCAAAGATCAAGAAAATGAATCTAGAATTTAATGAATAATTAACACACAGATTTCATAGGTATGAAATCTGGGGATGAAAAGTACTATGGAGAAGTACTACTCTGACAGTTAGGGTGAATTTATGTTGAATGCAGACATGATCTCAGTCCAATTCCTGCTTCTTTTGGACCCTTCCCAAGTAGTTACAGGTAATTTATTTAGACTCAGGTCTTTGTGTCTGGTCCCTGTAATGGACCACTGCCCTCATGAAGGTGTTTTTCAAAGAAGCAGTCAGGAAGATTAAATAAGATCCCTTAGAAAGGCCAAAAATCTAACAGAAAACTCCCCCAAGCAAGAAGCAGCAGATGATGCACTCAAATTTATTTTTCTTTTTTGCCAAAAGGGAAGACACTATAAATGTATATATGTGTATATGGAACTTAAAATTTATTGTGATGCTGGTGAATACTTTAAAAGTCTAACCAAAATACACCAAGCATGTATTACCAACACTCATTGATCACATTGATTGAAAAAGTTGAAAAAAATGCTTTTCTAACACACTTACATAAGGAAAGCTTGAAAATGTAGATCTTTTTGCTTGAGTATCATGCTTATCCTTCCAATGCAGCTTGGCCAATGCAGGCTGACAGCTTCCTGCGTCCTGGAGCAGAGGGGCAGAATGTGTTGTGACAAAGTGCCAGCATCCTGCTGTCCTCAGCAGGAGGAGAGTGATGGTCATGGTGGTGCTTTCTTCTCCTCAGTGGTTTCCTTCTCCTGAGCTGCCAGCTGCAGCCTGGCACTGCCCCCAGCCACACACAAATGGCTCTGGTTTGTCAGGCAGTGGCTGGGGGACAGGGGCTGTGTGTGTCACCTCCTCCCCAGCAGGGCCATGGCCAAGGCTAAAGCTGGGGCTGGGGAGGCAGCAGTCCTGCCCCCAGCCAGGGCTAAACCTGCAACACTGATCAGGTTCTCCTAATTTCTCTTTATTTTAAGTTATTCACTAGTTAGCTTTTTACTAGTAGACTTGGAAGTGAGCCACAGATTTGTGATTAATTCAAGTTTTGCTGATCTAAGCTTATTCTTCTGGCCGGTCTCTTGTTTGGCAGCAGCAATGTTTATTTCATTGTCTGATTTAAATACCGTCAAGACTGGCTTGAAAAGCACAAGCACTGCTTAGGTAGTTCAAAATATATGACAAGTGATAGCCATAACATAAAAACTAAAGATCATGTTTCTAACATGAACAGTTAGTTCCTGTCACCTCAAAATGAAAGTTTTAATCATAGGTAGTGATAGTGTCCTTCCTCTAGGGAAAACTTCAGTGGAATCCAGAAGTCATCAGGAAGCTTTCATTTGACTGCTGGGTGCTCACAGGGAGTCAGGCTGGACAGGAGGCCACTGAAATAGCTGTAGAGCCTCAAAGCCTCACCTGTGCTTGCAGCAGGTCACACGAGAGAAAGGCCCTGGTTATCTTTGAGCTGTGCTGTCACAGTGCAGGAAAGCGAGATACCAAGGTGCTGCTGAGAGCACTGGGTCTGATGAGAAGCACTGGCCAGGGCTGCCCCTGGGAGCCTGCCCCAGGGTGGCTCCAGGGACACTATCAGATGGTCCTGCCAACAAGTGTGATCACCTGACCTTATCTTTCTATCTATTTTCTGCAATAGGATGTACACAGTCCTTTATGCCATATTAACACACAAAATTGTCTCCTTGTTTGCCCCTTCTAGCCTAAGGGGAAAACCCTTAGTTCCATATATAGGGTGTGTTTTCTTCTATCTTCAAGATTTTTGATGTAACTCTGTGTATCTTAAATGGCCTCTCCTGGGAACTTCACTGATTTGGAGACTGTGTTCTGAAGAGAGATGCTTAATTAACTACTTCCAAATAATGAAAATCAAATAATTTAAAGATTTGTCTGCTTCACGGCAGAGAGAGACTTAGCTAGATTTCCTCCTCTGTATATTCCATGTCGCATGTAAGGCACTCATCCAGGATGCAGAAGACTTGGTTCTACTTTCTCAAGGAAAAGGATTTCAATTCCATCTCTTCTCAGTCCCACCTCCTTGGAGAATGTTTCACTGCTGGACTTTAGGGGCTGAGAAAAGGAATTCAATTCTCTGCCCTAGAAGTTCTGTCACTAACATAAGTACTCGAATCCTTGTGCCTCCAAGTGTGGTGTAGCTGTGTAACCTACCTGGTTTGCACAGCTCCCTCTGTGTGGGACAAGTTCTAGCTTTGACTTCTGCAGCTGGGTGGATAATACGTTTATAGAACATTCACCATGAAATTAATAGAGAGGCCTATAGACACATAAAGAGGTCTTTATTTTGTATGCTTATTTGAAATATGTAATAAACATCAGAAATCACAAACCTGAATCAATGGAAATCAGTCATAGGGATATATATATATGGTGTGTAAAAGATATATATATATATATATATATATGGTGTGTGAAAACACCTCCATCCATTTTTCTTGGTGTACATTGATATTAAGTTCATAAAGTACATCTTCAATTAACAGTTTTATATGACCAAATAAATAGCGATTAAGCTGAAAAGAGATAATTTGATTTACTGATTTATCTTCATTGTTAATCTTGCTATTGTAGATTAATCACTGTGGTAACTGGTAGAATGTCCTGAGCCCTGGAATTCTGCATTTTGGGTGGGAAAAAATACACTGATGGATATAAAAAAAAGAGTGAAACCTGAACGATCAAATGAGATTTAATAACAAAACTTGCTCATTTTCCTGTGCAAATAGTTCTATTGACTTTTGCAAGACTACTATGAAGTGAAACTAGTAATTAGAGCTGTCAATTTCTAAAGGATTAATCTCTTCCTGAAACAGAGAACCTTCCTTTCTCCTCCTGTGTTATACAGTTAAATAACATCCATTTCTAATGGGTTGTTTTTTCTGCGAAGGATTATTTCTGACTCACTTGTTCACTTAGAAGAGTATTTAATAATAAGGGTAGGTTTACGTGAGATATTAGGAAGAAATGCTTTACTGGGAGGAGGGTGGGGCACTAGAACAGGTTGCCCAAAGAAGTTGTGGATGCCTCATCCCTGAAAGTGTTCAAGGCCAGGTTGGATGGGGCTTTGAGCAACCCAGTGTAGGGGAAGGTGTCCCTGCCCATGGTAGGGGGGCTGGGATCAGACAGTCTCTGAGGTCCCTTCCCACCCAAAGCGTTCTGCTGTGTTCTGTTCGCAGCGCTGATGCTCTGGGCTTACACACTGACGGTCTGTCCCAGCTTCTTAAGATAGCACCATGACAGATGTCTGAGCTCTGTAAGACTGTCCCCTTGTAAATGCTATTTCTGTCCCTTGTTGCTTACAGCTATTCCATAACTCTATCTCGTGCTTTTGAACTTCTATTCTTAAAGAAAGGAGAAACAAAAGAACCAGACAACTACAAACCCTGATGTCTGGATTCAACAGTGTGCCACACTTTAGGAGTAATTCTGATGAAAACAATAATTGAAAAGTTGGAGGTGAAAAGGGGTAAAATCTAAAATTATGTAGATGAGGCCACACTGGCAGCAGTAGGGGCTGTGTTGGGGCCCCTGTGAGGAAAGACTGGAGCTGCTGGGCACAGCTAGGCCTGCAGCCGAGGTGCTGATGCCTTGAGGAAAACATATTTAAGAAAGAGCAAAAAGTGCCCCAGGGAAAGGAGGAGGGAACACAAGGTCAGAGGAAGAGGAGGTGCTCCATGGCAGAGCAGTTATCCAGGCTGCAGTCCTTTGCCAAAGCAGGTGGATATGGCCTAAAGCAGCTGCAAGCCATGCAAAGCCCTCACTGGAGCAGAGAAAAGAGTGATGAGGAAGGAGTAGCTAAGAGGAGCTGTTAGGGTCTGACCCCAAACATCATTCCTTATCCTCCTGTGTGGTTCAGAGTGAAGGAAAGGTGTAAAATTTGAGAGGGAAGGAGGTAACTGTAGATGTGGAGTCAGCCTGGGAAGGGAGGGGAAGGGGGCAGGTGAAGGGTGTTGTTTTAATGTCCTTATTTTCTCCCCCGTTCTGCTGACTGTAAGGGAAGCAGGAGGGTGAGAAGCTGGGTGGAGGTTTGGGTTAGCCAAGGCTAATCCACCACACAGTTTAATTTCATACCTTCTTTAATAATACTTTCTTACCTTTAGTAGCTGGAGTCAGAACTTGATGTCCTACAAAAGCTCTGTTAATCTTACCTGTCCATCAGTTTGTCATGACTGCATGTGGAAATCCAGTTTGAGTTCTGAGCAGCGAGGGAAGAGGTTACTGAGACTTTTTTTCACAGAATCATAGGATGGCTGAAGTAGGAAGGGACCTCTGGAAGTAATCTGGTCTAACATCTCTGCTCAAGCAGCTTCCCCTACAGCTGCTTGCCCAGAACTGTATGCAGACAACTTTTGAACATCTCCAAGTAGGAGGAGATGCCCCAACCTCATTGGGCAGCCTGCTTGGTCACTCTCACAGGAGAATTTTTCCCTTATGTCCAGACAGTACCTCCTGTGTTTCAGTTTGTGCCTATTGCCTCTGGTCCTGTCTCTGAGCACTATAGAAAAGAGCCTGGCTCATCTTGTGTACACTCTCCCTTCATGCATTCATATTCACTGATGGGATTCCCTGCTGAGTCTCCTCTTCTCCAGGCTGAACATGCACAGCTCCCTGCTTTTCCTCATGGAGGAGATGCTCCAGTCCCTTCATCATCTTTACAACCCTTTGCTAGACTTTCCACTGTATCTCCCACGTGAAGGGCAGCCCACAACTGCACACAGTATCTCAGGTCTTGCATCACCTGTGCTGAGTGGAGTGGAAGGATTGCCTCCAAGGACCTGCTGGTTGCACTCCTCCTGATGTCTCTCAGATGCCACCAGCCTTCTTTGCCGCAAGGGTGCATTGCTGGCCTGTGTTCAGTAAGGTGTCCACCATGCCCTCCAGAGCCTTTCCTGCGAGGTGGTTTTCCTGATGGTGGTTCCCCAGTGTACACTGGTACCAGCGATTTTCTTCCCAGCTGGAGGATTTTGTATCTCCCTTTGCTCTTCATGTGGTGAGCTCTGTCAGCCCATTTCTCCTGCCTGTTTGGGTCCTTCTGGATGGCAGCACAAACCATTGTCACTTCTTTTATGGAAAGAAAGAGGATCAAAGCTGCTGGAGCATTAAAGTAGGCAGTTTTCACTGGAGAGGGAACCCCTTCCCTAGCCACAGATGGCACAAATCCCATATGAAGTAAAGTTAGGCTTAGAAAGTTTTGTAAGACATTGGTTTTGCCTTTGGAATAATAAAGTAGTTTTTGTTCATGCTGGTTATCAAAAGAATAAAATGTTCATCTGGCAAAGGGTCTATATCACAATTTGTCCAATTGAGTCAGGGAGCTTAAATGAGAAACTCAAGTCTTAACTTTACAGAAATGCAGCCAGAAAAAATGTAGACCTGAGAACCACACCTGATGTGAGTTGCATACTAAGTATGCTGAAACATAAGTCACCTTGTCCTAGAATAAGCTGGCAACTTTAGTTAAAGACAAATAAAACCAATATATTTGTGTTTGATTTTGCAAAAATTGTTTGCATATAGGGAAATTGCAAAGGGAATATTGACATGGCAGCAAATTAATGTGTTGACACCAGCTTGGTGAAGACAATTTCCATAATTAATCATATAATTCTTATATTAACACATTAGGCAGACAAATTAAAATGAAAAACTATGCAAAATGAAGTGGTTTTTAAGAGTTCTTCTATCATTAGTGCTCCTGATTGTTGTGAATTCTTTCTGCTAGAACATGTTAACGTAAAATAGGGAGCCAGATCTAGACACTGAGCAGTAAATTACGTTCTTGATTCCTGCAGTGTTTGCAATAACTTTATTCTGCACTGTCAGTGACAAATCCATCTGGTGTAATTGATGTTGTGTGAGCCCTGTCTAACCCCATTCTAGTTGGAACACAGCAGAGGGAGAGTCTCCACATAATCTAGGAGCATCCTAGGTCTTGTAAGTAAATCTGTATAGCCAAAGCAGCTACAGGGTTGCGGCAGATTGAATGTGGAAGCAGCTCTGGGGGGCTGAACAGTGTACAGGCGACTTGATCCAATCAAGCTCCTTGTTTAGGAAATTGAAGGCTGCCTAAAGGGGTGGAATTCTTGCAGGATGGACAAGGACTGTGTAATAGATAACTCCACTGACAAAGGTAAATTAGAGTCCTACATAGTTGTGGTTTGTGCTGATTTTGTTTTCAGAGGCAGTCTCGAGGTAGTTTAGCTGAGCCTTTTATTGATGTCAACAGGATGCTTGCAAAGAATACTTTTTCAGCTTTAACATATGTAGACTGGAGTTTCACGTAGTGAGTTAGAAATATATGGAAGGAACATGATAATCTACAGTGGTGAAGTAGTATCATAGATCTATACATTAGGAGTGATATTTCTGGACTTACGAGCCAAATTCAGAAATGATCTGTTAAAGTTTAAGTGGGGGAATTTATATCTTCATAATATTCTCTAGTATATGATCTGTGTCTCTTAGGCTGGGTATATTACAACCTTGTTTTATATAATTTTTTATATTGGATCATGGCTTGCACTAGAGTTTTAGAATTTACTTGTTGAGAGTCTAGCAGAATGGTGTGAAACAATCGAAGCAGAGTGGCATTAATTTAAATAATGGCCCTTGAGTCTCTTGTGTTCCCCTTTTGCATGGGAATGTATACACCAGCAGAGATAACTTTGTTGTAGGCCAAATTAGAAAGGTCAGGTTTAAAGGTTGCAGTGTAAATGAATCAGATTCTGCAGGAGTAGAGAAGAAATAAAAGCAATAGCTCAGTCTCCCTTGCACCCATTTGCATTCACCTCTCTTTTAAGCTCGGTGAAGCTGGTTTTTAATGAACCATGAACTCTGGTTTTAAAACACTAATGTAAATTCTTCTAGGTTTGATTAGCAGAGCCAGCAAGGTATTAATTTTTTAATGGGATGTTCTGGGCGAGGAAGATTTCTGCCAAAGTGTATCTTAAAGTCCTACTTAAGATGGAAATCTAAACAAGGTGCCAAAGGAAAAAATGAAATAGAATTGTCAGCTAAATTTTACTAGACAAGATTATATAATGAAGATTGTAATATTACATTTCAGTGGAGTTCTACTCTAAGAATTACTAATAAAACACTGAAACATTTATTAGGCTCAATTATGCATATCTGAAACCATTTTGTGGAGCTCTTCATTTAGCCACAGTTTTCAAATGAGTAAGATCGAACAGATGCATTAACTCCCTTGTCCACTTCCCAAGCCTTTATTCCATCATTAGGTTTGCTAAACTGAAGTCTTCTGTGCTTATTCTACAAGCCTCCACTCAGAGGATGGCCTCAGAGTTGGATATGGGCACCTCTCAGTCTGCACAAGGGCTTAGACAGCAGCAGCTGTGCCAGCATGACTGGGCTGTCCCCATGTTTTGATTCGTGCACTTTGGTTTGTCACAGGCTGTTTGCTCTGAGCCATTGTGGAGTTTAAGAAATGGATGTCTGTTTCAAACTCATTTGAAATTTAATGGCCACCATGACAGGGGTTAACCTAAAGCAACTGATGTATTCTTGAGTATACTGAGCATCATATTTAGGAAGATATTCAGTGTTTTGATAGAAGATGAATTTTTCCCCATACCTAGACAATTGCATCTTGCAGCTTAGGTCACAAGTTTGCCTTTGTTTTATTTATGATAAAAATTTTTCTTGTTGGTTCTTTTATGAAGATCACTATGTTTGATTCAGTTTAAAAATTCTTTAACAGTTTATAATTTGTAGCCATCTGTCAGTGACCTGGTAATGCATAATGACTATTTTCTGTTCTCAGGCATTAATACACTACTCTGAAGCATCTTTATCCTAAGCCATATAAGTCATTATAATTTATCCTACATCCATTATGCTTTAATTACCTTATCATCTGTGCAGATTATGGTTCAGTATTAAAAATAAAATGGAGATTCACAATGTTTGTCAGAAGCAAGTGCCCTTTTCGCATCTTCACCTGTTGTTTGTGTTTGCTCCAAATTAGGCTGAGGTTCATAATTGGAAAAATGAAAGAGGTTGTGTGGACTGAAAATCAATTTGGTGCACAGAAACACATGGCACAAAGAATGCTTTCTTATGAGACATTTTTGGGTTTTGCCTTTTTGTGTACCCATAATTATTTATACTAATTACAGCTAAAATCCCTCTCTCTTACATGCACATGATGCTGGCAATTAGACATGACCTCCAAACCCAGAAATTTGTAAGAAACAAGTTGGAATTAGAATGCTGCATCCAGGTCTGCATTTGTCCTGGAGCAATGACAGTGTTCTCTCTTCACTATGCAGAAGCACATGCATAATTTCAATTTAGAGCAAAGGAATTGGCTCTTCTAGTTATGTGCTGCTATTCAGTCATATTATCAGAGGACATTTTAAAAACCCCCTTTTGGCTGAATTTAAGCCAGATCCTTAGCTGGATGAATTTCCTTGTCTCTGAATCTGACAGCGCTATGTTTATGTACCAGCTGAAGGTCTTGATGGATTATGGACAATTCAAAGCACCTGATTACCTAAAATGTAGGGTGGTGGCCCCCCTGTGGTATGGAAC
>NW_005054332.1:790920-874363 GCF_000277835.1 Geospiza fortis
TGGCAGACCTCCCTGTTTCCTCATTCCCCTGCTCCCTCTCTTTCCTTGGGAAGGCATCTCACCCTGATTTAGGCTTTGTCCCTATTCAGTCAAAGAGTCAAGACCAACAGCATTTTAGTGCAAGGTCCAAGCAAAATTCCTGCCATGTAATTTTGAATCATGCATAGAAATAGACCTTAAAGACCATAAAGACCTAGAAATAAAAGAACACACTTCTGAGACAATATTAGTATAGGAGGTAATATAAAATCTGTTCATTAATTGGAGGCCTCCAGGGCCAGATATGGAAAAGTGCCTGCCCCACACAGGGCGAGTACAGTTTTATGAGTGTAGGAAATTAGCATAATTGATAAGAATTCCCAATTAGAAGCACAAGTAATGAGGTAAACCCTCTCCTTGGTTCCACCTCTTCTGAAACTCCCCCTTTCTTGCTACTAGCTGTATTAGTTGTTCTTTGTTTATGAGAAAATATCTCAGAAGCTGGTTTTTACCTCATTTCCCAGAGGAGGCAAGATAGGAGAGGAGCTTTTGGAATGTGTTTTGTGTTTTTCTGCCTGTTAGGGTAGGAAAAGTACTGGAGTTAGCTAGTAGCTATATAACTATACAGCGGTAGTCTACAGAGCTAAGAATATGTATGAAGGAAATATAAAAGCAAAAAATCATTTTGGCATCACTGCTGAGAAACAAAGAAGAACCTGAAGAAGGGTATTCTTTACTACTTTATTTAGAAAACTAAGTCGATGAAAGTAACTAAGGTAACATAGAGCAAACTTTTTTTTTGCCTTGGGAAGTGGCAGACAGTACCAAAATTATGGTGTGTTATTCAGGGTAATGCTCTATTTGTGTGGCCACATCAGTAGTTTTCAGTCAACTTTAGTTGATGGGGTAGAGATGCAAAAGTAATTTGGTAATGTCAAGAAGTTAAATTATTATTTTCCCTGTAACATATGGAAGCAGCCTTCGACCTCCCAAGTCCTACACTTGAGGGGATGGATAGGTGTTAATTTTGAAATGTTTCCTGCTCCATATACTGTTCACCTCACGATGGGACAGTAACTGCTTTACAGCACATGCCCACTGTGTCATTGCTCACCACATTGTTACATTTTTACCATTCTAGTCCTGTATGTTTTCAGCGTTAGTTTCTTGTTTTTTATTTTTTCTGTCACATGAGTTCTTGTGGATTGTATGGGCTAGATGTATCTTGATGCAAATGGGAGACAGGAAGCCACAATCATATCATTTTAGAAGATACCTTGTCAAACAAGGACCCCTGGCACATTGTGGCAAAGGACTGAGGTGGGCCTGTGACACGAAGCTATTGGCACCGATTTTGATTGCCAATAGAATATTTTGGAGAAGAGTAGAATTGCTTGAAGGGTTTGTGACCAATCCTACAGATGTGTGTAATGGCGTATTTCTGATAACATTTTTGGCTATAATGCTGTTAGTCTCATAAAATAATAGATTTGTAAGTACTTCAAGGTCTGAGGACCATGTTACATGGATGAAACAGTTCCTTTGACCATAATGATTGGAAAAACTTCACAGTCAAAAAAAAAATCATACTTGATAGCCTTTACCAGACTACCTAGAATGCTTCACATTTTCATGTCAAATTGAATTCTTCTTGTAAAGATATATGGCGAGGAGAATGAGTTATATGGTGATAGGCCAGTAGCTCAAGTTATGCAATAACTTCAGATCTTCTGTACTACTGTCTCAGTTCTTCAGTTACAAAAAGGCATAAATGTATTTGATTAATTAAAGTTTGAAGTTTGTACATACTATGATAATGAGACATAAATATTCTTAAAATCCGATATTCCAACCCCACTCTTCAAGGTTATATGTATAGACTAACCTTGTGAAGTGTGGTAAAGGCAAATCCAGATTGCCACTGCAAGAGCCAGCTGGGATCTAGAAACCCTGTATCTCTTTTTGTGCAGAATGGACATCCAAGCTGAGACTGCCTGTTGATTTGGATCAAGTGTCAGATGGCTTATCCTATCTTCAGATCTTGGTTGGATGTCCATATTATATTTAAATTGTACCATATAGGATGACAGCCTTTTTCTTCCTTGGTGCAGGGATCTTTGCCTCACCCTTCACAAATGAAAGCAAGCAAAATGTTTTTCATGTCTTTGCATTGAGTAGTGTTAGCTTGACCTGGATTACAAGGAAATAGATTCCAATCTCCTTTAAAATGAAGAAAGATTTCCTGAAAGATGATTCTAGTTTTATCCTATCATATATATCTGACTTTGATGCATATTATTTTTGGGGTATTAATGAGGTATAATGATATGGGTGATATTGAATATTAAAAAAAGTTTTATATTTTTCCTTGGCTTATATGTCTCTGTATTTCATATTTGATCTTGCAGGTACACTTTAGGTGAGGGACCTGTTACTGAGTGCCAGTTTGCAAGAAAGTAGACTTTAGGAGTACTATAATAAACCCAAAAAATGCTGTAAGAGGCTGAGTAATGTACTGAAGAATGAACAGTTGTTGGCATCATAAACATGTAATTAATATAAATGACAATTCATAATATGCAACGATAGTCCTAAAAGACCACTTCCTGAGGACAAATGAGTAAAATGAGAAGGTAAGCTTATGACTAGTTGCTTGGCAAGATTAAATGAATTAATTGTAAAGAGTGGAAACATAACTTTTATGAACATGACTTACACATAGCCCTATCTCTTCCTACAAAGATAAATAACCACAAAACTGCCTCCACAAACTTCCTTTTTAAAATCTTCACCAGTATCAAAAATTTGCCTCACCAGTGATTTTGTGAGACTGAGTGTCCTAAACACTTTTGAAAGCAGTATGCTAGAGATAATAAAGGAGTGACTCAGTGCTTTGGCACACTCCTGAAAATGTGAACAGTTGGGACCCCAGCTATCAGCAACAGATGGGAAGTGCTCAAGCTTTGAATGTTCAGTAGGAGACCACAGCAATTCTGTAAGCATGCCAAGGAAAACATCGAGTTGTAAGAAACAATTATTAGATTTGTCTTCTTGGCTCTTTAATCCTTAAACTTGATAATCAGTGCTTTCCTTCATGTCCACCTGATTATTGGGCCTTCATGATCTTTTCTCATGAAAAAGCAGTGGGAAAACTCACACCAGAATGAGAAGTACCTCTCAATTTCCTACATCCTTGAAGAATTTTAACTTATGTTGTCTTGTTGTGAGATTGGCTGGGGATGTTTCAAGTGGGAGTTGCAGAGTGCGTGGACAGTTTATTACTGACAATATTAAAATAACTTTACATGGCTGGTGAGGCTTTTCTCACAGTTTATTAATGTCCCGAGCAGTTTTATTTATAATTTGCCCATTTCTACCAAGCTGTGTGCTGAACATCCCATCTCCCTATTGGGCCACAAGAACAGGTAACAATGTGGAAAAAAACTGCAGTGATTTTGATGTTCTACTGACACTCAACTTTCTATCACCATGCCAACATAAGAGACTAAATACTGAGGCCATTGTCCAGGGATGGTGGAGGCACATTTGGCAGCCAGCCAGGCAGGGACCATACTGTGCTCATGCTAGCGGCTCGGATAAAGCATCGGTCAGGGAGGTGAGGCTGAGATGATGCTTCTGACACCTTTTGGACAAGACTTGTGATTTGATGTTGCATGTTTGATTGTGGCTGCAATACTGAATCCTTATTTTCTCTGGGATAATAATTTTGCAGCACCCAGGATAGGATTTGATGGGCACTATTCTGTTTTCTGTGTGTGTAGATCTTGCCCCTGAGCCATCAACTATTAAATCAACCATTTCAAGGCTTCCTTAGCTCTGGAGGTGTAACTACAAGTTTAACTTTTTCAAAATATAAACAGCTATGACAGGTGCATCTCACCCATGAAGCAGAGCCTTGCAGTGCTGCTTATTACAAGGCTACCAAGACTGTTTGGTGGTTTCCAGGTGATTGCAAGATATCAGTTTTCTCTAACAGAACACACACTGTGTGTGAGTAGTCAGCTGGAGATAAAAAACACAGGATTCTGCGTAGATTATTGGAAACCTAATCAGTACAGCTAACACAGTTTAAAATGCAATTTATCTAACCAAGTTCAGATGTCTAAGTGATTTGAACTAATCCTGAGTCACCACTGCCTCTATTGCATAGATTTTCCTTGACCATAGTAGGAACTTGGGCACCTTGTGTACTTGTAGACAGCTGTGCACACGTGTAAAGGTAGGTGTTTTAGTCTGATGTCTAATCACACTTTGCCTTTTTGGGTCATGTACTGTTAGAGTACAGAGAATAGAACAGAGATTAACATTAACCAAAAAAAATAAAGGCTTTTAAGATAGGCTTTTATTTTTCCTAAGCTTATTTTTCAGTTTCAGATTTAGAATATCCTGTGTCCTGTGAAATTCCATATGTTTTGTAAAGATATGTCCTTTAGTGGGCACCATAAGAAGACCAAGCAAAAGTAGTATTTCTGACTACTTGTTTAACTGTGTGTGTTTGTATTCTTTAACTCAAATTGGAAAATTCTGAATTTAAGCTTAACTATTAGAGAAAGCAATCATTCATTTCAACTTATGAAATAAACAGCGAAAATAAACCTACATTTGAGAAGCATTTTTGTATGCATATCTAACTCTAAATCTTTATATAATTAGGCATAGTTTCCTAATAACTAATCATTGTTGTTTTTTCCAATTGGTATTTTGGAAAAATCTAATACACTGATATGTCACAATATAGAGATCAATAACTTCTCTGTAGGTGTAATGAGTTTGCTGGTTTAAGTGCTCCTGCTGTCAGGAATCTGGATGGACTCAGCTCCAAAATCTACCATAAGCCACTGTAGTGAGCATTCTGATATTGTGTTCCCCTTGTGATGGGCAGAGGGAGCGCTACAAGCTATGTGTGCCCCCCTGGCAGCTCAGCCCCTCCCTGCAGAGACATGCGCAGAGAGATGAAATTGAAATAGTTTTTCCCCTGAAGAGCATGTGATAAATAGTCATGACAGCAGTCAAAGGAAGGAAGATATTTTTAACTTTTGCTCAGCTTAAGCAGTCTTGTGCAAGATAACGGAGAAAATCTGTGGTAGAATGGGAAAATGACTTTTGATACCCTGAGTCACAGCTCAAGGCCTTGCCAAGAACATGCTTTCCCTTCAGGGAAACTTTCCTCTTTTTCCATAAGAATCCTTGCCCTGTAAAAGTAGGATGATGTCAGTTCCCTGTTGCTTTTTAATATTCCTGCTATTATGCTACTGCTGGTCAGACAAAGAATATTAAATAAATAAAACCACCTCCACATGTCAGTAATGCACTCTTTTATTAATCATACTGAAGGTAATTATTTTAAATGAAATCTGAGGTGGTGCATTTTTCTAGCTTTTCAAGTGTTTGAAAAAAAAATTAATTCCAGCATAGAAAATAAGGATAGAAATGATCTGAAATCTATGTATTCCACAAGGAATGAGAAAAATAAGCAAGAACCTTGCCAGTCTGTTAATGAGGCTGTGGGAGGTAAAAAATATCAATAAAGAGTCCAAAAGATCTGATCTAAGCAATGATCTAATGAGCTCCTATTTCATAGCATGAGATTTTTTCTTTTAAAGGGACATAGTTAAATAAATAATCTTAGGCATGATCTTGTTTTAAGGTCATTCTGATTTTTGGAAATATCTCTAGTTATGCAAGCATTTCTTTTTTCCTAAAATATTTCACTTTAGGAGAAAGATAATAACAGATAAGATAATAACTGTTTATAGGCTGTAATGTCCTTATTTCCCCTCAGTTTTTGTGCAGGAGCCAAGAAGTCTTTCCATATTCTTTTTTTTTTTCCCCAATTAATCTTAGTAATTTCCTTATGATGAAACCAAATAAATTGCTTGTAATCAACTGGGAATTAAATGCAATTCAAATTTTAGTAATTTAAATGGGCCATAGATCTCTTTCTGAAGTTTGACTAATAAAGAAAGAGAGGGGCGTTTCATCCAGATCCACACAGGTCCCCAAACTTTCTTGTTTCAGAAATCTAATGACAAGATGGGTGATTATACTTTGATTTTCCTTTGCTTAGGGATTGCTACTGTGACATCTACCTAATGTTTTGAGCTGAAGTCCCACTTTTTTCCCCCAATCCTTTCTCTCTGTCTCTCCTTTTCCCTCTCCCTCTCTTCCCTCTCTTTTCCTCCTCACCCTCTTTTGTTTAGCCAGTGCTTCTAAAGACCAGAATCCTATTTTGCAACAAAGGGAGCAGGCAAAAAAAAGTGGCCCAGAGAAAATATAATTTTCATTCCAGTTCTGGCTCCTACTGCATAAACAGGTATGATTATTCCTGAAATCAGCTGCCGGTAGTTCCATAAGCAGCTCTGCTTCCATCAACACTGCCTCGTGAAAATCAGTCAGGTGCTGCTTGCACACTGCCCATTCTACAGAGTCAGTATAAGTCAACAGCAAAAAAGGCTCAGCCTCTCTTAGGGAAGGTCAGCCCCATGTTAAGAAGGAAGGAAGCAAGGCAGAACTTCTTCTTGTGCTACCAGAAGTGAAAGGTTTCTGGAAAGGAAGTAAGAAGCGAGAGCCGGGTAGGAGCTCTGTCGCAGTGGAAGGAGGAACAGTGCAAATGCAGTTACCAGATTTGAGGCAAGGCAGAATGGAAGTGGTCCAAGTTGAACCTTACTTGGTCTCAGTAACACCAGTACCCTGAAAGGACCAATGGTGCTCCCAGAGGAGCTCAGAGTCCAGGGGGATGGCTGAGACATGTTGTGAGTGAGAACAAGTCCCATTGCCATGAAAGGATGTAATGCACGTGGTTGGTGCCCTGTTCTTTCTTACACTGACAAATTGTACCCACAGAAGCAAACAGGAGATGCAGATGATTGCCTTTAGATACCCTAACAGATCAGTGGAAACTTGCAGAGCTTTTCTGGCAGGAATATACAGAACATATCAACTTGCAAGTGGTGGCAAATCAATAGGAATCCTATCACTGTCATGTGTCACATTAACCTACCTTTGAGAAAGCAGTAAGTTTCAAAGAGTAAAAGGTGTCTTTAAATGGAAAAATCTATCTTCTAGTTGGTCAGCTATTAATCTGAACAGAGTTTAAGACTTTCAGACTTGTTGATTCATATATCAAAAGCAGGGCTGCGATGTAAAGGTTTATGGCTAAAGGCAAGGTAGGTTAATTACTAACCAATGGGCTGAATCCTAAGTACTCTGCAATGTGATTTAAGTTTTATATAATGGTGATTAATTAATGCACAGTGTGGATTAAGACCAGGTAAAGGAGGGAAAAATGCTGGTGGAACAATAAAGATGATAATTTACTGTGGTTATATAGAAACGTTCTGTTCTTTTTTTCTCAAGTGCCCAATAAGTTCCTGAGAACCAGGGACTTTTTGTAAGTAAACATGCCATTATTTCTACTGCCATTTGATGCATATGGCATATTTTCCAAGGTGTTTCAAGATAAGTCTCAGCCTATAAACACGAACTGTCTTCCTCAACCAGCTCTTAATTATAACAGATTTCTAACTGCAGCCTGTTAACTTATATATGTGTCTTTAGATTTCAAGGTCTTCTTAGAGAGATATGTTACATTTGCCCCAGATTCTGCACAATGATCTCTAGATAAAATTAAGGGTATTCTTAGTGGAAATAAATCCTCATTTTCAGACCAAGAAGGGATTTTACTGCTGGTAATGTCTTTCAAATAACTTTGTTTTTCTCCATGATCTTTCAACCAAAATGTCCTTCCTCTGCTCAGATGAGGCTATGGGAAATATAAAATGGCTGTAAATTCTGATGGTTAGTATTGAATTTTACCAGATTAATTGATTCATTATATAGATACCCTTCCCTTCCCTTCCCTTCCCTTCCCTTCCCTTCCCTTCCCTTCCCTTCCCTTCCCTTCCCTTCCCTTCCCTTCCCTTCCCTTCCCTTCCCTTCCCTTCCCTTCCCTTCCCTTCCCCCCTACAAAGCTACAGCTGAAGGAATTGACCCTTGAAGACCATATTGTCTTCGACAACACTTTATGAACGGTATGTTTGTTCTTATTATTCCACTTTTAAATATCCTTGGGTTTTGTTTTTCAAAACAAATGCTGAATCTAATCTGGATTTCTTATCTTGACAGCATCTGCATCAGACCACAGCCTATTGTGAGGCCAGGCTAGTGAGGCCGTAGGAACAGCACAATCAGAGGTCATTAACCCAGCTGGAAAATCATTTGCCTCATTGGCTATGGGTGAGAATAAATTGGTGAGATAGTGAGCACAGATTGTCCCTTGTGAGTGGCTGAAGCCACCCATTTCTAAAGAATTGCCAGCAGGTTGGAGGCAGTAATTTTAAAAAAATGATTGACTGACACAGCTTTAATTTATAGAAACAACAAATGATCATTTCAGTGTATGCCATAAGGGAGGTATTAGCTAGTGTGGCTTTTGATTCAATGCCTACATTGTGATTTTTTTTTATTCTTATGAAGGCAATATCCATAAACATTGATGGAACATATCTGGTGATTTGAAAGCAATAACTGCAATCTTGGGTGAAAATTTGCATCTTTTAATGCAGTTGAAATCTTGAGTAGCCACCAATAAATCAATACAAAAAAGGCCCTAAATCACTGTAGATATCTATAACTATTTCTATCTGACTGAAGTCTAATCTATATTGAGAATATAAGTAATGACTTTTATGCTTTATGTGATAACCTCTCTTTTCTGAATTCAAGAAATATGATATACAAACACAAGTTCGATGAAGTAAGGCTGTAACTCACACTCTGTGCAGGGTTGTTTTATATTGAAGAGTCATTCGGGTTCTAGTCATTTAAATTCAAAGTGAATAAAGATGGAGTGCACACATTTTCCTTTGGATGTCATTTCCCAGCCAATAGATGTCAGTGCCAGAGATATTTGCTGGTTCCTTGATTTTTTCCCACCTAACTGGATTCCATTTCTCCTAATTATATAGACTTTTACTATTATAAAGGATTAATTTTCTTTTAAAGAATGTATATGGGCATTATTAGCAGATTTTTTTTCAAAAAATAAGCTATGCTGTGCCAGTTTCAAGTGGTTGTTCTGCTCAGTATACAAAGACTGACTAATAAAAATGTCATGCCAAATATCTGAATATTTGAAGAAAGATTTTAGAGTCTTGACTGTAGCAGTAGAATGTCTCACAAAACGTCAAAAAAGAGAAAAAATATAAATTCCAGATTATTAAAGAAACTTTGCTCTGTTGCTCTTAACCACCCTTAACCTCATTTTCAGTCCTCAGTGCTTCGGAGCTGAAATCCTATGCAATTTTGTCTGGGAACCACTTGATTCCTATGTTTAGAGCAAGCTCAGGGGCCCCACACGGGGGACCCTTTTCCTGTCTTTTTGTCAAGTCACAGCCCACGATGTCTCCTGAAGCCCATTTCTCTTTTCTTATGACATGTTGGTTTGTCTTGAACATTAATTTTCCTATTGGAGGTTGCATTCAGCATACCTGGTAGTGTGTGTGCCGGGGGAAGTCATGGCTACTTCCATATGGCTTGGTCACAGCTTGAAACACCACACAGAGCCCCAAAACTGCAGCCAGTTGGAGCAGCATGATCCTTGGATGTGTCCAAGAAAGGCTGGGAGCTGACAGAGGCAAGAGATACCTGTGAATTCACCTGAGGAGTTGCATGAGGACATATCTGGGAGACACAGCAGGAGAGGTGCAGATGGGGGACACAGGGAGTTTCACTGGGGACGCAGCTGGAGTTTCCCTCATGGAAAGGAGTGCTCAGTGACGGAGCTAGGGTGCCTCTGTGGCCATGGGTGGCCCATGCCAGAGCAGGGACACTCCTGAGGGGGTCCAGTCAGGGGTAGGCTCTGGATGAGTAGAGGGGCAGTGAGAAGAAAATGAGTAAGAAGAAAGGAGGGGCAGAGAGAAGCCATCACATCCAGACTCCAACCTCCTGCTCCATCCATCCCCTCAGCCAAGGGCTTAGGAGGGCCAGAGTGCAAGCATACTGAAAATGTGGGAGCTGGGATGAGTAAGGGTGAAGGAGAGCTGCTGAAGGGAGTAGAAGTTTGGGTTGAAGCTGGGGAAAGGAGAGGAAAATTGTTTCCACTGGTACATTGACTTTTATTTATTAATCTACGTCTCTGAATCACTAGATAAAAGTTTATGTGTGTTGCCACTGAAGTAAACTAGGTGTTACTGTCATATTTTCTGAAAAATCTCCTTGCCCAGGATTCTTCTCCTGGGAAGCTGAGAAGCCTCAGTGAAAAAGGAAACAATATTAGCCCATTTGCTTCTTCTGTGTTTCGCTGCTTTGGAATGTGGTTTGGAGATTGTTTACCAACAGGTGATTGTTTCATTGGTTTCATATGAATTGCTTTGACTTAATGACCAATCACGGTCAGGCTGTGTTGGGACTGGAAGGAATCACGAGTTTTCTTTAGTATCTTTTAGCTTTCTGTCTGTATCCTTTCTGTATTCTTCAGTATAGTTTAGTATAGTATTCTTTAATATAATATAGATAATAAAACAATAAATTAGCCTTCTAAGAACATGGAGTCAGATTCATTCATTCCTCCCTTTGTCGGGGGTCTCAGAAAATACCACAGCTAGGTACAATTTTATGAGTTGAGATTGTTTTGCCTGCTTTGATAAGGCCCAGCAGTGCAGGGGCTCAGCCTCACCGTGGCTGGGCTGGGTGCTGCTGGTTTAGACTCTGAGCTGGTGCTGGTGGCTGCTGTCTCCTGTCACTGCCTGGCAAACAAACCACTGCCTGCCACAAAACACTGCCCTCCGTGTGTGGGGGGCCCCCAAACAGCAGCTGGCAGTCTGGGAGCTGGAAAACAGGCAAGGCCAGGACTAAGGGGAAAAAAGCCCCACCAGGAGCATCATGCTCCTCCCACTGAGGATGGCAGGGTGCTGGTGGTGCGTCACAATGTCTCCTGCCTCTACTGCTCAAGGGGCAGGAGGCTGTCAGTCTGCTTTCACCAGACTATGCTGGAAGGACAAGCCTGATACCAGCCAGGAAAAGGGGTCTGCATTTGTAGGCTTTCCTGTATAACAATTTTAGAGGTATTAAATGGGCTTTTTAAAAGTCAATTTGGACAATAAATGTTGGTATTCCTGAAACTGGGCTAATGGTAATGGCTATAATTTTATTTGATTGTTAAAGCACTTACCAATTTAGCAGTACATTTTAAACTCCTCAAATACAGATTTTTCCTTTTGCTCTTTAAATTTTTGAGAATAGCAAAGGAGGGCAGACAATAAGCAGACTTCTTGCTAGTATATTTTTCAGGTGGGGCTCTAAGGAACAGAGATCCAGTTTCTCAGCTTGCATGTCTCCTGCAAGTCTGGGATTTAGTGACAGGATTGTCCTTTGTTTCATTGGACCTTGCCTAGAGAGTGCAGTGCCACATCTTTAAACTGCCAATAAAAGGATGTCCCCATGGAAATGCAGGACTGGAGAAGACCTCAGAATTATCCAACATAATCCTTTCTTCTGAAGCAGCATAAGGATTCATTCAGAGATGAATATCAGAGGCATTAGAAACTTCGAAAGGAAGCATTTGTACAACTTTCCTATGTGGCATTTCATTCTCTGCATCCATTAAAGAGTTTATCATAACAGTCAGGATATTTTTTGCCTTTGAAATTTCTGTTTATATACATTTGTCCAGTTTTTCTGGGCTGTGGGCAGCTCTGACAGAGCAATAGTGCACTAGCTCCTGTTGCTAGATCAGATCAGTTGCCAAATTCCAAACATCTTGAAAATGTAGGCACAGGGCAATGTTACAGTGGATTCACAGTTCACTACTGCTGCCCAAACAAAAATGCATTTATGTACGCTCTAATTTACCAGTGCAGATTCCTAATTTATCTGTGCAGATTTCTGACCTAGAATCCACTGACCATGTCTGCCTCTTCAGCTTGGTGTTCCCTACCTGGCCTGCTCCTTTAGGTGAGTATTTAAATTGAGATCTTACCCATATTTTTCACTGCCCCTGTTTCCTTTTATCACACTTCACTTCCCATTCCCCTTTCTTTCACTCACTTAAACCCCTCTGACCTCTGTAGCCACATCTTCTTTCTCAGCCTGCCCTTGCAGCTAAGCCTGAAGTGCCACGTCTCACACCTCCTGCTTTTGGTGCCTGAGCAGCTGCTGCTGAGCATGGCCTGCAAGTGGCTCATGTAGCCCTGCTGTTTGTGTTTATGGTGTGAGAACAATCGATCCAGGTCATATTTCTTCAGCCTTTCCAGAAGAATGTGTCTCCAGACAGTTGCTAAGTCCTTGCTAAAGCAAGATACATTACATCTACTGCTTCCCTTTAATCCATTATGCCAATTATATTGGCAGACAAGGACATTAGGTAGGTTTGACATCATCAGTTCTTAACACACTCAAGTGAGCTGTCTTTTATCATCTTACTGTCTACTGCTGCTTTTGAATCGATTGGTTAAGAGTTTGTTCCAGAATCTTTCTGGGAATTGAAGTCAAGTACTCTGTAATTCTCTGGATCCTTCCCTTAACCCCTCTGCCTACACACCCCACACCTTCCCATTTTCAAAGTTTCCTATTTCTAGTCCTTTGAGACTTGTGGTTAAATCTAGGTAGACATCTGATAATGTTCTTAAATCCAAAGGGATGAAAATGGTTTGTCCTAATTCCCTTTCCCTAGTGCTTTTGGTGAGTATCATAAGACACTGCTGAATTGAATACATTTATTTACTAAATATTGAACCTCTTTTTTTGGCTTAGTTTCCTGCTGGCTGTTAAATTTAATTTCATTAAGCCTCAACAAACTAATTTTGGGAGGAGTGAAGCCCAGAATATAAACATTTTCTGCATCACTTGCCATTGTTCTTTTTTTCTGGTCCTTTAACTTCTTGACAGCAAGGGAATTCCTTTAATATTTGTTGAAATGTATTTTTCTCATAGAAGAAATAAATCCTGTTTGACTGACTGTAATCTTCTTCATCCTTGCTCCTTACATGCTTAAATCTAAGCAGAGAAACAGTCCCTTAGAGATGCCTAAGACCTTACATTTGAATGAAGCAAGTGTCTAAATGTCTGGATTAAGAGAGATAATTATACAAACATGGGGGAAAACTACTGTGTGGAGATTAGGAGCAGCATTGTCTGTTAGGCATAATCACTGGCTTCATGCTTCTTTAACACTAACTTTGGATCTCCTCTGTGGTTAGATTGCTTCCATCTTTGTACCTTTCAAACAAGCATTTCTCATAAACATAAAATTCATGTACATGGATTATTTCAGTCATACACCTGGGGGAGGGCTGAAACAGTCTAAAAATAATCTTTCAAGTGGAGAGCAAAAGCACCATGTATGAGTCAGAAAATATTTCTGTAGGAACTACTATTCCTTTAAAATATCAATTTATATTTATGTAGCACTTCCCACTGAAAGAACTCTATATTTTTGTAAATGCTAGTTGACTCTCCTGTGGTGAATCCTAAGAACTAGGAAGGAAACACCTAAAGTTTAGATGAGGAGAATCAAGAAAAGAGCATGAATCACTTACCTAATGTTACACAGAAAGCCTCTGATGGACCAGATTAAAAATCAGGTTCACAAGTCTTTGTCTTGTTAGCCTTTCCCTATAAATTTAAATAACTGCTTTCCCTATAAATATAAATAACTGCTTATAGTAAAATTACCTTTTTTGAAATGGAGTTAACTGCTTTGATCTAATCATATTAGGAAACTAAATAATAATAATAATAATAATAATAATAATAATAATAATAATAATAATAATAATATTGATGATGAAATCTCTTTAGTACCCATCTGTTGCAACTTCCTTTCAAGAACCTGGTCTACAGAGAAGCTTCACTGGGCATGCAAGATTCCTTTCTTTTAATTAGAACATAAATATTCCCACTGTTTCCTTAGCTTCTAAAGCTAATGTCAATCTGTCCCCCTCCAGTCACTTGGCAAAGAATGTGCCGAGAGTATCAGGGTGAGGTTCTTTATGCAGGGCTTTCCAAGTGACAAAACATAAGGCTGTGTTGTTACACCTGTCTTTTTTCTTTTTTTGTGTAGCAGTACCCATGCAGACAAACTTCACGTTATCTCTGTACCACAGAGGGATTCATCTGCTTTGCTCCTTCACTCCCCTGAACAACATTTTCCTGTATGTTGAACTGAAGTGAATTACGCAATGAAAATGTGCTTAAAATGGTTGCAATATAACAAAAAGTTTACCTCTCCTAACAACAACAACAATAACAATAACAAAAAGCCCTACCAATAAGCATGTTGCTCAGCAACATGACACGTGGAGCTGAAGGGACTGCTGGAGCCTGTTGGCATTGACAAGGGATCTGTTGGCAGGTGAGTTATGGAACCACCCTAGCTGGCAGCTCTGGGAAGCAGCTGGAAAAAAAAAAGAGATTATAAACCCCCAGAATTACTGATAGGAGAGAGTGCAATGAACTTCATGATGAGAGGGATAGTGTAATACAACAAAAGAAAAGAAACAGTAGAATGTAAGGAAAAAAGTGAAGGGGAAAAGCAAGATAGAGTAAAAAAAATTGCTAGGCCTCCATTCAAGCAATTGCTCTGGCCAGAAAATATTAATGTTCATCCCTAAACAACTACAGGAAATAATTCCCTGTGGTAAGTGTGAAGTGACATGAGTAGGAAGATTTGGGTTATGGGCATTTTCACAACCCAAAGTGCAGTGATGCCTGCACTTGTTCACTCACACACTTGTGTGGACTGGAGAGGGAGCTGGGAGCCATTGGCTGGATGTCCTTTAGTGACCTGTGTCCCAACTCCACTGCTTAGAATGGCAAGGGCATAGCAGGGGTGAGACAGTGTAGGGATTGTTCCTCTGTGCTCTGTAAATTTGATGTGCTTGAATATTCATACTATTTGAACAAACATGAAAACAGACACCATATCAGTCATTGTCAGTGTGTGCACCTTTGAGATCACAAGTCAGGCATCACATGCTTTAAATTGATACATGACCACCAGATTTTCAGCTCCAGTTTAGATGTATACAGCCACAGAGGGTGTCTGAGCTGAGCCAGGTGTATGTTAGAGCAGGTGTGGGAGTACAAAGCATGTTTTCATGCCCCAGCATTTGAACTGGCTTGTGCTATGTCTCTCACAGGATCCAGTATTGCCTTTCTATAATCCTTTGCAGTTTTTACTCAGACTTTCTATGTATGAAAGTGTGCACATAGATATCTGTTAATATGCTTTACATTTCTTTTAGTACTTCTTACCTGGGGGCTTTCAGAATGCTTTAGAGTTTTAATAAAAATGAATATGCATTGTGCCCAAATTCTGCTTACTCTAATGCCAATTCATAGCTGTGTGTACTTTAGTGGTGGTGCCAGATTTACACCACAGGATGTAAGCTGCTGTGCCTGCACTGATAACTTTGGATGTGCAGGAACACAGCACAACACATGGCTTCTCTCTTTTCCCCTACAAGATTATCATCTCAGGAGTACAATATGGCAACTCTAACAAAAGCACGGTAGCTATTCAAAATGCTCTAATAATCTTTTGGGAAACAATCAAAAACCTGTATGATGGGTTGTATGACTTCAAGAAGTGAACAAATTATGTATTTGATTTCAGATGATTAATTATAGCAATCCATTTTGTGCTACAAGGGAGAGACATTTTAAATCACATTTTTTGTAGTTTCTAAAACTGATATTTAGTATTTTGACATGATTCATTATTTAGTTACTGATATAAATTTGCATTTTTTTTCTATATGAGAAAGAATACTAAGTGTATTTATATTCATGTGTTGTTAGCTACTGCATAAATATGTGAAAGCGAAAAAAAGGGACTTTCCATTCAAAGCCACTAAATACCTCTAAGTCAATGCCAAGTTCCATTAGTTATCTCAGTAAATGTGGGGCCTAGCAATGCTTTCTAAAGAATTTTTTGAAATATGAACAGATATTATTGAATACTTTCCTCATTGAATGTAGTGAAAATGCATGCAGTACCAGTCTTGAGAAACAGGAACAGAAGATAATCTCACCAACTGCTATGCTGGTTAATCAAACTTAGATCTGTTAAACAGTGGATTCCTAACTGAGTTTCCTTTCTTTTCTGTGGCATGCTGGGTATAATATTTGAATGTCATAGCCCATTTCTTTCCTCCTCTGAGTATTCTCTCCTGGTAGGCTTTAGTCATGATGTTTCTGTCTGTGACTAAAGCTTTCAGCTGTGCCTGGGTGGCTGGAACTTTATGGGCTGAGGTCAGCAGGCCTTCTAAAACCATCCTATGTGTTTTGCTGCATGTCACCTGTGGTAATACAGTGTATTTAACATCAGTATTCAGGAATTTCAAATAGATACAGAGCTCTGTGTACTCAGTAATGCATGTTATCAGTGTTGGGCCTAGAGACTTCTAATGCGAAGTCAAGCTCGGTATCCTGATCCCTGCTTGCTCTTCTTGTTCTCAGCTCAGAGTTTCCAAGGTTATGTCAGCATTGCGCAGCAGAACCCAGTGCTGTGGTTCCACAGCTGGCATTAAAGCAGCTAGCAGAGGGGTGGAAAATAGATGTGGAAATAGGGCAGTATGTCCAAGATGACAGATTTCAGGACACCAGCAGAGGAGCTGACATTGGCATGGATGCATACGAGCTCCTGCAGAGACAGACTTCCCTGCTGTGCTCAAATGGACATAGCCTAAAACATCTCCTGCCACTCTGTAAAGACCAAGTTACCCTTACTCAGGGACAAGTGAACCCAGTAACTCATCTCTTCAGTGGATAAAGTTCTGAGGTTGCTTTGAACAAAATCTATCAGGAACAAGGAATCACCTTTATATCAACCACTTTAATGCTGTCAGTTTTCAAGAGAAAGTACATGACATGTATATTTTTCTCAACAGAACTACTCCCAAAATCTGGCAATCTGGGAGTCTATGTTTCCTGTCTCCCTCTTCAGAGAAATCAAAGGAGTAGAAGCTTCAACCTTGACCAAGATTACTTTTGTCACCCTGTGCACTGGTGGCTGGTATTAAATTCTGGGATAGCGAGAAGGGAATGGGCACTTCTGCGGAACCAATGATTAGTGCTTGCAGGCAGCTCAGCTGTGTCAAGCCTGGCTGGCTCCTGCTTGTGTAGGCTGCTTCTGGGGTTGGTTTCACTACCGGTGTCACTGAGATTGATGATGTACTGTGGGATAACTTCTGTTCTCTTACTTAAAAACAGCTTGTGTGACATGATGTCTGTGGTCATTTTACCTAGCAGTTACCAGTTTTTAAAGGGTGGCAGTTGTCATCTCATGCTAGCTAAAATGGTTAATTTCAGAGTTTACTGCATTTCTGGTCAGATTTGAAGAGATGAGGGAATAGAATGTCCTTCCTGTTTCTGGTCCTCTATTTTCTTTCCCCCTTGCTATGCTAGTTTAAGTGCCAAATACTGTGTGTGTCCTTCTCTTCAAATGCCAGTCTAAATCTGCTGCAGCCTAGGGTTGCTACATGTGTTGGTCTGACACTCTCTACCTCTTTGGGCTGTGTCAGTGCTAAGAATTATCTCTGCCTGTTGCATACACTGTGTTTGTTTCTCACAAATCTTTAAGATAAATAAATGAAAGAATTTGTGTAGGTGTTTTGTTGTGTTTTTTTTATTAGGTTGTTCGGCTTTTTTTAAACTCAGCTGTCACCTCCTTGTTAGAAATGTTCTGTTCTTGGTCTTGAGGGAGCTCTTAAATCCAGATATGGTGGGTGGCCCAGATGGTGCCTCAGCTGAAGAAGGAGGTCTGGAATAGAGTGGAATATAATACTCAGCAGTGTGCAGGCCACGGCTGCATCTCTCAGGCGTTAAGGGTACAATGCATTAGCCACCTCAGAACAAACGAGTAAATGAACAGAATTGCTGAGGAGAGGGCAGAGAGTGCATAATTGGCATCAACTGTGTTATCAGGACATGCTTCAGATAACAGTTTTCAAAAGATATATGAGAAAATGACCTACTTAAAAAAGACATGAGAAAAAAAGTCGAATCCAGGCTTGTGCCCATTTCTGGTGGTTATTCAAGTGGAAATGTAAAGATCCTTCAGTGTTTTCTGAAGAGAAAGAAAATACAGCTTTTCTGGCCTGTACTCCATCAGCCAATAAAAGCGACTTTTAAGTTAAAAACTTCATGTGAGTTACTGCCAGAGCTACAGTAGCTATTGCAATTGCCAAAAGAGGCATTTACAATGCTGGTATCTTACTTATTCCTATGAATCCCCCTGAGATGAAAACAGCACTCCACATAACCCTCGTGTTTATTGGAAATTACATTTCTAGATACACAGTTTTATGTAGTCATTCCATTTTGTCCCCACTGTGACACTCAACCTCTCCTTGTCGTATCAGTCTCCTGCAGGAGTAGATAGAGATGTTCCTCTGCTGCCTTCTGTACTCAGAGAAATGTTGTATCTATTACCAGAGCTTCTGATAACCTGAAAACCCAACTGAAAGGAATTCTTCTGTCCAAGAAATGACAGTGGTATCCCAATTGCTCAAAATGGCTGAACTGAATTTCCCATGAAATATAACTCTTATTTTACTGTCCATCCATTTCCTAAGCTTTCTAAGCTTTCATAAATTAAATAAAATTTATCAAAAAACCTCATAAAAATTCTTTAATACAGCGTGAAACTGATAGATAGGGACACTTCTCTCTTTTCCATTCTGGGTTAAAAATGGAGACCTAATTGAATGCTCTTGTATTTTTACGTTACTTTCAGATTATACTGGATAACATTTTCATCAGCCTATGTACAACTATCATAACAGTTGCATGGGAGCACATGTGAGCAGAGCAAGTACAGCTCTGTGCACCTTTCACCCCTCTAACTCCTAATTTGCTAATGAAAGTCACTTCAGTGAAAATGAGGAGGACAGTCTCAATATGACAGTGGACCTGAATGAAAACTTTGCTATGTAGTCTGGAAATTCCCCCGTTTTCATTTGAAAACTAGCAATGCCAAGAACTGAAAATGCCCAGGTTTGTGAATGTGTCTTTATTCCCAGTTTTATGTGGCAGATAACACTTGGTGCAGTTTCTAAAGGAGCTGCTTACAGAGCTGGTATCTGGTATATGAAAATCCTGTGGGCTGGTTTATGATGAAGGCTGCATTGTCAGCTGTGGGCAGCATTCCTGACTGGGCTTCAAGAGTTTTCACCCTGCACTCGCAGCACTCAACACAATCAGCACTCCCTCTAGCCTGGCATTGTGTCAGCTGTCATCAGCTGGCATACTGACACTAGGGAAAGCTGGGGAGTGAGTTTGGAGCTAACAGTGAAAATTGAGACTGAGTGGGAGACTGGTTTGGGAAACCTAGTAGACCTGGAGTAAAAAAGAGAAATGTGAGGAAAAATGTTACTTCAGGTGGAACCTGCTTGTGAAGAGGAGATAATTGGCTTCTCCTGTATTGTCAAACTAGCTGGTGGCAAGGCTACCTGGCCCAAAAGAAACTATATCAGAGGCAGTTCTAACAATTTATGGATATGAAGTATGGATGAAGAACTCCTAGGATCAATGTCTATTCTATTTACTAGTGCAGACAAAATCTGAAATGATGCTAACTGGCTACTGCATTCAGTTGTCCAATTCAGGCTGCATGTGTTTTTTGCATTACATAATAGCTTTCCTCTTAACTTATATGACAGAAAAGGCTTCATAAGGAAAGATAAGAAAATATGTTAGAAGAGTATTTTCAAGGCTGCAAATCAACCTTTCAAATATCTGGAAATACCACAATACCTTTGATAGATATACAATAACATAGCCTTCAACCACATAAAATCACATGCTGTTTTTCTCAGGACATTTTCCTCACTCAGTGCATACAGTAGATAGTCTTGTTGTTGTTGTTGTTGTTTTTTTTAATCATGATATCTCCTCGTAAACAGCTTCTATTACAGTCCAGGTACATCAGGTTTTTTGCTGACCATCATGGAAACCATCTGAGAATGTAATTTTGTTAGTTTTTGTGGGGAAAAATATGAGAACCCAAACAGAGGAAGAGATTATATATTAAGGGAAGAATGAACAATCAGAGTTATACTGAGTATATTCATAAGGGTGTAGTAGACACTGCTGTAGTCAGTGTGGTGTTCAGCTGGGTCAGACATTAGCTGGAAGCAGCAAGCCCAGCTGGATGCAGGAGTGATTACTGGACAGTAAACCCAAAGTAGCTGTGGCTTGGTATCAGCACAGACTTACAAGGGAAATGTGAATGTGACGGTGGTTGTAGCTGTCCCTGTAGAAACATTCACAGAGCTCTGGGGGAAGCTGTCAGCATGGGCTTGTCAATTCAGCAGCACAGCCATGCTCTGCTTGTGCTCCCCTCCTTTTTTTCCTCCTTGTTGCCAGGGTGCTAAGAGGACAGAGTTGTGTGGCCTGCAAAGAGTCAGGCTGTCTTGCCCTAGACAGTTTGCTATGAAGAACAATTATAGCTAACACAGAAGTTTTTATTTGTTTATTCTTTTTTCTTTGTTAGTGTTACTATTATTTGGTATTCCTTGTGATATAAACATATTTTATTATTATTCACAGAACCACAGAATCAACTAGGTTGGAGAAGACATTTGAGATCAAGTCTCACGTATGGCTGAGCATCAGCTTGTCAGTTAGACCATGGCACTGAGTGGTACATCCAATCTATCTTTAAACCTCTCCAGGGACGGTGACTTCACCTTTTCCCTGGGCGGATCATTCCAATGCCCAGTCACGTGTTCCGTGAAGAACTTCTTCCTTATATCCAACCTAAACCTCCCCTGGTGCAGTTTAAGACTGTGTTCTCTTGTCCTGTCACTGGCTGCATGGGAGAAGAGACCAACCCTCACCTGGCTACAGCCTGCTGTCAGGGAGTTGTAGAGAGGGATAAGGTCTCCCCTGAATCTCCTTTTCTTCAGGCTAATCAACCCCAGCTCCCTCAGCTGCTCTTCAGAGGACTTCCCCTCTCTAGATCCTTCACCAGCCTTCCTGCCTTTCTCTGGACACATTCCAGCACCTCAACATCCTTTGTAAATTGAGGGGCAGAGAACTGGACATTGCATTCAAGGTGCAGCCTCACCAGTGCTGGGAAGAATCCCTGCCCTGGCCCTGCTGGCCACACTATTGCTGATACAGGCCTGGATGCCATTGGATTTTTTGGCCACCTGGGCATGCACTGGCTCATGTTCAGCTGCTGTCAGTCAGCACTCCCAGGTCTCATTTTGCCTGCCTCTTGTCCAGCCACCCTGTTCCCAGCCTGTAGTGCTTCAGGGCATTGGTGTGGCCAAAGTGCAGGACCCAAAACTTGGTCTTGTTAAACCTCATATCCTTGGATTGGGCCCATTGGTCCAACCTTTCCAGGTCCCTCTGCAGAGCCCTCCTACCCTCCAGCAGAGGAACACTCTCCCCCAACTTGTCATCTGCAAATTTGCTAATGGTTGACTAACTCCCCTCACCCAGATAATCCATAAAGACTTTAAACAGAACTGGGGACATAACTAATCCCTGAGGGACACCACTGGTGACTGGCTGCCAAGTTAAAGAAGAGCCTCTATTTCTAGCATTTTTCCTCAGGGGGTTCCAGATGACATTTACCTACGGATAGAAGTATTGTCACCTCCTGTTTCATGGGCTCTACCAGCATTCAAAGATCATCTAGCAAATGGGGCTTTTCTGTGACAGCATGGACATTTGTTCCACCTGCCAGTGGCTAATTCATTGGTACGTGCTCTTAAACCTATTGGACTTTGCTCACTCTTTTACCTGCACACAGGTCTCCAATTTAATTAATTACTGACCAGTCCTAGCATCCTATTACATTAATCACCTGCCCTTTCTTCAATGCTCAGCTGGCTTTCTATAGAAATAAAGAGTTACTTAATTTAATCTGAGCCCTTTCACAGTGCTTATCACATTCAATCTCTCTACCAGACTGTGATGTTGACCTGGCTTCTCAGAAAAGGTTTCCTCTTTCCTTGTAAGTGATTTCTTGAGTGATGCCCCATTTTCGAGGAGACAGCATAATTCTCTAATGGCTCTTTAAGAAATTAGCCCTCTTCTTATGGAAGGGTTGAAGAAATCTGGGCAGCAGCTTCTCATCTGGCACACTTCCATTCCCTGCAAATGGTAGTTCTCTCCTCAAGCACTGATTCCACTACTTTGATGACTGCAGTCTTGACCTTTTTATGAACTTTTCTTCCATCTCCAGGAAAGTGTGTTTGAAAATTGTTTCAATTTATGGTGCCTTGTTTGACTGTGCAAGGTTTTTCGTCTGATGAACGCAGAGGCCAATTAAATACAATGAGGGTCCTTTATTTGTCCTTCAGATTTGCATAAGAAATTGCAGTTTTGAAATAGAAATGGTTTTGAAGGAATATAACAGCTTAGAATTTTCAGGTACTAATTTTTACTATACTTCTAACAGAATATGAGAAATGGTCTCTCTTCCTGAGAAGCATTTAGTCCTTAGCAGCCTGTTACCATAACTAGCCTTCAGTAAGAATAGTCCTTTAAACATAGTTCTCCTGGAGTCCTTCAAAATTCTCTAAAGTTTCCCCAATGGTGATCCTAAATTGAGGCAAACATTATTTTTCAGACAGCATATATTTTGCATGCAAAACTTCCTGACTTTAATAATTCATACTGAGCAGCATTCAACTTAACAGTTTCTCATTTGGCTGAATAAACAACACGGGGTTGTTCATTACAGCATGGGTAGCTCAGCTGGAGTAAATCAGTGTAATATTGGCTCAGTCACTGGAGTTACAGCAGTTTAGACCAGCATAGGCTTTTGTCACGTATTTTTATTTAGAATATTTTTTCATTTACTCTGGCATTCTTAAGTGTAGGAGATGGCAGCTTCACAGACATAATTCATTCATCCAGATAGCTCCCTTGGGAGCTATCCCCTAACTAGTCCCTTTGGAAAGTAGGGAGGTATGGTATTCATTTTACAGATGATCAACTAAGGAACAAAAAGTGATGCTTTTTAAAGACATTGACATTTCTAAAATGTCCACTGTCTTGATGCTGTAAAAAATTTGCATCACAGTATTGCAGAACCATAGAAATATTGTTTGGAAATGACCTCTGAAAACCTTGAGTTTCTTCACCTATCTGAAACAGAACAGTTTTCCATAGCTTTGTCTAATCAAGTCCTGAAAACTTGCAAGCACAGAGTTCATAGCCTCTCCAGACAACAGGAGTCAACACTGAATTGACCTTCTCATGATTTTTTTTCCCCCCATCTATTATTTAATTTGAATTTCCTAACCCACAGCTTGTGGTGGTTGTGGAACTTTATATCACTTTCGCTCCAGAACTTTTGTAATTGTTTAATGTAGTCATAGGCAGGTAGTTAAATCCCCTCTTACCCACTTTTCTGTTGAATTAAATCAGCCTAACTCCTTCCAGATGTCCTTGCAGGCCGTGTACTCTCAACCTTTGACTATCTCAGTAGCTCTGTATTGGATCCTCTCCAGTTTCTTAATATTGGATTTATCCATTATATTCTGCCCTTTCTGTACCCTAATGTCTTTAAAAATTCATTCCAAATACAAATACTGATTAATTTTCTCAAAGCCAACCAAGATAATTATTAGTAATATTTTCTAAGGAATTTAGGAGCCAAAAAAGATAGATATGATATTAGAGATCTTTGAGATATTTTCTAAATTACCCAGACATCCATCAGCTTCTTCAGAATAATCTTGGCCTGCTTCCTACTGACTTGCAGGCAGACTTTCACTTACTGGCCCCAGTGTAACTGCATATGAAACAAAAAATGGTTGCATATAGATTAAAATCAAGATCCGGGCATTGTTTGTGGAGCAAGGATACACATAAAGGTTTGTTTGGAATGCTTTACAATGATTGATGACCTCCCAAGTATTAGATTCTTATTGCATCCACCAGAATCCACTTAACTATGCTTGCAAGTATTTTCCAGTCTGGATATTTGTTGGTTTGCACACAGTCTTTTAACATTCTGCATCTTTATCCCTGGAAATATCCCCAGAAATGAAACAGAGGTAGTGTATGATCTTTGGATATTGTTCAATCTCTAGAATGAAATGACTAAGGTTATTAACATTGTTTAATTTATTTATATTGCCATTGCCTCTGGGAGCTATAATCATTAACCAGAGGATCTACTTCAACGCCATGCACTGTTTAAATGCAGAACAAAGAAATAATCCCTTGTCCAGTCTATTTGCAGCATAAACATAAGGAAATAGGAAGCAGATGGGTATAAATACAAAAGCAGGAAAACGACATTGATCAGAAAGGAAAAGCAGGACTGTCAGGGTACCAGAGGATACTATGAATTTTTGTAGGCATCACAGTATTGGAAAAGGAGTGGGGTTCTCCTTTGTGAAAGAAAAATGGGATTGAAGTAAGGTCTGAGAAGAAAGAATAACACCTTTGCATCACATTTATTGGCATAAACTGATGACAGAACACCCATCACAGGATTCCTACATGACAGTGTAAGGTTTTAGTGAGGACACAGTAAAGAAGATAAAATTATCTTTTCTGTTTCCCTGTTGTCTGGTGTAAACAGCTCCTGGTGGTACAAGTACTTCTGCTTGGAAAGGTGGAAGCTGAGGCTACCTGTGGGTAACTGCTGTCTCTGAAAAGAGAATGTATTAAATCTGTGGTAGATAGCAAAGAGCCAGGTGTGTGAACAATTAATCTTGGGCAGGTTTTTCCTACCCTAGGAAAAGGTCAGAAGCAGTGGGGACAACTACTTTCTAGAATACTGGGTTTGTCCCTCTTTGAGCTGTAGCACTACTATAACTTCTCCCCTTGTGTGTGTTTGGCTTTATCAGCTTGGCAATATTTCTCCTTCAACATAACAGAACCACAGAATCACAGAAATCATCAATGCTGAAAGAGACGTTCAATACCATCCAGTTCAACTATCAACCCAGCACAACCTTAATCACTCCTAAGCCATATCTCCAAGTGCCACATGCAGACACCTCTTGAACACTTCCTGAGGCAATGACTCCATCACCTCCCTTAGCAACTGATTCCAATGCCAAATCACTCTTTCAGTGAAAATTCTTTTTTCTTGTATCACATCTGAATCTCTCCTGGCACAACTTTAGGCCATTTTTCTCATCCTTTCACTTGAGACATGGTGGAAGAGACAGATCCCCACCTCACCACAGCCCCCTCAGGTAGTTGTAGAAAGGAGTGAAGTTCCCCCCAAGCTTTCTCTTCTCCAGGTTAAACACCCCCAGCTCTCTCAGGTGCTCCTCATGGACTTGTTCTGCAGACCCTTCACCAGCTTTGTTGGCTTTCTCTATGTTTGCTCCAGCACCTCAGTGTCCTTTTTGAAGTGGGAGGCTGGGCATGATCCCCTGGTTGTCCTGCACATGCTGAGACGGCACTCAGGATGATCTGCCCCATGGCCTTCCGTGGTACTGAGGTCAGGCTGACAGTACTCTGGGTAATATTTCCAACCTTTCTTGTAGATCGTGTTGCATTTGCTGATTTCCAGATTACTGGGATTTGTCTGGTGAACCAGGACTGCTGCTAAATGCTTGAAAGTGGCTTGGTTCTTTCGCCAGCTCGCTCATTACTCTCAGATGAATCCCATCTGGACCTGTAGACCTGTGGGTGTCCAGTTGGCATACCAGGCATTTTCTCCTGGATTATGGTGCCTTCAATCATCTCCCAGTCACTAACTTCCAGCTCTGGGAGCTGAATATCCTGAGGGTAACTGGTTTTGGTCTTAAGGACTGAGACAAAGAAGGCATTAAGTACCTCTGCCTTCTCCTCATCTGCTGACACTGTTCTCCCTCAGCTGTGTGCATTTTGAAGGACATGAGTCCTGCAGCAGGCTGCCGTGCTCTGTGGTGCTCGTGGCATGCAATGCTGGCAGTCACTCTCATCCCTTTTGCTGGTGACTGCTGAGATGGCACCTAGTGCCCAGGACCTGCAGTGAAGTTTTGACCACCTGGATAAGTTTCTGTCTCATTAACCCCTTCCATTATTTCTCAGCTCTTAACATCAGGAGGTGGGCAACAGGAAAATCACAGACAAAGCAGCCATTTAATTAACACATTAGTGCACCATCTGCCATACATTCCTGACTCATGAGAGGAGAGCTCTGCTCTTACTGCTCTCACCCTCCTTACTATAAACTTTATTAAGAGTTGAGAGACAGGGTATGTTAGGCATGAATTGTAGAAAAAAACAGAAGCTATTAATGCTAAAAGTGACATCATAAGGGGAAGGAAGTGGAAAACCAGAGAACAGGTCTACTGGAGGAGTAGTGGCTGTATGAGAGAGTAAGAGTTGCCCATACTGATTAATGCTTCTCTCAGACTTATTTAAAAAATCATTGTTTCTTTTGATATCAAATAGCAGGAATTGGGTTCCAGCTGGTCCAGAGTTTGCCTGTATAAAGTGTCTTTGCTGACTGAACCACTGTGAGACAATGGAAGTATGTAGATTAATCTAACATGATTAACCTAGAAATGTACAGCTGAGGTAAAAAGGATTTTGTTTCAAATTCTAAACATCCTTCTGAAACACTGAGATGTGCCTAGAAAATTAAATATGTCTTCCTTCTGTGGGCAGCCTATATTTGAAAATTATTCCTGTGGAAATTAAAGTATAATTAAAGAATTTAAACCACACCTCTGAGAGTGGACTCTGTGCTAGCTATTGTATTGAGGGATATTTACTTCTTAATATTTTCTCTGGGAACACCAACAGCGTTTGAATCTCTGAAAGTGAGTTCTATCAGAATGTGTACACTAGAGAAAATGTAGTGTGAGAAGGACAACAAATAAAGAGACACAGTAGGAAGACCTCTGCCCACAGGAAAATGGGGTCAGATATTTGGGCATCCTCTGAGGACGAGTCTTTCAATGACACCCTCAATGACAGTACCCTCTGAGTTTTGCTTGTATATCTGCTCTTTGCCTTTCCAATCACCCTGCTGTCTTTCACTACTTTTGCAAGCCCTTGTTTTCCTGAGATCTCCTGAGTAGATCAGGAGTAGAGCAAAGATGCTCTTGAGGTTCTTACTTGGGTACTGGCAAGTAAGACTGAACCTTCTTGTCTTAGAACATTTTGCCTGACCCACAGTCCAGAAACCACTGGTGTTAAGCCCAGGCACACTTATTACTCTTTTCTGTGTCAAAGAATTACATGGATACATATTACAAAAATGAAGAAAAATATATGACATGCCATAACTGTGAAATAACATTCACCTGCAAAATCCTTCTAAACATATCAGAATCCTCTTTGCATAACCTCTATATTTTGTAAACAATGTGGATGGCAAAATTAAAGAACAAACACCTACAGTTAGCTTCTATTATTTTAAAATAATTTTAATTTAAAAATTATGTGAAATGCTTATGGTGATAAAGTTTAAAGCTCTTTGATCTTGAATAAGATGTAAAAGATCTGAAAATAATACACATATTAACATGTTATTCTTACAGGTCTTGTTGAACTCATATAACTCCAGAATAAGACAAGCATTAATAGACAGGTCAAGTCACCTAGAATGTTTTTCTAGCTGAATAGTTAGTGTTTTGAAAGGCTATAGCAAATGAAGTTTTCCTTATTGCCACACTCCAAGGTGTGTGACATTTCAAATAACTTTGTGGAACAAAAGAAAAGGAATTCCTATTGGATTTGTCTCAATTGTGTTGCTGAGTTTGAGGCAGAACTACGCGACTAAGCTCTGAAACACACTTATATTTGTTCTTTAACCTTATCTGAAGATCTTAAGATTATATTTCCTGCAGCTTGTCTTTCAGAAATTTCTTTCTAGACAGCCTTTTGTTTTTCCCTTCAATGTTATGCCTCTCACTCAGGCATCTAGCACAAAGCCTTAAGAAGTGTCAGGTTAACACACGTAGTCCCTGCTCCAGCTCACCCTTTGCTTTTCTAGCCAGGCTCAGGTTCTCCTACTGCTTGTACATAACATGATAGGGATAATCTTTGCTTGTCTGACCCTGACTATTTTATTCTCATCCTCCAGGCATTTTGTCTGACGTCTGATGCTATCTGACATGACATTCTTTCAAGTCCCCAGAACCAATGTGCAGTTTTAGATACATTGCTCTGTCATTTTGTTTCACCTTACTTTGTCTAATTTCTTCTTTCTGCACCTGAAAGCCTCTATTCTTACACTTGGACTAACCTGCTAGAGGCTTATATTAGCATATCTTAATTTTCTACCTTAAAAAATAAAAGCACTGTGTACTAAATCCACATATTGCTTATCTGAAATCTTACATCCATAAAGAAATTATTTAAGGAGTAGTCCAGTATTTAGATTTAGGAGCATATATTTCTTAAGTGTATCCTAGTTCCTCCTTCATTTAAAATGTAAAGGCACACTGTCATTTACATTCATATTTTGAAGCAGAAAGGTCAAGAAAAAAGTCTTTATCTTCCCACATTGTCTAAGAATGACAGGTCTGGGGGTCTTCAAGGAGTTGAAGGTGTTCTTTATTAAAGCTATTGTTTTATTCTGGGCAAAATATGAAAAATTAGACTGACTAGACAGCGTTGCTTTTTATTTGCATGAAATCAGACAAAAAATATTGACAGTCCAGTTAGGCCATCTTCCTGCAAAACATTAGATGTTATTACTACTGATGCAGAGAGACAATTCCTTTTATGTTTTTTATCAAATACTCTTCCCTCTGTGTCTTTTAAAACCTCAGTTGTTTGCTAGAGCTATACAGAAAGCCATTGCAAACTGTTGCTCTTGAATTACTAAGCATTCAAAAGTACCCTAATAAAACACTTTGTTATATTCCTGTAAAAGTCACCATGGCCATAAAAAGTCAAACTCTTAAGTCACGTAGCACTTTTGAAAGTCTACAGTAATACCTCAGGAAAGCAGCTCACACTGTTACCAGCAGCACTGGAGGTGTTTATAATCATTTATAATACAACATATCAAGAACAGACAGGCCTTGCATTACAATTTTTGCATTGGGCTACATGCAGCAAGCAGTGCATAAGACTACCATAAAAGCACAGATATATTGAAAGACTATTCATCCTTTTATTAATGATCCTTTGAAGAGGCTTTCACATTCTTTCATGTATTTTCTTGCAGAAACTGTCCACTTGATCTATTATATCCAATAAAGAGACCTTGTTTGCATTGACAGCTGCAGTCTTGGAAACAGACAAATGGAAACTCTCAGAATTAATGTATTGATAATGGTTATCTTTATACTCTTTAGTTCTGGTGTGTCAGAATCCAAAACCACAAATGGCTTTAACTAATCTGAAGGATAACAGACCTTATTTTTGTTTTATATGGTAGTACTGACATGCTCTGCATCGTGAAAGAGAAGTGAGCTATTGCAAAGGGCAGAGATACTCACCCTCCAGACCAGGCTGTCAACCCTGCTGTGTCCTGGGGAGCAGCTGCTCTCTCTGACCTCAGCCAGTGGTACTGAGCAAATAATTGGTGCTCACAAGTGAGAAAGGACATGAGAACTTGAACCCAGGACATGAGGACTTGAACCCAGGACATGAACCTGAATCCAGGACATGAACTTTCACCTGAGGAACAACACTGTAAACAACTCAAAATACAATGCAAATCAGAAAGTCCTCTGACCATGACTGTGGTGTTTTATAAGAAGGTTTTGAGTGGTGTTATTCTGCTCTGAGTCCAATAGCATCCAGAGCTACTGGGTAAGTACCTGGAAGGTACATGGGTTTCAGGTCTCTCTAACTTAGACCTTGCATTGAGCACATCTCTGTAGGTCAAAATTTTGAATGCTGACTTTTTTTTTTATTGCCATCCTTTGCTTGTATGTTTTTTAGAACTCAAATCTTTTCACAGCAGGGACCTCACATGGGGTACAGGTATTGTAGATGCATGACTTGCAGGTTTGTTCACAGCTTCTACCATCAGATAAGCAATAGTAATTCAAATTATTCCTGATGTGCTTAATTTCAAATAAGCACCAAGCCTTTTCACCCTAATGTAGCTCCTAGCAGATCTCTGGTTAAAAAGCTGTTTAGGCTGGGCAAGTACAAAGACTTATGCACACACAGTAATTCTTGAACAGTCTAAGTATGGGAGATTTATAGCTAATAATAAGTGACTGTGGAAAGGGATGCTTAGGGTCATTGCAAAATTACAGGCTGAGTCTGCCTGCTAGTTGGTGGCTCTGATCAGTTCAAACATTTGGTGTTTTATCTTCATTCAAATAAATGTGTTTATACATGCTGGTCCTGGCTGCCAGATGCCACCACAGATCTGAAACCTGAGGGAGGTTTTGATGCAGAAATGACTTTAGGGAGATGTGGAAGAGTCGCATGGAGTATTCATCATTGCAGTAATTAATGTAAGCAGTAATGACCTCCAGGTCAGGTAGATTCTTATACTTAATGACTGTCTGAGCAGTGAACACTGCCTCAGACCATTAGCTCCTCCAGACAGTCGTTTAAGCGAGCCTTGACTGCCAGTCATTCTTGCCCAGTATTAACAATACTCATAACTAGTTCCCCAAACTTCCCCTATCATTCAATGGTATGGAGTGCTACATCTTCTTCATCTTCACAGACAGTTTAAAAGTGTGCTATTTTACATAAAATTTCCTGAAAAAGTGATTATCTGGATAATAGTTCACAACTGACTTGTGCCATAGTAGAGTGGATCAGATATTGACCATTTCCCAATACTTAATTTAATTTGATGAGAAAAAGCATGCTGAGACTAAATATTTTTGTGTGGAAATAATCTTCCTGGGACATTATAGCATGGAAAACAGCTGCAAACAAAACTGCATTGTGATGATTCACATCTATTCATATTTACCCGAGTACATAGCAGGTACGTGGAGGGTTTTGTCTTACTGTTTGAAAACCAGTACTGCCTGAGCTCATTTAATTCCTGTTTTTGAAAAGTGAACTCAGGTACTAGTTTCTTCTGCTGTGAGAGTTTAAAGAACAGTTTAGTGTAGCATTTGTTCCATTACAATATATCTGCACATCTTCCTCAAAATCCTGAAAAGGTCCAGGATACATAAAAGAGCTGCATTCCCTCCTGCAGCAAACAAAATGAACTTATTTCAGTAGATTCCAGATTAGATGGCATTAGGTAACATTTTCAAAGGTAATTCATGTTACCCGAAATGGAAGAGTTTGCAAGTCATGGTGATATTTCTCTTATTACTTTGCCAGCTTAGGGTCCACTTAAGGAGTCAGTAGTTGTCTGTGCTCCCAGCTAAATCTTCTCTTCTGTGACAGTGTTCTTGTTTTTGAAGAAATCTAGTTGGTCTTCTCATTTTGACAGAATAACTAAAGGAGCCTTTGGAGATACGACTAGCATAACATTCAGTTAAGTATTTAGAAGGTAAATTTTCAATAGCTGTTTCTAAATTTTTTTTGGTGGGGTCATTATCTAATGGTTTCACATCTTAATGGGGGAATAGAAATGAGAATCAAAACCAGTTATACTAACTGGATGTTCCAATTCTGTCCTATTTTCTTAAAAAAAAAAAAAAAGTAGTTGAATGGCCTATTTGCACTCTTAGGCTGGATCACAATCGATTAAAATAACAGAAATGGACTGTAGAGGTTTTGGGGGTCTTCTGAGAAGATTCTGTGTGTTGACATATGAAAAAGGTATTGAGGTAAAACCAAGCACTTGCATTACCAAAAACGTAGATTTCTTTTATATAGTGATGATTTTATGACAGGTGAAGCTGACAGTCACTGGCTTGTAAAATATCATTGTTAATATTATTGAAGATACTCTTTGCCCAAAGCAAAGTAACTAACTTTTTATTAACAGATAATTTAGTGGGAAACTTGAACTTTGCTCATTGAACTTTGTATACTTTGAATTCTTTTTTCCATCAGTTTAAATAAATGACAACAGTCCTGTTGAAGATGTGCTACTAAAAATTTTTAATCACAATTCAGTAGAAAAAAAATTAAATTATCTTAGATTTATGAAAACTCTCTGATATGGGAAAAATGGAAGGATTTTCTGAATGTTACTGGCTTCAGATATAAATTGGAAATACATGTGCTAGCACAATAGTTAAGGTACCAGGTGTTGTCAAAGGCTCATGTCTTTCATAAATGTATTTAGAAGTTTTTTAGCTTACTTACTGCAGAAAATCATTCTGTTGTATGACTTATCTCACTTCATGAATAACAGTTGTCATCTATAATTTCTAAAAAGATTTAAAAACTCAGGGGAATGTAGTGGAAATCATAGTGCTTTGTTCAGGTGTGGTATCTCATCAACCCTTGCTCCTTTGTTTCACACAGATTTGAAGCTTCTGACATTTTAGTCAAAATGTTAAATCAAACCCTTCTGGGTGAAAGTAGAAGTGCCTCTGGCCATTTATGCAATATCTTTCTGAACACTAATTTTAAAGCCAAACTTGCAATTATATTCGATTTTAGGCACCTATCTACTTCTGGGTTAAACAAAGAGCACTTTCATGACCTATTTGAATTTTGGTCAAGGATTCCATTACAAAGAAATGCAAAGATGAACATTGTGAAGAAGTCGTTCCTTCTACTACTGCTTCTTTCCATTTCCAACTTCAACTCTTCATTAACTTTCATATTTACAGAACACAGCTGTGTTATTTTTTGTACCTCTTTGTAATCAACTTCTCTCTCTCTTTAAGTTTCTTGGAGTACATTTTGATTTTTCCTGAGATGATTTCTAGCTTTTTGATGACACCTTTGCACTTTTCTTGCTTATATAATATGTTTGACTTTTGACTTTATAGAATTTCTTACCATTTTTTAAGCACCTAGGGGTTGAAGCTTTAATCCCAAATGCTTTTCAAAGGCTTTTTGGTTCTATTCAACATTTATTACACTCTCATCTTTATAAACCCTTGTCTATCTATCAAAAAATGAAACTATCCTCTCTGTCCTACACTGCCCAATTTTCTCAAGAATCTCTGGCAATTCAGAAGCATCATGGATTATACTTTTGTGAGATTGAAGGGAATGTTGATAGGATAGGATTTCTGGAGGTCATCTTCTTCCATAGAGGTAGATCATGTGCCCCAGAACTAACTCTGAATGTTTTGGAGACTTTCTCCACTTTCTCCTAGACTTCTGAATGTCTGAGAAACCCTCTCTGCTTTCTCCATATCCCTCTAGAACTGTGGCTGACCAAAACTAGGCACTAGAAACTACTTCAGATGCATTTCACCACTGCTGAGGAGATGGAATAGAGTTTCCCTTACAAGTCATGCTCCTGCAGATGTAACCTCCAATATGAGCTGCTCTATCGTGGGAGAGCATCTTTTCACCTTAGTGCCCCCTCTCACCTCACCTTTGCAAAGGTTTTTAAAAATACAGTCTTCTAAGTTTTTGCACTCAGAAGAGTAAAAACAAGCACATAGGAAACAGATTTGGAATATGATTAAAGGGTGGATCTGTACTCAAGGAGTCAGTCCTCTTTCTCTTGTGGGATGTGGAAACTTTGTTGAAAATAAAGTAATTTGAAATGATGCCTTTTTCTCTGCTCTGTGTACAAAAACAAAGGGTTGGGGTTTCTTTTCCTTAATTCCATGTAAATTACTTCCTTCATGTACATATCTCAGCAGCAAGCCATATTTTTAAAACACTGTATTCAGTAACATCAACGTGTTACCCTGACTTGTGTTCCCAAAGCATTCAAGGACACTAATAGTCATAGCTGTCAGAAATCACATCACTCACAAATTGTGTGTAGATTCAGCACATCCATCTAAAATGAGTGCTGTTAAACAAACCAGCCCCAGCAGATTTCTTACACAGTATTGTCTTGCTTCAAGCTTACCAAAAAGTGCCTTTTCTGCAGGCTGGAAAAAATGGCACTGAAAAATATTATTCAGATAGGTGAACATCAGGCTAAACCTTCTAAACCCCTGCTATTGGAAGGTAGTCGGGGTCATCCAAGATAAATCAATTGAATAAGAATTCATGTGCCATGAGTATTAGCTCTAAGGGAGCTCGGGCAGCTGCTTTGCTGAAAGGGGCTAATAATGAAATTGTATTGAATTGTGCTGTATTGTGCTAAGTTTCAAGTGCCTCGTTTTGGTGCCCTGTGGTTCAAGAGGGATGCTGCATAACAAATGTCAGGCCAGTCATTCCCCCTATACCTGCAATTAATTGCACACTCCACACAGATTATTCACAGCTCTGAGGTCCAGAGGGTGATAGAAATGTTCCTCAAGGTTGTTAATGACTTTTTTTATGTTCATAGCCATTCTTATCTTTCATTATCTTCATCCTCATGGCTACTACAGACTTCTGAAAAGTTTTGAATTAGACCAGTGTTTCTTTGGCCTCATGGCAATATATTCCGATGCCTGTGAGTTTGGGAGGCAGGTCAAGAGCAGCCCTCAGCAAACAGGACTGCTTTGGTGTGAGAGGCTGAAGGAAGTGACTTTCCATGTGTTTGCAAAATCTCACTTTGAGCTTTTTTTCCTCCCTGTTTGGCTTCCAGTTGCCTTATTTGTGTGGCAGCAAGTAATTTCTGGATCAGCCCAGCAGAATGTGAGTTACTTTATTCAGCTCTGGGGGACAGGCTGCTGTTATTTCAGGTGACTTGTGCCTGAGCATCACCTGAGATGAGGGCTGGATATTGGAAAGGACATGACTACTTGTTGCTCATGAGTGCACTCACAATTACCAGGAGCAAGTAGATAAGCCTGCAGAGATTTCAGGAACCGAGGTCTTCTATTGCCCATTTGAAAGTTTTTAAGTCTTTATGCAGGAACAACCAAATACAGTATGAACTCAAATATAACAGCAGGCCCTTAGGATGCTGTTATATTTGAGTTCATATAAACTCAATATATGTTTATATATAAACATATAAGTAAGCATGGTCAGTGTGGGTGCACTTTTAATATTAGCTTAACCCAGGTAAGTGCCCAGAGTAGCATTAGAAGTAAGAGGACATTTCTGTATGTGCTCAGGCTGTGGGCAGTGCATACTTTTATAATAATTGAATGCTGAATCACCACAGAGTTCCTCTATACCCTGAGATTTTGAGCTACAGGCTGTGGATCCCTCAGTGCAAACATTAGGTTGTCTCTCTCCCAGTTAGCTGCCATGTAATTTCATAGCAAGTTTTGGGATTTATGTAATACATTTATATAAGAATTTATTTTATTTTATCTTTTTTTTTTCTTTGAATGAAGTATTTTAAAAAAATTAAGGTTTTCTTGGAGTATCATCTGCTTTTAATAATTTTAAGACGTGGAGAAATACGTGTCATGGGGATTTTAGATATGAGTTGCAACAGTAACCAGTGGAACCAAGCACTGGTTTTCAGTGCTTTTCAGCTCTATCTGTGACTGACAATATCTAGACTTGTACCTCACCTCTCTATTATTTTTGCATTCACCTCTTGCTCTGTTGTAAAACTCCTCTACTGTAACTTTTATCATTTTATCTTGCAGAGTGCCGGGCCCAGGACCACTCTCTTTTTGTTTTCTGTTGAGTCTCCTGGCAGAACCACTCATTTGTTTTCTTGTCTGTATGTGCTATTCTCAGCCTACACCTTATTATATTCATCTTCACTTAGTTGTTTTTTTATTTCCTTTTTCTCTTTTTTAAGAACCTCTATGCTTCTAACACATAAGTCATTGCAGGAAGGACACACAGATTGAAAACCTCTCTCTCCAAGCAGAATGGTAAATTGCTTTTCATTATATGATTCAGATTTCTTGAAGTCTTCAATTTTACCTAGATCCACTTTCATTGAAAAAACTATGACAACATCCACAGCCAAACAGACAAATCAAAAATATCTTTTGAGAATGATGTTGAAAATAAATATTTTATTTTGCATATATTTAAGTGAAATTTATTGCAGGAGTACCAAACCATGATTTTTAAAGGCAGAGTAGACGTGTTTATTGCTAAAAACACCCTGATGATTTACTAGCATGGCAAAGAAAAATGCAGGAGAATTTCAGAAGTAGTATCTTGCATGGCAGCAGTGAGGATTGTGTCTTGCCTGGTGTTCACAGCTTTGCCTGCAGCAGTCTAGGAGTAGCTGGTTGTGGGATGCCTCATGCTCTTTTTTATAACTTGATTTGGTGAAGATCCAAATGAAGAGCCCTGATGTCAGTGTACAGGAATCTGACTTTCTGGAGTTATTTGTGGAGCAAAATTGTTCCTGCACAGATGCATTTCTTTTTTTAATTCCATTGGTCATGCACTAATGAATTTCTTTCAAAAGACCAACTCAGTTAGTCAGGACGAAGTTGAATTTTGATTTTGTTGATGAAAAGTGAGGCATTTCTTAGCCATTGAAAACCAGCATCTCTTCTTTATCTGTGAGGGTATGGAACAATGAAGAAAATAATGAAATTGTTGTGAGATATGGAAGAGGTAGGAAAGCACATTTTAGTATCTTCCTTAATGTCTTTCTGCAAAGAAATACACTCAGAAATACATGTAAAGGTCAGGGAAAGCCTCCAGCAGCTGTGGAAGTTAATTTTGTTTCATTCTATTTTTAATTTTTTATTTTAGGTTTTTTTTTTTTTTGTTTACTGCAATTCCTGAGCACTTGTCCTATCTGTAAGAAGTATGGAAGCTTTAGGCAGAAAATAATTTCATAGCCTGGCACATTTCATACACCTATTGTACATTGTCTCCTGTCCTCATGCTTGTACCAATCTGTTAGGATGGCATCGTTTCAGGTTGGTCAGACTTCCCCTAGGAAATTAAAGAATCTGCCAAAATTAGTCTGAAGCAAGGAAGAGGATACTAGTGACACCTTCCCCTCCTCAGAACATCTCAGATCTGCAGTATCATGTACTGGAGGCTGGTAGGGTTAACTTCTGTTCTGTGATTCTTCTGCAGAACAAGAGGAGCCCATCCCAGGCTCCCTCCCAGCTTTTCAGATTACACCTGCACTGATCCAGGAGAACCTCAGCTTGAACCAAAATCATCCAAATCTGGCATATAGCAAGTTTGACTCAAAAAAAGATGTCTCAAATGTGGAGTTCAGGTGAAAAGCTGGGTTTTGTCTGCCTTTTCTCTGATCCTGAAAATCTAACCAGCTGAGGTCTGAGTGACTGTGTTCAGGGTCAGACTCTCCACATAAAATTGTTCTTACTTACTACAGGTTCACTTGTCTCAAAAAGCCTAATGCTTGACACTTAAAATAATAGCTTTGCTAGGCAGGACGTGCTATTTCTCCACTTCTGGATTTTAAGGACAGACTGAATGCATACAATAAAAGATTACACAGATGTGTATCTGTGACATAATATATCTAGGAAACGCTGCAATTACGAAAATCTAATGACTAGTTGTTAAAATTGTCAGAACCCTAACTGCAGGTAATATAATGATTTTTTATGTTGCCTGAAAGGGAAGATTTTAGAAAAGTTCCAAACAAAACTGAAATTCTCAATGTTTCTGGAAAGTTTCATATGGTATTTGGGACATCAGTAATGATAGCTGGAGTTCAACTCCTGCCTCTTGCCAATGGGCTGTCCTTGCCAGAGTCTTCCTTAAAACAGGAAAAAGAAAACAAATGCATAGATGTATTTTCCTGATTTATGTGAGAGCACTATACATAAAGAGAGATTGATAGAACAAAATTAATCACTTTATATACATATCAAATGTGCAAATCTCTGTTTACCCTACATGGGAAAAGAGCTAAGTAGACTTTTCTTGCTTTGCTTACACTTGTATGAATAAAAGACAGCTGTGATGAGACCTATGGATTTATTCCAGATTTATCTGATATTATGAAGAATAAAACCTGTCCTAATTTGCTTATCTTTTCAGGTAAGGTGATCTACCTGCAGTTCAAGTAATTTCATTTGCAATTTTTCTCTTTTTTTGGAGCAAAATTATTATGGTTCTTCTGTAAAAGAGAAGGATTTTCCAATACTCAGGAACTTGAAACAGTCAGCTTATGCATCTACAAGAATACTCTGCTGACGGGAAAACCCTGAACCTATTTCAGAGAGTACCACAGCAAATTATACATCCCCTGCTGACCAGAGCAGACACTGCTGCTCCCCTGATTAAATGGGTTCCAAATTTTGATGCTTATACCTGCATTTTGCGTGTGGGAATTAATCCTCAATCTGACTGTATTAGAGCTGACAGCCCTCTAGGCCCCTCCAGCTGTCACCAAAACAAATTCTTCACCAGCCTTCCTGCCTGTCCAGAACACCTCAGGCAATAGGGCACATTTTTCTTGTTTGTGCCCATCCTTGGTGACACAGATGACAACGAGGCTGCAATAAAGCTGAAGCATTCCCTGGCAAGAAGAACTCTCTGGCTTCTCTTTCTCATGCAGGTTAATTCAGTTTTCATATTTGACTCTGATGCTGTGGATGTGTAGCGTGAAGCACACTGAAGCCTGCTGGCTTCAAAAATAGGTGCTGCTGGTTGCAGTCAGGGTTGCTGACTGGTGTTCCATAAACATTCACATCCTGGGGAGAACTGTTGGGTGATTTTATGAGCTTTGAAGTAGAAGTGGAACTAACTAGCACACCACTGTGTGTCAGTTCACAGAGAGGGCAAATAGACATCTGGGACACAAAAACCAGCTGCTGAGATGAGGCATCCCTTTGAAATGCTAGTAAATTTGCAATAGTCACTTCTTGAACCAGGAAATCAGTGAATTGTAATAATTTGGTTTCTGATCATTGTGAAATTCCTTTGATGAGTTGCTAAAGGTTTTTTTGGAGAGGCTCTTGAGATAAAAATGCCATTTAAACAGCCTTACTTAAGTCTTCCTGTCTTCAGTCTGTTTTAGACTCTCCTTTTTCTTTCGTCGACCCCTTAATCTTTTCAATACTTTTCTTCAGGCAGCAGGCCAGAAAATAAGAGTTCACAAAAAAGCTCTTAGTGATTCCATCATTCTTAATTCTTTAAAAAGAAGGATGGGATATTTGACTCCTTTTTTCCACTAAATGGCTGAGACAGTTCACTTTGTTTTCCCATCCTTCTTACATCCAGACAATCAGTACTGCTGTCAAGAAGGAATGGCAGGAAGGTCAGTGGCAGAGGTAGAACCATCAATTTGCTTTTGCACATCCCAGATGTGTGCTGCACATCCCAAATGGTGCCAGGCAGAGGGTAATGTGAACCCTTCAGCAGTTTTAGGCCTGAGAGAAGGATGGAGGATTAGAGCCTTTACTTCTCTCATGCTTTGTAATAAGGACTAGCACTAACAGGATCTTCATGCTGGAGTGCAGCAAAGGTTTCCAGCCATCTCCCCTCAGGGTCAGAAGAATGGGAGTGCGCAAGGGTAGGATATGCTGGCGCTGGGATTATTTTCTCTTCTCTCATCTAAGTGTTGCTAGATTGCCTCACTTCTACACGGGCCAGCAGAAGAAGGAGATGGATTTAGGCCTGCCCCCACACTAAGGGCAGGAATTTCAATCTGGTGGTGAAAGAACTTCAGCACAGGTGGAGAAGGACATGTTGACAAGCACCTCCTGGGCACACATCTGCCTGTATTCCTAGTGGAGATTCAGTGTGGGAGGGTGGCAGTGTACAGCTTCTCAGGAGCTGGGAGAAAGAATCAGTTTCTGGCAAAATGCACAAGCAACCTCCTGGTGGCTGACAGGTCTGTGGCTGCTGGGCCATCCCTTCCTTGTGACACCGCTTCTGCCTTGGCCCTCCTTCCCTGCCTGGGCCTGGCAACCTGCTGGGATACAAAACCACACTGTGCGCTGTCCTCTGCTGTCAGACAAGGGAAAGGATGGCAGAGCAGCCAGCATGTTCCCGTGCCTCAGAACTACAGAGGTTTGGTGGACAGAGCATCACCAGAAGCGCACACCTACTCCCTCCTGGAACAAGCTCTGGGGACTTTGAGCAGAAACTCTCCCTGCCCAGCCTTGGCATTTCCCACAGCGATCTAAATGCTAATAACAATATGGTATAACACAGTTACTGTGTAAAAATAAGATTCAAAAATATTTATCACACACATTTGAAAATGGATATATTACCATCCTGAAATATTATTCATGCAGGGTTTTTTATCATTATCTTTTAATAAGTGGTTAGCATATTTTGAAAGAGATATTTTGGAGAAATGGAGAATTTATTAGTATTCACTTTCAAAAATAAAAAAAATATATCTTTCTTAGTCAACAGTGTAATGAATGTTAAACCCCATCATCTGTCTTGGGTGGAAAATCTGGAAATTTGATAAAAGTTATAACTGTATCAATATTTACCCTATAAAAGACTAGAATCAATATCTAAGTCACAGTACATGTCACAAGTAGTCAAAATACAGTGACTAAAGAGAGATAAATACATCCTGTTGTCTTTGGCCCGTGTGATAAAGTTGAATGTGGACTCAAAGCTGACAAGCATTTCCTGATAGAACAGCTGGTATGGCAGCAACTATTTAATTATCTGAAATACATATTTGCAATTAGACAGATTTCCTCAAATAATCTTGCTTGCTCAATATTTTTACCTGTTCAGTGGGTCTTCAAGAAATGTGTGAGCTGCAGCCTGTTAAATTCCAAATATTATTTCAGGAGATCCATCCTTGCAGAAATGAAATGGTTTGAAGATGTGACAGCTGTAGGAGCTGATTGTTTTTGTCTTATTTTTGGTAGTGATTAGATTTGAGCAATCTGGTCCAGTGGAAGGTGACCCTGCTCAAGGCAGGAGTGTTGGAACTAGATGATCTTATGGTGCCTTCCAGACCAGGACTTTCTATGATTCTATAATTGTACCCAAGTCAAGATGCCAAGAGGATGGCAGTAAATGGATGGGAAGCCAGGTGGGTAAAAAAATTGTTGAACTCAGAGAGTTTGTGGGTTTAGAGACATATTGTAAATGCAGCACTTCAGGGGTCTCTCTTGAGACCTGTCCAATTTGCCAAATGTGCAAGGTAATGCATCCTTATCAGGCTGACATCAAACTGAGGCAAGGAGCTGGTATGTCCAAGCTGGGCTGCCATGCAGAGACATAGGAGGGATGGGCCAAAAGCACTGTTCAGAAGAGAGGTACATCAGGATGCTGGGCTATTTTTTTTCTTTTTGCAATAATAAACATTTAGTTCATGCCCTTTATCACAAATTATTCAATATCAGACAGCATATCTTCAGAAAAAATTCTCTAAGCACTAGCTTTAGAAAATTACCCCTCTCCAAAATGTTATATGCTTATGTCCTTGCTTACTAATACAATGCCACAGAGCTGGCCAAGACTGGAAGAAAATGTTCTGAACACAAAATTTCAAAATGGTGAAAACATAAAAAATTCCCTGAGAACACAGAGTTTTGTAGTCAAATACTTAGCAGCTAATAACCCATACAAAATGTGCTATTGATTTCAATACCTACTGTAAACTCTGTGGTGTCTTCAGACCATTGAAGTTTCCAAAGCTCTCCAGTGCTTTGAAATTTTAGGTGTACTGAAAATGGAAGAAATGGTTGTCTGAGGTTTTAACCTATTATTTAGATGCAAAACCTGGATCTTGTCTTGGGAACTCATTCCAAACAAGATGAATAATGGATGTTTTGTTTCTAACTTTTTTTGAACTGTTTTCTTTCTAACTTTTGGAGACTTTTTGCATTGAGTTCTTAAGAAGTCCTGATGCATACTTTGAAGGCTGTAATCCCCAAAGAGGGTTCTTTATTAAAATATGGGACCTCTTGCTATGCAAATATTAATTGCTGTGAAAAGAATGATCTTTACTTCCGTTACCAAAATTAATTAATTTCTTTACTGCCATCACAGTTTTAGAGGAACACAAGGTGTTAGGTGACCATTGTAAAGTAAACAAAAAAAAAATCTTAAAATCTTCTTTTAATTTAATATGCTTCTTTGTAAAGAGCTTTTTCAAAAAAATGAAAATTTCAGGTCAAAGTTAGTCTCTTCATTTTGAATATATGTACATGTGGTAATACCTTTTAATTGCCTGGATAATTGTCCCTGTTGGGGTTTAACACCAGCACTGCTCAGCTGCTCACTTTCTCCTCTACCAGAAGGATCCAGGACAGAGCTGGAAGGGTAAAGCTACAAAAATCATGGGTTAAGATAAAGACAATTTAAAAGCCATGCACATGAGTGAAGCAAAACCAGGAATGAATTCGCTGCTTCCCATGGGCAGGCAGGTGTTCAGCCATCTCCAGGAGAGCAGGGCCCCATCACAAGTGACAGTGACTTGGGAAAACAAACACTCTCACTCCAACCTTCCTCCTTCTCCCACCCACTGCACACACTGAGCATGATGCCACACGGTCTGGAATGTCCTTTGGGTCAGTTTGGGTCACCTGTCCAGGCTGCGTCTCCTCCCAGCCTCCCATGCAGCCCCAACTTCCTCACCAGGCTGGTGGTACAAAAAGCAGAAAAGGCCCTGGCTCTGTGTAAACCCTGCTCAGAATAAAAAAACATCTCTATAATTAATCAACCCTGTGTTCAGCACAAACCCAAAACACAGCCTCATGCCAGCCACTGTGAAGAAAGTTAACTCTATCCCAACCAAAACCAGCACAGCCCCCAAAAGGTAGCCATCCTGTTATAACATGGTGCTGAGACAGATGATTTGCAACCTTTTTTTTTTGAAATTATGTATGATGAAATTATAGACAGTAATTTCAGACCAAGAATTAAGCATGTTTTAAAAGTTTATAATATTCTCTTATTTTCTTAGTTGAGAGGTAATGAATTTTTTAAAATATATTTTCCATATAAAACCTGAAAGTCACAAGTCACCATTTGTATTACAGATTAGAGTTGGACTGTAATATTCCCTCCTTTCTCACGCAACAATAATTGGAGGGGTTTTTAGGGTGTAAGAGATTTTTCTTTCTACTTCTGTATAATCTCCCTTGAGAACTGGTTGGTTTTAAGCTAATTGGTTAGGGAGCCACTGAGAAACCATCCTGATGTTTTTGTGTCAATTACAGTGTGTAATTTTTTCTCAGATGGCATGGCCTGGGTCTACCCGCTAACTGCTAGTGGCTTTATCTGCTCTGAGGGGGGGATTGTCTTTTCTCCTTTTCATAATTATTTGCTGGTCAGAGGACAGCATAAGGAAGCTGGAAACTTCCCCATCCTGTTCATCTGAGAAAGGTTTGAACCACCACCTTCTGAGTTTCAGGAAGGCATCACACAGTATCCCTGTGAAACCCACTTGTCATCTCCTCCAATCTGGCTGCTGTGTAAACAGAAATAAGAGCATTGGAGGGCTAGAGTCCAAAACCAGGTAGCTTGACTGTTGCCCAGTTGTTAGGAGATTCTCACAGAGTGAAAAATCAAAACTGCAGTGCCAGGCAAGCATTCATATTCTAGCACACCACTTGTGGCTGAAATCTAACACCAGCTCAAAGCATAACACTGTAATTTTCCTGGCTCCATAACTCTGTCATGCCTGCCTGACCCATATTTAATCTTCCAGAATGTGCTTTTTTACAGTCTACTGATACTTGGCAGCTTAAATTTTCCCGGGCTGGGGTCCTTTGCCTCTCAGAAGGATGAGAATCTGGATAATCCACATACAGGATTTAGAGGTGTAACAATAAAATTATAGAGAAAGTGAATGTTCAAAAGAGGGGCAGGCAAGGTAGATTCTGATTAAATAGTGGCGCTGTGTGATAGCGAGGGTAGCTCTGACATTCATAGGAAGTTGGGAAATCCAACATGGCACCCATAATCCCATGTCTTCCTTAATTAATAGCTGGAAGCAGGATATCCTGGAGCATCTGAGAAACTCTTCCCCTGGAGTGGGATTCCCATGTAAGAATTAGTATCATTCTAGATGTGGGGTGAAGTTTTCGTGTCAGTGTGCAGTCCCCATGTAAATGTTTCACAAAATGTGATTCATCTCATGCTAACTGCATCCTTCTTCTGGTAAAGCTGAACTGGCTTTTAGACTCCATTGACTGTATTGACCTGTTCTTCAGTGATTATAATGGGAGTTTAGACTTTAGCTCACAAGTTGATGTCTAAATCCTACTAAATCTGGTGCTTAATTTAGAAGAATTTTATTGCCCTCATAAGGCTTTTAAATTCTTTGTGCAACCAATCTGTGCTTTCAGAACTGTCTGAGTCTAGCTGGGTTTCAGAAGTGCTTCTCTTTTTCTGTAGGTTGCAAAAATAACCTGGACACTACAATAGGCAGAGTTAGATTGCCCTGCAGAGTTCTGTGTCTGAAATACTGATAGGATGACGTTTTGGTTAGAATTCTAAATTAGATAGAAAGGAGTCTACCTATCTGTCTTTACAAACCATATATAATTCTTGCTTGATTTGGGAACCTGAAAATCTTTTTCTAATACATAGCTCTTGAAAAGAGCACAAAATAAAGTGGTTGGGTCCAAGGAGGCACCAAATAAGAAGCTGAACATCTACATACATACATACTAATCAAGTCCAGTTGTTTTTTGTTTTTTTTTTTTTTTTTTTTAATACTGTTAGGTCCTTCAGGCATCACTTTTTGCAATCTCCTGAATCAATAATTTAGGGACATAATTCAATAAATCATTCAACTGATAACAGGAATAAACACTATTTTTTTGCTGTTCTTAAAACTGGATTCTGAGAACCAGATTTTTAAAGTATTTCAATTCTTAAGGATTTGCTCCCCAAAAGGACTTGGATTTTTTGATGGTCGGCATTGCATTATGTAAGGTTTAGGTGCCTGTTTCCTATTTTTGCCTCCAAGTGTTGAACAAGGCACATTATCTGCTTATACAGTGCATACAAAGCAAACATCTCCAGCTGGGCTTCCCAATAGCTGCCCAAGGTAATCAACAAGAAAACAAGCACTGAGACCAGAGCTGTTCCTTAAATCCCACCTCTGTTGAGGACCTTAAGTCACAGGGGTGAGCAGACACGAGCAGCAGATCCCAAGCCCTTCCCTGTCTTAGATGCCCATCCCGTGTTTTCAAGAAGAGTCAGGAAGTGATGGGCATCACTGAACACACAGCTAGAGGAAGGAGGCTCACCAAAATTGAAATAAAAGCTGAGAATTCAGCACACTTCCAGGGTGTGGGAAACAGCTACTACTCCACCTGAAAGGATTCACATAGTCCATGCTCACTTTTGGACATTTACCTAGTCAGTGGGGTGAAGAGATCTCTGTGAGTCTTGGTGCAACAGTGCAACCTAGGAAAGAAAGTCAGCCTTCATGTCACCAGGGACAAGGAGCAGCAGAAAAAAAATATTTCAGTGTACTCATCAAGAGAATTACTTAAGAGAAGCTGCTGATGCCCTTTCTTGCTCAAAGAGATGGTGCATTTTCCATTATACGGTTAGATAAAAAAGTGAAAGTTTAAGTATTTCTGAGTTTTTGTTTTCTCCTACTGAATAAAAAAGAATTTTAAAAGCTTCCTCGTTGAGTTTTTCCCTTTTTTACATGAAACAAACAGAATACTCTAATGAGTTTTACTGAGAGAATACTCTTATGGATTTACTGAACTCATTTAAGAACTTTAGCAGACTTGAAAAAGCTGTAAAGGACACAGGGATAGTTGAAATCAGAGAAGGATTTGTACATGAGAACTAACTGAGCAGGGGTTTGTAATCCTGAAAAAAGAAGCGACTGTGGGGCCAACAGCAGTAACTTCTATAGCTGAGGGAGGAAGTTGAATTGGTTAGTTATTAACTGCTCTTCATAAGAAGTAATGAGGTATAAAATGACACCAATGAAGAACAAACAAGAGGATCAGTACTGTAGCATAGTTAATTGGAGTAACTCAGCGCCACAGGACGGTCCAATGCAGCTTAAGAGGCAATTTTGTCAAAACCAGATAAATGGCTCTTACTTTATCCTACAATTGTAATTAATGGACAAAACACTTCAGTGGGAGTGCTAGGGTTGGTAGCCATGCCTATCTTATCTGTAATTGAATTTCTCTTAGTGAGGCCATTTGTGCTTTCCTTGCAAAGAAAGATGTTTCTAAAAAAGGAAGTAGAAAAGATTACAGCATTGCATGGTTTGAGAGCCGGCTAGAAATGAACCATAGCTCCCCAAGCACATCTTCAGCTGGGTACCTCTCTGAATTCCTCCCTCAGCACATGAGAAGGGGTTGGATTGCACAAGTGAGCCCTATGACCCTTTTTTGAGAGAGGGAAATAAAGTTTGCTCCTACAAAGTGCTTCTGGTGCCTTATCCAGAGATGCAGCTCAGCCTCGAGCTAACACCTGAGGAACAGAGACTCTGCTATCAGAACTTGTCTCCATCTGCTGATTGCCAATTTCCATCCCCTCACAGAGCCCAATGGAAGGCATTCTCCTGATGCTGTGATGGATCCTTCCAAGGGGGAAGGATGCTTCCCCTTCCAAGGGGGAAGCAGGCCTTGGCCTTTTGTTAAACCTGGTCTGGCAACTATGGGAAACAGAGACAAGACAAAGCATCAGAGAGCATTTCTCCTCATGCAGCTTGGGGCCTGGATGTTTTTTTGCTTGTTTGTTTTTGTTTGTTTTTAAAAGAGATCATCCCAGTTTAATCTTATGTAAAACAATGTTAGATGATTTATGTCTCATTGTCATGGAAATGAATGACGATCTCAAAGGAGGAGTGCCAGGACAACACTTCCAGGAGCACTGATACACTGCCAGAGAAGAACTCAGACTCAGAAGTTAATTAAATGGAAAAGACCTCTAGCCCTTTTTGTGTCTTTTGTCCCAAATCTTCATCATAAAAAGTCATTAGCATTAGATATATGCCAACATTAAACCACTGGTACTCCAAAGGTGCATCAGGATGGCAGCACTGCTATCCCACCTCTCATCCCTTGTAGCATCACTTACATTTTCCTCCCTTCTTATCTCCAAGAGATATTCTAGAGTATGAGCTGAAGTTCAACAGTGACTAATTCATAGTTTACCTCCAAGTTTCTGAGGTAAATAGAATCACTTTGGCAAAGGCCCATGTAGCAAATACTTTTGGTAGCAACACAAAACCCCTTTACACTGCCTTGGATCTGAAATCCTGGACATCTTGAACTCTTGTCTGAGTGATCTTTGGCTGCTGGGCTAGATTTCCTGTATGCGTTACTTCCCTACACTGAAAAGTCCGGGCCATATTTTATTTAGTTAACTTGCCAGAAAAAAAATCTTTCCCTGAATACACATGTAAGAAGGAGTCAGAGAAACTGCATAGGGTTCTATACAACTGTTACTGTGTATTTGAACTGTTGAGAAAAAGAAGCCATTAATAAAAAATATTTTTGTCTCTTGTATATACATCTAAGAAATATGTGTATTTTGAGTTGCTTCTGGGTAAACTCTGGGCTGAGCTCAGCTGCCTCAGTCTCCTCCAGGGCTAGTGACAGAAACATTGGCTGAGCCCTCAAACACCTGAACCACCCTCAAACACCTGAACCTTTCTGTATCTGCAGCTGGACCCCAGCTGAGGTAGCCAGGCCATGCAGAGTGGCACGAGCTGGCAGGCAGATGCAGGGCCCCTTGTCATGTCTGTGCCTAGTATGATTCAGGGAGTCCTGACTTAATTCTTATTTGCATATAATAAAATGCCAAACATCTGCTCAGTGCTTTATCAACATTAAAGCCAGTGCATAAAAGTTTGTACTCTCTTGCTGGGCTCAGTCTGACATGCATCATTTCAGAGACATTGAGCAGAAACTGCAATATGCGTGGCATCTTGCTTATGGGAAACAAACTCTGTTTTAATAGGAAGTAGTCAAATCAGTAGGTAAATATACTGGGTTTCAGCATACTTTTAAATTTCTAAATATGAAATACATAAGAAAATAAAAATGCCTAGCATTTTCTGCTCAGAGCAGCACCAACTCTAAATAAAGAGGTACTGAATGTTGCTGCTCACTGAAAGCACACTGAATGTTGCTGCTCACTGAAAGTCACATCTGTGACTGCTGTGTGATACACAAACACCCAGGCTAATGCTAAACCTGAATCCACTGGGTTATTAATAACAGCACAACTGGGTCAACAGCGTACTGAGTGTAAACTGATTTATCATGTTTCCTGGGTAAGTCTGCAGCCTACCCTGAGCTTTCTGCAGTTGTAACTAGACCATCATTGAACTGGAGTTAGGTGACATAAAGCTTATACAAATAATTTCTGCATTACAGTTATTGAAATACCAAGGTGTTCAAGACTTGTATTATGTTTAGATCAGTCAAGGAGGATGCTAAGGCTTATATCTGGATCCAGGGGTCTGAGCTTCCTCATTGGGCTCAAAAATCATAAATTTGTAAAACATTCTCTGAGACTTCTTACCATATGGAATGAAATCCTTAAAAATGTGCAGTTTCTGTTGTATGCAGTGAGAGGTTTTTGGTGCACTATCTGATCTGAAAAATTAGGAGGCTGCATAGCCAGCCTTGCCATCTGCCTCCTTCTGCATCAGCCTCTTGAAAAATGGCCAGTTCTGTCTGACTGATGTATCACAGGGTAGAATGATAGAACCATAGCAACATTAAGGTTGGAAAAGACCTCCAAGATCATCAAGTCCAACCTTGACTGGACACCACTTTGTCAACTAAACCACAGCCCTAAGTGACACGTCTAGCTGTTCCTTGAACACTCCAGAGATGGAGACTCCACTACATCCATGGGCAGCTCAGTCCAATGCTTAACTACCCTTTCTGTGAAGAAATTCTTCTTGATGTTCAACCCAAACCTCCCCTGATTCAAGGGAGGCCACTTCCTCACCCTGTCACTGGTTGCCTGGGAGAAGAGACTGACCCCACCTGGCTACAGCCTCCTTTCAGGGAGTTGTAGAGAGGGATAAGATCTCCCTCAAGCCTTTTCTCTCCCTCAAGCATTTTCTCCAGGCTAAACAACCCCAGCTTCCTCAGCTGCCCCTCATGGGACTCACTCTCTAGACCATTCTCTAGACATATTCCAGCACCTCAACATCCTTCCCAAATTGAGGGGCAGAGAACTGGGCACAGCACTCCAGGTGTGGCCTCACCAGTGCAGAGTGCAGAGGGACAATCACAGCCCTGGTCCTGCTGGCCACACTCTTGCTGATACCAGGATGCCATTGGCTTTCTTGGCCACCTGGGCACACAGCTCATGTTCAGCTGCTGCCACCAGCACCCTCAAGTCCCTCAAGTTCTGCTGGGCAGTTTTCCAACCACTCTGCCCCCAGCCTGTAGCACTGCATGGGGCCGTTGTGACCCAAGGGCGGGACTTGGCACTTGGCCTTGTTGAACCTCACAGTGTTGGCCTCTCCCCATGGGTCCAGCCTGTCCAGATCCCTCTGCAGAGCCTTCCTGCCCTCCAGCAGATCAACACTCCAGCCCAATTTAGTGTTGTCTGCAAACTTACTCAGGGTGATAGTACTACATCATCTAACCTCCAGGCACCTAAGCCAGTTACTGAACCTGGCACCAGGCTGGTGGCTAGTTATTTCTTACTTGTTTAAAGATTTAGATCCTGAGGCATTAGATTAGAGAAGTCTTCACTCAGCACGACTGGCTCACTCAAAGCAGGCAAAGTCAGGCTCCCTTTTGTGACTTAAAAATACCTTATGGCCTGGAGAAAAAATTGTCAAACTGAAACAGTTTCTGAAGATTGGCCCTAAGGTTGATCATAAGCACTTTTCTCTTAACAGATGGATGCTGATCTTTCTCTTCCAACTCTCTGGGTTAAGTTCTCACTGACATGCCTCTATTCTTATCTCTTCTCTTCCTAAGCAGATTGGTGGTCATGTTTTCTTCCTCTCTGAGATTTCTCCAGCTAGTAGGCTGCAGCATATTCACTTTTGTGCAGCAGGAACCAAAAGAGTTTTTAAAACTTTTTTCTAGAACTATGACATCTGAATATTTGAGGTATCCTTCCAACTCTGTCCCCCACAGCTATGCTGTAGATGAGATTTTTGAAGATCTGGTTTTGATTCTATGCCTGGAAAAGGAGATTTAATTTTTCTATTTCTAATAGTTTAACTGTATTTTCAACACAAAGAATAATCATATTCTGCTTGTGATTGATGATGAAACTGACCCAGTTTTTTGGGGTTTGGTTCACTGTTTTGGTTTTTTTTTTTAAATCTAAAATACATAGGAACTTTTTTTATCTTGAGATCATTTTTTGTAATACTGCAAGAAGAGCATGCACAAGATTCTAAGTCAGTGTTTTCTTTGGGTGCTGTGCATTGAAACTTATTTTCCATTATTTGTCTTTCTACAATGAGACAAAAATTCTTATAACATAGAAAAATTGTAATAGTATTCTGACAAGTCCAATTTATATGGTACATTGTTGGGAAAAAACCCTAAGAAAATGCAGAATGGCTACAAGCCTACTAATATGATTTAGAAACTTTTTGCAGAAGCTACATACAACATGCTATTAAAACTGCAAATACATATTCAATACTTTTGTTTTATAGAAAATTGTATAAATATTCAAATTTAAGAGAAACAATATGGAATAAAATGCACTAGGAAACTGATATGTAGACAAAGGTTTATTTACACCATACAACATTTTAAATATTTTATACACAGCTGCAGCAGAGAAAGCTATTCTGAGCTTTCCAGAGAAAACTGCAATAATAAAGATGTGAAATATATTATTCATATAAAAGTGAGATTATTACTTTATTGCATTTAAAGCAATGAAGAATGTAGCTCAACAGACATTCATTTAATGACAAAAACTTTGCTTTTATATTATAAAGTAAAAAGTGTAGTAATGGCCAAACAGACTGTTATAAACTTTAAAAACTGCATAAATATATACATTGTGCTTCATGGTGAAGTTTTTTGAAAACTAAACCAGATGAAGCTGTTACAACATGAATCGTTGCTTGAGGTTTATCTATAAAGATTACCTTACAAATCCATTCCACGGGTACTTACAACACACGATGGTAAGAATTGTACACCTGGTTCTCCACTAGCTGCACTAGTGGGAATAAACTGTACGAAAAAACCACTGACATTTGGCACAGGAAGAGCCTGACATAAAGGAGTTGCAATGTTCAGACAGGAGTGTCAGGATTGTCAGGATTCCCAAAGTCTTTTTATTGTCAGTGCAATGAATTATTTTTACTTTGTTTCTGTTTTGTTCAGTTCATTTTTGTTAAACTTCTGTTTGAAAGTCACCTTCTTGCACGTCTAAAGGCAAGTTCAGACACTTCTCCCATTCTGCTGGTCTGAGTTCTAAAGCATCTTTTGCCTCTGTGTCTAATACATTTATCGTTGTATAGTGTTGGTAGTCACCTGTGGTTTTGAAACTGTCCCATGGAGCCTTGCTCGGTCCTGAGTTCTCCTGAAGACCAAAGAAAGAAGAATTAAAATCAAGGATGAAATAATGCAGTTTCCATTTATAAGGCTGATTGCTGACGTGCTCTCATGAGACACAGAAGCTGGAGAGGGGAAATGGCTTTGCAGGGAGCCAGGCTGGCGGGTGCTCGGCACTGCGAATCTTTCTCTGTGAACAATCAACACTTTGGCAGGCTCCTCACCTGAGCTGCCACCTAAGCCCTTTCTTTCACAAGAACCAATGTGAGAGGAATGGGCTGAGAGATCCAGTACCAATAGACATCTTTCTAAGAGTGGGAGAAAAGAGGGAGAAGAGAAAGGAAGGTAACAGAGAAGAGTTTGTGGCTTGAAATATGGAGTGGATTGAAACAGAGACTGCCAGCTGGATTTTAAATTGTGGCAGGTGCATGGCAGAATGACAGAAACCTTGAAAATGCTGTGAGAGCCACCTTGCCTTGCAGGTGGATGAGCTCATGTATATTAGGATTAACAGACTGAAAGGTGGTTATTTTCTACTGAATTATTTTTTTAATTTTTTTAATGCTACCTTTTATAAGGTAAAAGACTTGATGGACCAATTTCATTAGAGATTTCTGCTGTAACATGATGGGTGGGATTTAGTTGCTAAAATCCAGTATTTTTGCACCATCTAAGATGCATTTGAACTTTCTGCTTGATCTCCAACTATCTTTCACGAGAGGTGCAGATCTCCTTTGAGCCCTGTGTCATTGCTGCCTGTACTGTGATGTAAACCAAGACCTCTGTCTAAAATAGGCCGAGATGCCTATATTTAGGTACCTGGATCACTCTCTGACTGTCTCACAAACAGACCATTCCTCTAGGCAGCTTTTATTAGCAGACTTTTCAAAAGCACAGCACCCATGTGAAACAGAGTAAACACAACTCTTCCACTGAGATTCCCTTTGAGATTTTGAATTAATTCAAGCTTTATGTGAATAGCAAATCTCAAGTAGGGAGACAAATGAAAATGTTACATGTCAGCTGATCTCAAAAGGAGGAGTGAGTGAGAACTTGATACAAGATAACACATATCACAGATAAAGGTTCATCAAAGAATCAGGGCTAAATTTCTGCTGGATTAAGATGATGTAAAAGATGTAAATCCATTGGCCTCACATCTGCTTAATACCTCTTCTTCATGTCTGAAAGCAGCTCTTCTGAAAAAGTTATAGAATACAATGATTCTAGCTCAGTTCCATTTAATATACAAGTCTCACATTATAAAATTATATAAAAATTATTACTAATCAAAATATTACTGATAAAAACATGTCAGACTAAATGAGCTGTTTTAATTAGGTAGAATCCTTGCTCTCATTATCAGGTGTAGTCAGAGTGTTATGCATGTGTGTATGAGTGTGTGTGTATAAATTTGAATTATGATGATAGCAGCCTCAACTCAGGATGATTTAATTTTTGCTTTTCCCATGGTAAATATTTATAAATCTATTTTGGAAAAGACATGGCATTACAGAGATCTTGTGTGCTTTCTGGACAATTGCATGTACAGGTAAACCCATCTGGACTTGTTTGTAGTATCTAATTTATTATCCCCTTGCCTAGCTAGAGGAAAAGCCTTATTGGTCAAATTATATCAGTGAGCTGCTTTCTCTGGATAAAGGCCTTTAGACACAGCAGGCACATACAGATTTGAAATGCATTCCCTGCAGCTCAATTACTTGTCATCTATAATGATGTTAGTGAGTTAGTTGTGGTCTAATTGTAGAATGTAATGAGCCTCGTCATAGGCTGGATTACTGAAAATAGCTTTGGTTCTCATTTCTGAGGTACCTAAAGGTGAGGTCTTCTTGGGAAATGTACTGGAGTCAAAAGGCTCTTGTTTCACTGTTGTTTAAGATCCACCATATTTTAAATATAATAGAAGGACACTTACCATACTGCCTGATTTTGGTACATCCCGAAATCTGTCCAGAGTCTGAAATTTCTGATTTAACTCTTGAAACAATTCCATATGCCTCTTTCTTGTATGCATGACCTTCTGCAAAATGGAATATACTTGCTTATATATATAATTGAATCTGGTTGTTTTGTTTTGCGTTTTGTTTTGTTTTGTTTTGTTTTGTTTTGTTTTGTTTTGTTTTGTTTTGTTTTGTTTTGTTTTGTTTTGTTTTGTTTTGTTTTGTTTTGTTTTGTTTTGTTTTGTTTTGTTTTGTTTTGTTTTGTTTTAAGAGAAGCATTACTTTTTCCAACATAATAAAGTAAACTGAATTTGGCAGGGCCATCTTTTCCCTATAGATTTGACCAATGGAAGTGAATTGCCCTGGCCATTCTCTCTGCTGTGTTTAATGCTCCTCCTGCGTACAAGAGACTGTTTTAACCCTATGTTTATTAAGTTGTTGAAATTAGAGGCCACTAACGTTAGCTTGGAAGTTTCTTGAAAGTAATGGCAATTTCTCAGAAGAATGTTTTTCTTGCATACCAAGAATATTTTCTAGAACTTCTGTTTTCAGCATAGATGCTTAAATTTTAATTTCTATAGGAAAGCAACAGCACTTTTAAATGGTCCCTGTTGGAATAATTTTCATTAGAATGCTGAACTCAGAAATCTTGGCTCAAAATGGAAACCCCCCAAATGTTATGGCTTTTTAATTAGACATCTTCTTGTCATTCAAATCATCATAAAATGCAGTTGAAATTGCATTCATATTAAGAAAAGTAGGCACATTTTTTCAATTTTACTTGCTTTCTTATTTCATGGACAAAGAAATTGGAAACTGTCCTCCCTCTAGCCCATGCTGAGGCCACTCTTCCACAGAAATGAATTATTGCATTCGAATATTGGCATTCTTGTGGAAGAGGGGTGACCCCAAAGAGCCCCCACAATGCACACCTCAGTGCACAGGCCTCAGCCATGTTGCTGCCTGGGCAGCTACTTGGAGAGTGAAGCCTGTTTTCAAGCCTAGATTGTGAGCTTTGCTCATCAGAGCTGTTTTCAAAGGAATTCACACTCAGTTATGGATTCAGAGCAGCCTCTGGAGCCAAGCTGAAGGCTGCTTGCTGTTTGACCAGTCTCATGGTTCTGTGGTCTGGGGATGGGAGGCTCTGAGGATGCTTCACCTCAGTCCAACAGTGGAGGGGCTTGGCTTTGCTTTTCTAAAGCTCTGTAACTGCTTGAACTTGAATTACAGCCAGGGCAGCAGCCAGGAATGCTGACAGACAAGGCGCAGGACACAGGCCTTGGTGCAAGTCTTGATTTTGTGTCAAGCCTGATTTTCCCTGGAGTTGTGAGTGAAACCCTGAAAACTTATGTATGTGGTGCTTGAGTGTGACCCTTTCCATCAAGTAACACCCCTGCCAAGCCTAGGTTAGTACCTTCTAAAATGGAGCGGCAACAGCTGACTTTCAATATTCCTTTATCAATGCCAACTTTGTCCTTCATTTGCATTATGTCTTTAGAAATTTCCTGAAATGTGTCTGCTCTTTTAGCTAGGGATTGCTACTGCTATGCTCTAGTACTTTTATTAACCTTAATACAGCCACACAGTAGCTTGAGAAGTTGTTCACTTTTGAGGAAAGGAGTTTGACAATATGTCTCACAAAGAGACATGAGACATCAGCAATTAAAGACCTATTAACTTGAGTTGTGGGGTGAACAAGGGAAGACCTTTTGCAGTGTTTGGTAATAAACTCCTTGCAAAAGGTAATTTAACTAGACATAGCTATCAAAATTTATGAGGGGAGTTTTACTTAAGTGACTTCCTAGGGATTCTTTTCAGATATTGCTGCTATGGTAGACAGGAGTATATAGCAATTTTCATACACATAAAATTTTTAAAAAAGGGTTCTACCTCAACTATTATTATTGGTTTAAAAAAGGAGACATGGTCATGGGAATAAAACAGTTTTGGTGGGTTAAAACACTAGCTCTAAAAAGCAGGAAATAACATAAGGCTGTGAAACAAGTATCTCCATTTGGAAACTTTTTAGTAGAAACCTGGGAGTATAGACAATGCTACTTTCTGACATCTTTTCCTTAATCATGGACCCAAGATGTCATTAAATAGCAAACATGAATAATGCAAATGTCTTACTCAGTTCATTACATTATTCCTGAGGAGAAGCAGGTGGGAGGAGAAATAAAATACTTGCACCGGGAAGTCTGCCAGAAAAAAAATCTTTACATTTTATTCTTAATAGCAGCATGACTAGTATGAACATGTACCCATGGATCTTTTGGTTACTTTGTGTTTTCCTGGCTTCCATTCCATAATTCCTACCCACTGACACCCACTCCCTCCCTATTGCTTATAAAGAACAATCTGAACTGAAGGTTCAGCAACTTAAATTTCCAACTTTAAGTTTCATTTTCAAGAATTTTTAAAAATTTTTTGTTAGAAAGCACCATCTTATCTCCTTTCTAGACAATATGTTCAGTTGGGCAACTCTTTTTGAGAAAACAAGTTACAAAGTATTTGTAGTGTATCATTCTGTTTTCTCTATTAAATGGGCAACGTGGACAACACCCCTTTATGAAACTTAGAAATATTAAGTTTTAACAATACAAAGCTGGAGATCTTGGACACTAATACTAGGATGACTGTAGTAGCATCAGGATCTGAAAAGGATGGAAAACGAACTTCTGCTGCCCTTTTTTCTTTAGGTGCAGTTGCACAGATGCCCATTGATGCTGCATCCCTGCCAGAAGCACCAGAGTCAGCCACGAGGCTGCAGACACACATCTTGTGGTGTCTTCTGAAGGTTCCATAACTCTTGTGCCTCACACCTTAAAGGGGGTCAAGCTGAATCGACACCCCTTCCACATTTCTACCCCCACTCTTAAGTCAGATAGAGTGTGTGTTTTGAAGAGTCCGTGCCTTGCTCTGATGATTACCTACTCACAGAAAAGGATTCAGAGTGTGGATGGCTGTCAGCAAGATGGGGAGAACTTGTAACATAACTCTGTAACCAGCTCCCTTTTTTATTTTTGATAGGGCTTTAGCTGAACTCTAACTGACTCGTGAATATTTAATGACACTCCACCTACAGTACTGTATTCAGCTTTGGGGTTCCCAACAAAAGGTTCATGTTGGAGGGAGTGCAGTGGAGGGTGACAAAGATGATCAGAGGGCTGGAGGATCTCTCCTATGAAGTCAGACTGAGAGAATTGGGGCTGTTCATCTCGAACAGAGAAGAGAAGGCTTTGGAGAGGTTGTACAGCAGCTTTGCAGTACCTAAGGGGGGCCTGCAAGAAGGCTGGAGAAGGACTTTTTACAAGAACATATAGTGGCAGGACAAGTGGTGATGGCTTTAAGCTGAAAGAGGGTAGGTTTAGATTAGATATAGAAAAAAGACTTTTATGATGAAGGTGATGAGACACTGGAACAGGTAGCCAGAGAAGTTGTGGCTCCTCCACTACTGGAAGCGTTAAAAGCTGGGTTGGATGAGGATCAGCCTAGTCTAGTGGAAGGTGTTCCTACCAGCAGCTCGGGATTGGCTCTACATAATGTTTAAGGCCCCTCTCAACCTAATCTAGTCAGTGATTCTATGATTTGTGGTCAATCTCATAAATACCAATATCATCATCATCACCACTACCAGGTAATTTAATTTGCCTTGGAGATTTTCTACATTGTTGCAGTTGAAAATGATCTCTCTCAAATCTTGTACAAAGCAGCTAAATTGAAAGAACAGATGGGGGAATGCCTTCCCAGCCCCCTAATGGAAACATGCTGTTGTTTCCAGATGATATAGGTATGATCAGTTGTCAAACTTGGGAACAGGAAATAATTTTTACCTGCAGGCATATTTATTTTTTACCTTTGCCTTAAAGAGATGTCTTCAGGTTAGTAAGAGAATGACTTTAAGCTTTTGTGAGTTATAGTAGTATTATGATAAATAGCTATGGCAGATGAAATTCTGAAAGAATGCAGCTCCAGCAAGCAGTGATCAATTTAACATTATTGTTGGTGCAAGTCTACTGATCTGTGGAAAGGAAAGAAAGGAAAGAAGACAGTCTAGTATTCACACTTGTTCTGTGTATCCTTGTTCTTCCTCAGAGCTAGAGATGACTTGAATCCTGGCAATCAAGGTAATAAGGCATTTTCTGAATTATTTGGCATAAATGTTGTTAACAGAATAGATCCAATGAATGGCTGATAGAAATGAGAGAGTGGGGTGACTGGGGAAATCCAAAAGAGTCAGAGTCTCATAGAATGTAAAAGTAATTGTGATCTTGAATCCAAAAATGCATGTCAATATTACTGTTTAGCTCTCCTGTATGTTTTTGTAACTGCCAGCGCTCACCTATTATAAAGCCCTCCTGGGAATTTCTACAGCATCTGTATTTCTGTTCAATATAATTAGAATGAATTTTATTTGATCTGACAGCTAACTGTTAGTGCTGAGACTTAATGAAAAAGCTACCTGCCCAGCTGTAGAGAAAAAATGACAGGAGTTGGAGGGCACTTAGCTGGGGTTAGCATAGCCTGTGGCAGAGAGGATCCAAAATGTCCAGACCAATAATTTTGCTAATGTTTTGGACACCAGACTGTATGAATGAGTCCAAACTTATCTTTATTAATAGCAAGAAAAGAGCTGTAAAGTTATGCTATGTTGACTGTTCATTTAGCAAACTTCAAAGTTCAACTAGATTAGTCAGTGTTTTACAAATTCTAACTGTGGACAGTATATTATGTTGCAGAAACTATTATGTATACTTCCTACTGACAGACTAAGCCCTGGTTGTTACACTGTTTTTTTCTCTTTTTCCTACAAGAAAGGATCATTTAAGAATATAATGGCAAGCTATTTAAAAAGGGAAAACAAGATACAGGTGCCCAGTTTCGATACCCCCCCTCTCTAACCACCTTGAGATCTATGGTAAGTCCATGCCAGTTTTGATGCCATCCTTTTCTCTCTCCTTTACTTTTGACTGAGACATATTTTCTATAACAGAACCCATACAAGACACAGGACTTTCATTATTTATAATCCATTGCAAAGGCCCTTAAAACTACATCTGTATTTCTACATGTATTGAGGATAACAGAGAGTAGTTTGTGATGATATATAGTCTTAGTCTCGTTGTGTTCACATTGCATAGCAGGTGGCTTTGTGTTTCTTCTGTGCATCTTGGAGAAAAATGGCCTTTCTCGTGTATTTTTAAATGTATTTTTATTGTTTTTCTTTCAAATTATTTATATGAAGGTGAATGTTCCATTGGAAACCACTAGAACAATCTTATTTTCTTTTTTATTTTAAATATGAAACCATGAGTAAGTATATAGTAATAAGTCAAACATGTCCAAAACTATTCTCTGGCAACATCTAACATGGAATGGTCTCCATGAATACTAAACTCTATTAAATTCTCTTAGTCTAAAAGCAAATTGTCTATTGTGAATGGTACCCAGATTGACCTGAGTTCTTTAATGACACTCAAGAATTTCTTGGAGAGACAAGGGTCGTCTAGATGAAAATAGTGATGGTCTTCATAAAAATGAATCCATTTAAAAGCTGGAATTTTTGGCACCCAGGAATATTTCCTCAAATGTCTAATTTGTTAAGATTGACATAGATGGAGTATTTGACTTGAATGTGTACAGAGACATGTGTGAAAGGTTGAGGGTGTAGAGACTGCAGAGAGAGTGTTAAAAGGAAAAGGACAGAAGTAGCCAAACTTGTCCCACCCTTGTCCACACTGCATACTTAACATTTGTTCTCTTCAGAACCACACCCATGTCATTTTATGATTTGGAATCCTCAGAAATATGGAAGGGCAGTGTCTCAGAGAGTGCCAACTGGCACTGGTCACAGACAAAGCAGAGAAATTGTTAAACATTTAAGTAGTATGTTCAATCCCTTTGGCTTGATCTTACCTCCAGACTGTATTCCATTTTGCAGTCAAGCTGCTTTGGGGGATCAAAAAAGCAGCATTTTGGCCACATCACATTATTTCAACATTTTTTGGCTTTTTAATTTTATTTTACCTTAGACAGCCATGCTATGTGTAAGGATACAGAAAAGCCCACAGACTTAATCAGAAAAATCATAAAGCTGGGGGGTGAGATGGGGTTAGTCTGCATCAATACTTGTAAAACACAGTAGCAACTGGCACAGTATTGCTGATGCTCTCAGTTCCTCAGCACTCACTCCCAGTGGCCCCATCTTTTCCTTTTTACAAAAATGTATTTTCCTGCATTTTAATAGTAATCCTAAAAATAATAGGCCATGGAACAGCAATACTGCAAACAAGTTAAGAAAAATGTGTAAATAAACAACAACACACAGCTGGGAGAAATGGCTGGTGCCCCAGAGGGCAGTGCAGCCCTTCAGAAGGACCAGGACACGTTGGAGAGGTGAGCAGAGAACTGTCTGAAACTCAACAGAGGAAAGTGCAGGATCCTGAACCTGGAGAAGAATAATCCCCTGCACCAGGAAAGGCTGGGTGCTGACCTGCTGGAAAGCAGCTCTGCAGAGAAGACCCTTGGTGTCCATGGACAACATGGAAGAAGAATCATGGACAAGCTCTCCATGAGCCAGCAGTGCCCCTGTGGCCAAGAAGGCCAATGGTGTCCTGGGGTGCATTAGAAGAACTTTGCCAGCAGGTCTAGGGATGTGATCCTGCCCCTCTACTCAGCCCTGGTGAGGCCACATTTGGAGTTCTGAGTCCAGTTCTGGGCTCCTCAGTAGAAGAGGGACATGGAGCACCTGGAGCAAGTCCAGGGGAGGGCAACAAAGACGTTATAAGGGATTGGAGCATCAATCTTTTGAGGAAAGATTGAGGGAATTGGGCCTGATCAGCCTTGAAAACAGACAACTAGAGTGGACCTTATCACTGTCCATCGGTATCTAAAATGTGGGGTTGAGGAGGTTTCCCAGTGGTGCCAAGCAACACGTCAAGAGGTAAAGGGCAGAAACTGATGCACAGGAAGTTCTACCTGAATATGAGCAAGAATTTCTTTGTTGTGCAGGTGACTTTGCACTGGCACAGACTGCCCAGAGATGTGGAATCTCCCTCACTGGAACTACTCAATTATCATCTGGACACAATTCAGCGCCATGTGCTCTAGGATAACCCTGCCTGAGCAGTGAGGTTGGACCACATGACCCATTCTGTGGTCCCTTCCAAAATGACCCATTCTGTGAGTCTGTGAAACCATGGAGTCAAGAGAAATTATGTAATGAGGAATGCTGTTTCTTGAGAGCAGAATGTGTACTGCATTGTGGGTGTTTATTTGGTGTTGGATTGTGCTCCTGAATGACAGGAAGAACGTTTTAGTATCTGTTGCCACAGAGAATGCTCTCATTGTAATATTTCTACTTTTCAATGACAAAACCACTAAAGCTTAGAATTCCTTATATCACTACAGTTATAAAACTTCTGACTGAATTTAATTTTAGAGTTGCTTGCTCATCAGAATTTTGTTATTGTTTCATGTATTTCTTCTTCCTTTCTATGCATTTATCCTAAAGTATATTTAGGGTAATTGCAAACAGGGGAGTTTTTGAGTTATGGTTGATATGAGCTGATCACAGGCTTTCAAGTTTTAGCCTACAATCTGCAGGTTCTATACAAATATAATTGTTCAGTTTCTTTGGAGACACAAAAAATGTATTATATCAAACTACTTCTATGTATGAATAGACAAACTATGTGAAAACCTCAAATTATGGACAGCCCCTTGAAAACTAACTGCTGTATTCCTTCTGGTAGAAATCAGCGAAAAAAACTTCAAACAAATCTCTAAGAGACTTAATTGTATTGACTGAGAACAAAATGGTCATTAATGAACACAACTAAACCTTCTCACTTGACAGGATCTAAGTCGTAAATTATGCATATCCAACCTAAAGAACCTTACATGAACTTAATTTTTTATATAGCATGTGATCCATAAGCTTTGACACCTGCAGCACTACGTCATTCAAAATTTGACACATTCATAATCACTACTTGGAGGTGAAAGTCATATTTCAGTAAAGTAGTATTGAAGAAAGAGAAATTATTGAAAATCTCTTGAGCAAAGCAAACTTCTGCTGTGATTTAGCCTGTCCTATAAAAGTGTCACGCTTTTCCAGTAAGTAGATAGCCAGCCAAAAAAAAAGAGAAAAAAAAAAAAAAAAAAACCAAACCCAGATGAAAATGAAAAGGCAAAGAATTTAAAAACTGAAATCATGATGGTTAATATTGCAATATGACAGTCTGATCTCAGAATATTTTGCAAACAAGTTGCACCAAAGTAGTTTTAATGAATTGTTCATCATGTTCTGTACTGTACCAATTGAACAACCCTATCGCATTTACTATGCCAGAAGGCTAAAATCTGCTAAAATGAACACTTCACATTAACTTTTAGGAAAATACTTTTAATATTCAGGAATAATTCAGTAAAACTTACTTCAAAGTCAAGGTCCGAATAACGTGATTTTCTTCTCTATTAAGCAGTAAAAAAAAAGAAAAAAGAGGTTTTATTAACAAGGGGACTATTAAAATCATATTAATGAGTCTAAATAACATTCTTTTTTTCCTATCCGGTATATATTAGGTATTTTGTAAGAAGATAGAGATTTTTATCTTGATAATTTAAGAGTAATGTGTGACTTTGCATAGTTTATTAGACCAGTATCATCGTATTTTCTCTGAAATAAACCAGAATGCATTTCAGTGGGATGCATAATGTGCATGTTATTTGCATGCAATTGAACCTGTTGGTGTATAAAATATTTCTATACTTTCTGTGGTATTTGAAAATTATCATCATATTTATACATTTTTACACAGGTACCTATACATATCTATGATTTAGACTTTTTATAGTTTACAGAAATTGATTCTTTCCTACATCAGGCTTACATTGGTACAACTCCATTGATTTTAATGGAATAAATGACAGCAAAATCAAGCCGAAGCCACAGCTTCAGCTTGTTTGTTTGCAATGGCAATCTGAATGGAGAAAGCAATGACTTTGTTTTAAACTTATGACAAATCTGATTCAAAGCATCTGATATAAAGCAAGAATGATTTACTAGTGAAGTAATCACTTGTATAAAATGCAACAGAATATGATTGCTTAGACATGTTACAAATAATTTAGCACAGAATTTTTTAGATCCAAAAAGAAATCAATTATAAAGTCAAATTATATCAAAAAGAAGCAGAAATATTATAGAGAAGGGATAAAATATATTTCTTCTTTTAAAGTTGGAAATTAAATGGCTTGCAATAAAGAGATGTAGAAAGAAGAAGCTAGGTTGTGAGAGCTGAAAAGAAGGCAAAAAATTGAGAATGAGAAAAAAAATACATTTGTCTTCAGGAAGGAGGGTTAAAGAAGAAAAAAGTACTCCCAAACCCAAAAAGGCTTGCTTTGAAGCTTAACCCTAATTTTTATGATAGGGTATGATGACTTTAAGTCACGGTGAAGGAACCTTTTCACACTGCATTTAATTTCTTCAGTGAAGAAGAATCAAACTCACTAAGTCAAGAGGAAGAATCTTTCTGATTTTGATTTTATTTGGTTTAACAAACCTGCAGGTTTTAGTAAGCTGCTTTGTTTTCCTGAAATTGAAAGGAATGATTTTACAAGTCTTCCAGCTGTAAAAAGTGGAAGATGTTTGGCCTCTGAGCCCTTGATTATACCACTTTGTGACATGTTGTCTGGTTTTGTAGTAAAATTTTAATGCTCCATTCCGCAATAATATAAGGAATATTACTGCAACACTGTAGACATTCTGGTGCCTAAAGGGCTCTGAGGCTCTATAAAAGAACGGTCTAAGTTAAAACCACCAACAAAACAAGCTTTGGAGAAGCTATCTTTAATCATCAAGGCCTGATTTAAAGAGAATCTATGCATGTGATGAGGACTGATCTACTTTTAAGGTACAATTAGACCACATCTACCATTGAAAAGGCTCAGTGTCTACAAAATAAGAAACATGTACAACAGATAATGCAATGATATTTACAGAAGTAACTTTGAAAAACGTTTGAAAAAACTATTTTTAAGTTAGAGTTCAGTAATAAACCAGATACCAATGAATCCTAACTAAAAATATAGCAAATTTAGGAAAAAAAAGTTCAGTTGGCTAGGTACTGTGATTTGTAAAATTGAAACATTTGTATATTGCTTTGTGCACTTGACTGCAGTGAAAATATTCCTGGCATAGCTGGATTATTAGGTTTTGCAACCAGACAACTCTATCACTGTTTACATGGTGAAAATACATAACTAACAGACTGCAAAATATTCAGTTGTACTACTGTCAGAGAGAGGCAAGTATTGCAATTCAGCTGTTAGTTCACACCAGTTATGACTAAACAGGTCAGATACCACAGGTTTTTCTCAGAGAGGATTTTTCTAGGGCTCAACAAGAACCTATCACAAAAACATTTATTTTAAACTTATATAGTAAGGAACATCTGTTCTGAGCTTGTGCTTCACATTTTTTGTGTGGCTGCATACAATGAAACACAGTACAAGTGCTGCTCGAGCATAAAACATAAAATGTGTGTAACTGCCACGGGAGCAGAAAAGTTCTGCAAGGTTTGAAAACCAAAGGATGCTGGTTATGAATGTGATCCTGAACCACGGAAAGTTATTTGCAATATTGTCACTGACAACACTAGGTACACAATCAGGTCCTCCTGGTTGCTACATCATTGTCCTGAAATGACAGCAGTGTTATTTTTTGAGAAGGGGAACATATTCAGAAGTATGAAGTTATTAGGAAACTTACAAGGATGAAGGAGTTTCCTTTCAGTCTCAACAGGAAGTTGAAATTTTACTCAATTGTTCTAGTTTCTGTATAACAGCCATGAAAATAGTTGCACTAATTGTTTCTGCACATATTCTTTTCCTCTTATATGAAGTTTGTTATGTCTCTTTTGGCTGACAAAAACGTTTTCCACACATACCTAAATGCTTTCAGAAATCAACCATCTAGCTCATTCTACACATTAAACTGACAAAAGGCAACTGAGTGGAGTAAGGGGGGAAATTTCCTTGTGTCAAATGAGCTGCTGAACTGGTCACACCAATATGTTTCTTTCCAAAAAGTTGTTCCCTTTATGCACCTGCAAAACTGAGAATTATTTTAGCAACACAAAAATTACACTGGAAGTTGGTGGGTTTTTCCCAAGGATCAGTTGGAGATTCACTTGAGTATTAATGTTAAAAGAATACAAATAACAAAAAACTGTAAAGGATATTATCTATGCTTTGCCTCATTTAGTATTTTGTATTTGACCAGGTCCTGCTATGATGTTTCAGGAATGATATAGAGAAGGGCAAGTATAAAATCACATTCCTACCACAATACCTTCCATAAGTTTTCAGTAGTTTCAGAATTTCCTTCGGAGGAGCTTATTCTGAAATTTAAAATGCGCTGGGGTAGTGAATTCCACAATTTAAATATGTAAAACATGACAAAGGAAATTAGGTTGTTTATCCCTTTGACATTTTATTGATTAATTAGATTGTTTATCCCTTTGATATTTTATTATGTTCCTCTTTTTGATATTATAGGAGACATGAATAATAGTTTCCTATTCACTCCTCACTCATCTGTTCTCCAAGCTGAAGAGCCCCAAATGCTGGAGAACTGCAAGGGTCAGTAATAAAGGGAGTGCATAAAACCTGAAGATCCATGCAATTAGTCAGTGGCTGGGAGTTAGCTGTTATAATTCTGAAAAAAATGAGGGGTATGGGTAGGCTTCCACCCATGTACAATTACCAATGCTACAGAAAAGGGATCAATTTAAGCAGGCAAGGGTGTGGTAGACCTCTTTGTCAACTTCAGTGATAGGTCTGCATTGCTGCTCTACACTGTAAGAAGCCAAATCTTGCCCATAAACTGGGGAAATTTCAGAGAAAAGTAGCAGCAAAAAGTACTTATAGGAGGAAAGGATAAAAGAGTGATCCAGATTTGTGTAACTTTGTCTCTGGAAGAAGCTTGTACAGAAACCTTAGAAGGATATAAACACTGATAAACCAAACTGGTATGGGAAAAACCTGGAAAACATCAGAATTGGTATAGAGAAAAATGTAAGTTTATGCAACTATGCAATGATTACTAAGGGAAACAGTGGAAGTCCTTCACTCTAGTCTTGAAAGTGAAGTTTGACTAAGTTTTAGAGAAATATATTGTAGAAGATGTTCTTGCATTGATAGAAAAGATGACCTGACAAGAATTTTTCCATCTCTGATTTCTATGGCTCTTTAATCTTAATTGATAAAACCCATTTTATGTAGAAAAAACCCTGTACCCTTCATGCCAGAGCCAAAATAAAACTCTGTGAAAAGAGATTTGTGGTAGTAATTTATTTTAAATCAATTTTACTTTGTGCTAATCATGTATAGCTTCTCTGTGTAATTCCAGAACAACTTTAAACTCTGCTGAGGGACAAAAATAGAATTTTGAAGAATAATTTCCATACACCAGCACACACTAATCCGCTGGCATCAAGAAAGAGCTGCTCCTACTGAAAGACTAATAAAATCCCTCTCCGTGTCTGTAAAATGACAAATGCCTGTTTTTCTCCTTATCCTACTCTGCATTACACCACTATCTGATTAATTACATCAGATACTCCTAAAGATATATTTCATCGTGCAAAGCATAATTGAAACCAGAGATACCATATTATAGAGAGGGCTATAACCATGCTTCCATTAATATAAAGTCTTATTATCAGTAGGTTATAATTTGCTCTGAGATGAGATTTGACACACAAGATCTTAGCCTGAGGAGAATTTTTTCCCAGAAGAAAAGTAAAGAAAAATCTGATTTGGGCCTCAGAGATATAAAGGTGGAACATAGAGAGATGTTTTTGATTTTAAATGCCTTTTGTGTATATATGACTGAAAAACACTCTAGTTTTTGAATAGATCGTTGGCTACTAGTTCATAGCATGAGCTAGACATAAAGCCAGCAAATTGTCATGAAAAAAAGAATTTAATGTGGGAATTTTAAGTCTTTAAAACATGCTAGCAAATTTAGTACGCCAATACACAGCATAAACATAACTTCAAAGATCTCACTTCAAAAGTATTCTGACAAATTATTGTGGCCTGTTGCTCCCTGTTTTTATAGGGCAGCCTGCATATTTATTTACTCAATCAGCTAAGACCATTTGTTTTGTGTTTCTGAACACTTTGAGGGGAAATGTAGCACTTGTTAAATAGGCAATGATAATATAAAGTCTGCAATATATGCTGCACTTTACAAGACCGACTAAAATTTTAATTCTTCACATCTTCAGTTACTACAACAAACTCTGCCTGATTCTACCCCCACTTCTGTAAGATACCCTGAAAATAACCTGCATCAATTTCTGAAGTCAGAGGACTCTGGGACCTACTCACTCAAGTGAAAGAAAGAGAGGGTTGTTACAGGGTTAGACTTCATTTTACTGAGAGTCACAAAATTGGCAAGAGCTGTCTCCACAGCTTATTGAAGAATGAAATGAGGAGGGATAGAAATCTGAGATACAGAATGCCTGAAAATAAATGCAATGGGGAAACATGATAAAGAAGAAATTCCTGGGGTGCTCATCTCTATATATTTGTTCTCTCTTTTTTTTACTTCTCATGTCATAAATCAAAATGATTTCACAACATTTTGCTTTTTTTTTCCTGCCTGAATGCTCTGGTAGTTTATTGATGAGATTGACTATTTTAACTTTGTAATTTTTTCCTTCTTTTTCTGCTTTGGGGATTTTATTATTATTATTTTAGATCTTGTTTCTTCCCTGCTGTTTTTATCTCATTCTTCCTAATACCTTCGTTTTGTTTTTTCTCCATTTCTGCCATATTTCCCACCTTTTTTAATGTCTTTTTTTCTGCTCTTTATCTTTACCTATCTTTAATTTTTCTTTGCACTTCAATATCTTAAACATATCCCTTTATTTTCTCCGGTGTAACAGTATTTTGTTCCTTAAGTCCCCTGTCAGTGATTTGGCCAAGGACCTTCAGAGTTGACTGAATGTATCAAGAGCTCTCATAAATGAATACAGAAGGATTATTTTGGTCAAACAATCAACTTACTACACATAAAAATCTCACAGCAGAATCTGAGACAGAAAAAAAAAGAAAATAAGAGTCTGGGAAGAGAATTCCAGTTCTTTATGTGACAAATAATTTGTGAAGTCCTTTCCTTCCCGTTCTTGTTAAGCACATGGCATCTCCCCACCCCACCACCCCTTAATAAATATTTCTATTGCCTGTATTTGCATGTTCTTAATTTTACAAATTTTTTAAGTCTTTGTCTTCAGCTCTTTTCCATTTCTGCTCACACTACACTAACCAGAGTTCCCTTCAAAGAACTGTTTATTCTTCCACAAAGCTAACAATGCAAGTCTCTTCACAGGTATCTACTTCTTCATCCATTTTTTTTTTTTGCCTAATAAAAAGAGATTAATTACTTTTCCTGGAGATATGTTTCCCAGATCAGCTTCTTCCTCTACATTTAAACCTCCTAACTTTCCTCTGCATCTAAGTGTCTGGGAATGCAATTCTTCACTTCAAAGTAATTTCATTTTAATGAGCACAACACTGAGTGTACATTTTCAAAACAAAAACCATTCCAAAAGACTGCATTGAGTGTTCTCTTCATTAAAATCAAAACACTTTGAACTGAAGGAGCATGCTACAAGCCACTTTGATGCCAAGGTAGCAAAGCCAGTTTTAATCCATGCATATAAGGAATGTTCAGGAGATTAACCGGATGTTTGATTAGTCCTCCTCAGAAACTCTGTGTTGTGCTAATATGCCTGCCTGTGCCTATCATCACATAAGTACTGTTGGGTGCATACCAAATAAAATAAAAATCACCGATTTGCACATTGCAAATCTGCACATCCGTAAATTCATACTTATCTGGGCAATACTTGTATGTAAATATTATGGCATTCTCAAGCTATCTTTTGCAAACTAAAATTCCTCCAGACATAGTAAAGCATTTAATTGTTCACATCTAAGCATTTCCTTTGGAAAAAAAAATAGATAAAAAAGTTTTAGAAGAAAGTTTGTGACAAACAGTAAGATGCATCTCGCTAAATTTAGGACATCCACATTTTTGGTGCTTGTGTTTGAACTACTCATTCTGGCTTCCTCTATGGAATCTGAAAAGAGACACATGCACCGAGGTATGTAATTTACTTCATCCTGGAGCAGATGTCTAAAAGTGGCCTAAAAATGGCTATTTGTCTCAGTTGACTCTATAGGGGAGCCAAATGTGAAAAGCTCTTTTTCCATTTCAGAAGGGGAATGTCTACATTTAGATATTTAATGGTAGGGTTGGTGGATCCTCCCCTCAGGGTTAGAAGTCAGAATATAAGTTTTTTGTGCTGATATTGTAGCTGTGTTCCTACTGCAAGCTGATAGGAGGGGGAAGCTTTCTGCTGCTCAGGATATTCTCCTTTAGAGCTGGTCTAGTCATGCTCTGTCGGGAAAGAGGTGGGCAGTGTGATCTTGAATGTCCTGCTGCAGGTTTTGCTGCTCCATAATGTCTGACAAAGCCCTGTCTTTTGAAAAGTCTTGCAATCTTTCAAAAACCAAATCCCTTGCCCCCCCATTTTTACTTTGTTTAAGGCAGCCACAAAAGTTAATCCAGTGGGTCACTTCCAGCCAATAACATTTTGGACTTTGCCTCAACCCTTGCTTCTTACACATCTGCATAGTAAAAACACAATCACATTCTTTATCTGGCTGGATCTGCTTATCAGGATCTGTTTGAGACTCTGATTTTCTTCTACATACAATTTTCTTTCATGCTCCTATCTTCAGTTCAGTGCAGCACATCCTCATCCAGTAATGTCAGGAATCACAAAGGCAGACACAAAAGCCGAAACAGTTTCTTTCATTTCTGACCTGCCATAATATCTGTGCTTTTTTCCTAATACATGGGATTATGCTGGGTTTCATGAGGTTTACAAACATAACTGGCACTCTGGACCAAAATACAACCTTCTAAACCTACTATACTTCCCAAGTTAGAAGAAGCTACATATTTACTGTTTTGTAATATTTTACTGCATTTTCTAGTACATAGTTATTAGTCCTCCTGAGTGTAAAAATGATATACAGAATGGTGACTGAGATTCTGTGTCTACATCGCATCTTAAAGTTAAAATATGATACAAATACAGTTAGAAAAATAACTTTAAAGGAGCAGTACATTATACTGATAATTTTTCAGGCCTATATTCCAAAATGGTGTCAGGAACTATAATTTTGTGTACGATGAAGTAACTATTGTCACAATTTTTACAACTTAACTAAGATCTGCTCTTTTTTTTTTTTTTTAAGGTGTCCTAGATGAACTTTGTCACCAATGGAAGAAAAGAGACATCACCAGAAATTTATTTACAGTAGAGGTTTGGTGGCAAATGTGTCCATCTTCTCAAAGAACTATGAATCTTCCTCACATTTCCATATGTCTAATATTAACTGGACTGGATTTAAGCCTCTGTATTTGACAAAAATGATCTGAAAGATGGTATTGTAGATAGCTGGGAGAGGATACTGCTGGAAGGTGACCTTATCTATTCTGCTTCTGGGGTTGCATTAAATTTGAGAACTCCTGTGCATCACTCAAGATCTATTAACTAATATACCTGAAGCAAGGGCAGTAATTTCTTTAACAATGCAGACTTGCTATGAAAGAGCCTGTCTATCTGAGCACTGGAAGGGCAAGCACTTAAGCTATCTTTTAGCAATAATTTTGAGAATTTGTTGAAGATTATACATATTCACTTTAACAACAACCAAAACATGGATAATTTTTGATTCCTTGCAGATCTGCACACTTCATTTGCTACTAATTTTTAAGTTAAATCAACTCTTGTAAAAACTTATTGTAGTACACACACAATATAAACAGCACAGAAAATATTTTGCTTTCAAACCCTGTAAAGATATCTCTTAAAAAGAATCTAATTTCTGATCTTCTGCCCAAATTCTTAATAAAACTTCATCAAACTTCAATTCCATTTTAAAAGAAGCATCTATAAGTATCCACTATTTATGAAGTATCAGCTACACTTGCATCTAAAAATTGAAAAATAAGGCTGAGTCTCTGCTTCCCTACCCAGATGGGTCTAAACACTGTAGAGTAATAGCTAACGGCTTCAAGTTCACACAAAAAAGTAGATTTTTTTTCCAAGGGTGACTTCTTTCAGAGAATGAGTACCATGTTTTTCTCATTTGTCTTTCTCTGTCCCACAAAATGCCATGTTTCACAACATTTGATGTGCTGATGAAATGTATTCCCAGTTCTTAAGGAGGTCCAAGCATGAAATAAACTCCAGCTCACTCCTGGCCTTCACACGTAAAAGCTTAATAAGAATGGCAGTATTTGATGCTTAGGTCTTAACCATTTATTTCCACAGTTTTCACTTTGAAAATGCTTAAATCCCACAGACAGATTGTAGTAACAACTGAAAGCCTTTTAAAGTCTTTTCAGTTCACTTTTGCAATCTGACTGGAATCTGTGATGCTCCACACGAAGCCCACCTGTACCTATTGCACACATCAGTTGTACCAATGCCTGCATGCACATGCAAAGAAAACTAAATCAGTAAATGGTGAACTACTGGATGGAAGAATCCAAAATTTACACCAATGAGAGCAGAATCAGATCTATCATATCTGAGACAGATATGATTGTCAGCAATAAAGTGGCAAATATTTTCAACTGCATGTGCTTGCAGGTAGGGCCAATGATTAGCACTTGTATCTTGCAGGAATAGTTTTTCTTCTCATAGCAACACAGAATTTTCCAGTGGACTTTACCTGGTAGGTCACGAAATCCTCGGCAGTCGTGTGGAATGTTAAATCTCCAGAACTATATTTTTTCATACAGACTGGCTCTGAAACTTTAGTCTTGTTTTCTAGGTATAAACACTTCTGATAATAAGAGAAATATGAACAGCAGTGTATGATCCCAAACAATAATTTATACTGAATTAAAACATTAGCTTCACCCCTTAGACACAAGACACAATTTATTGTCTTACCATAAAATTAGAACAACAGAGCATGCAATTTGTTTATGCACCACTGACCTCTAAAGAGCTCATCGATATTGTGGATCCAGTTTCACTTCTTGATAATCCTGCATTGTCATCCAGCTCTGAGGCAATGAAATTCTTCACTGCTGTGCGGGGCTCAAACGGCAAACTCTGCATATGTTCTTGGGTGGGAAGATGCTGGTCTAAATTGATATTAAATTGGTCCATTACAGAGGGATTCATATTGAACTCAGGATTAACTTTGTAGTGCAGCAGCCTTTCATGAGGCAAGGTATCCATGCCTATATTCATTTTGCTTTCATCTTTCAGGGATGGCTGGGTATTTACTGAGCCCCGGGGCATGACTATATAGTCGCTCTCTATCATCCGCTCTTGAGGATGGACTATGTCCATATCTGCACCTCTCAAATTATCGTCAGTGCATAAGTACACAGTCCTCCGCAGCTCGCTGTTGTCTTTTTTCAAGCACTGATTGGCCAGTTCACTCATACTCATAGGCATGTGGAGACCTGTTGGTTGCTGGATGATGACTTTGGAGATGATGTTTCCAGGCAAGGTTGAATAGCTCATTCCTTCTGGGTTTGGTCCCTTTTCCTCCTCTTCATCATTTAGTGAAATTCTAGAAAGTGTTCCTGTTATAGTGGCTGCTCTGCAAGGTCCAATGTCTTTATGCAGAACTGTGGACCAGAGAACAGGATTCTTACAGCAGGAAACCATATCAACCTAACACTACTTTTTCTTGTGGCTTTATCTAGCCGCGCTTCTTTACCAGTGCATCTTCTAAAATATTTTCTATCCACTTATTAGCTTTCATGTTATAAATATTGTTTTTGGAAAAGCTTTTCTGTGGTTTTGGGTTTTTTGTTCTCTTAATTTACTGTGTGCAACTGACACTGATCTCTGACTAACTTCAGTCATTTATATGAATTAAAACCACTTCATTTGTTCCTACTGACTTCTATAGATTTTAGGTGAGTTACAGCTTAAGCACAAGCCTGCCATGTGGAACTCATTAAGAGTTTTCCAAAAAATACAGTATGACATCCCTACTGCCATTATTAACTCCACATAACCTTCTGGAAAATGTCAAACAGATTGTAAGGCAGAATCATTTTGTCAATCCATTGTAATGACCTACCATAAGATTATAACTATGAGCATGTGTTCCTAAACTCCTAAATGTTCCTTTTCACTGACTTTTAAAAACTCTTCTCTGTTAAATTATGTTTTAAATAAAAGTAACCAAAGAATTACCACATTGGGAAAAAATTCCATTGGTATCAGAAAGAATATTTTACTGTATCTGGAAAGGTTATAAAGAATATAAACATGTTTTATAGCAGAGTCATAATCCACTTCTGTTCTAGGCCTAGACTTCCTGTTCAAACTTGTAGCAACATTCAATGATTTTTTGGGGGGCGAGGTTTACATGTAAAAGTTACTAATCCTGTTATAAAATTCAAAATTTCCAGAAGCATTGAAGAATGGCTTCAAAAGCAAAGCATCTATTCAATTACAATTATTCATCTTTCAAAAAACAAAAACAAAAGAAAAAAAATAATAATAAGAAAAAAAGTACGTCTATAATCCAAAATCTGTAATGAAAGAAAAAGGGTAGAAAACAATGAAAGTAACCAATTGCTGGGTTTATTCCAGCTGCCTACAGGGATTTTCTGGTCCTGGTTAAAAATACTTTCATTCACACCAGTGCTATTTTATACAACAAACCCCAACTCATGGGCTGAGACAGAAAGACAGACTCAAGTATCTAGGTTTTACATTTGCATCTATTCTGGTTGCCCAAGGGCTCTGATGACCCAGATCCCCCAGTGCCCGCCTGTCAGTTCACTGCCTTTTCCATAGCAAGCAGCTCATAAGACATCTGACTCTCCTTCCTCACACTAAACTAACTTTCATTTTTTTCCATTATGAAAATAATGATTTGCTTCTAAACAATGGTGAACAAATACCTGAATTCAGTGTCTGCTTCATTGTTTCCAGTGACACTTGTTCAGAAATTTCAAACAGTGATCTATCCTTAAATTTTTTCATTATCAGAAAGTGAGTTCAAATGCTTATCAAGTAAAGCCTGTTCATAACAGCACTCAGAGTCAATCTCCTTTAGGACACCTCTGACAAGGCCCTCTGTATTGCAGAGCTATGTTGTCACAGAAGTGGGAACTACATGGATCAATGGTGGATTTTTGTCTGCATTGGATGGTGACACACAGGCATTTGTGCTACAATTCACTATCCTGATTCCTCCAAAATACATGTGCATATTAAAACTGATCTGTAGGGAAGAACTAAGTCTATGTAGCAAGAACTCAATTGGCAGTTTTTTAAAGGTGGGTGACTGGAAACTCAAACTTCACCTTAATGAGATCAGCTTTCTTGGCTCTGCATTTAGCCAGTGAAGAGAAAGTGTCTTTCAGGTGGCTGATGCAGAAGAGCTAAATCAGGCTTCTGCTCTGACTCACTCCATAGAGAGGACACACTCTCTTTTTCCCTTTATTGAAAACTGAGGGTGTTTAGGCAAGACTGTTTCCCTAGGAAAAACTGTCCTTTGGAAATATCTCCTAGATTAAAATATTTCTGTAGAGTTTAAATCGTAATTTATTTTATACTTCACTATTTAAACAAGGTAGGCAAATAAATAGGTGAAAATATGTTGTCTTTAATATATGGAAACAAATATAGCTAATTGATTAAAGATCACACTACTGAAATATATTTTTAAAAACTGCAGCTTTTCTCATTAAAGTGGAATAAAACTTAATTTGCTTAAACTATTGTTGATTTCACTTAAGAGTCCTAAAAAACATACCCATTTTAAAATGAATGCAAATTGATGCATCCTTCATATACACAGCTGTCAAGATACACTTTTTTTTTTTTTGTTAGAGTAAAATGATATTTTCACATTTGCTTGTGTACCAGGGAAGGAAAGCTTAATGCATTAAAGATTATGTTCTTTCCACAACTATTTGCTTTCTAATAGACAGTCACACCTTTGACTACTTTCTAAATGCTCAATTCTAGTTAATGGCCCTAGTAACACAATTAAATAATGTATTCACAAAGTGACATAATTTTTCACATTTTATTTTGTTTAAATTAATAAATATTTCCTACAAAGAGCTAAACCCCAATATTTTTCTGGTTTTCACTTCACAAGGAACTTGTACAAGACTATTTGTTGGCTAAATACTCTCTCGATGTTCTTACCTGACCGACAAGCAATGTCTACATCCTTCTCAAAATCAGTCTGTAACAAGAAACAGTGAAACAGAACAGCCATTAATAATTCAAAAATAAACCACAACACCTTTTTGCCAACTAGCACTTCCAAAATGTCCTACTTACAGGGTCATAGTCTGTTAAAAATGGTTTCTTGTTGCTGAGAAGGTGAAGTGTATTGTTTTACAACAGCAGAGCTTTAGAAAGTTTCCTAAAGTATAACTGGGTGGTTTTCAAAGTATGCTGCCTGACCAGAAAAAATAAAATAAAATAGATGGAAGTAGAGTATATAATTTTAATAAAATGATACAGTGTATAGTTTTTAAGGTATATGGAAGAATAACTTCTACATCTCACCAAAAGATCTTCTTTAAGGAAGATTTTCATGGTAATGTTATGAAAAAAAGTATGAAAAATAGCCTCCAATACAAATTACTGTGAATAAGTGTAATTCAAGTAGTCCATCCTGTTTGAAACTTCATTAATTTGTGTAAATGCTTATGTTATGAAAAATTCTGTCATTTCTTTCTATTAATGTAGTCATATAAAATTTTTGTACTCCCTGAAAACAACTATTATTTATTTCATTATGCAAAAATTAATTGTGAGAACAAGGAAGAATTTTAACAGTTGAAAATCAAAGGACATTTTCCCAGTTAAACAAAACTATTCTGTTAGAGAATTTTTTTACTTTTTCTTTTTATTTTCACAAGAAGTTTATTCCATGCTAAATGTTCAGTAAAACTGATCTCTTTCTTGCTTGTGAAGTATAAACATTAAATTCTTTTCTTGATTCATCATTTTGAAGGGCATCTGCTTGCTGTATCTTGCATTCTTGCTGAGCCTTGCATGTCTTTAGGGCCTGATTCCGACCCCATTATAGTCAATGACAAAGTGGTGTTCAAAGTGAAGAGATCACTATGTTGTATTAATACGTTACCTAATAATATGAGCAAAATTCACTATCTCTTAATTTAACACACTTAATAGATTCCCCCTGTAGAATGTCTAGCACTTTCTCCTTATCTTGTTTGAGAACATTTTTCAAGACCTCATGAAGGGAAATGCCTCAGTACTCTTTACAGCAACACTAGAAAATGTCACAATATATTATTCAATTCTTTTTTGTTCTCTTATTTAAGATTCTTTTGTCCTACAGAACACTGGTGGAAGATGCCAACTCTCTGTGCTCCCCTAAATAAACACAACAATAATTTAAAACTAGCTAAGATATTTAAGCAAGCAGATGATAACCTAAACAGTCTTTTGCTTAGGTGTTAATATTTCAGCCATGCAAACTTGTCACATACAACACAGTAAGTTTTTCTTCCTGTTAGGAACACTAAATTCATAGTCAAAGAAGAAAATAAAAGCTAACCATGATTTGAGCATGTCCATTAGGAAAAGAACTTGAAGAATCTGCATTGATTGGATCCTGGCAATTTCTTAGCCGACATCTGAATGCATCTTGAACCTGTGAAAAAAATATCTTATACTGATTCTTGTGAAACATTGTAGTCTCCTAGTAGAGATTAAATTAAATCACATGGAATATGATGCATGACTTTTCTTTAGCCCGCTTCATAAATCAGAGGCAATAAATATAAATGCCTATTTCTGTCATTTCATACGTTTGTTATACTTTGTGGCTGCTATAAATTTGTCAGTCTATCACATAGAGACCACAGAATTAGTTTTACGTATGGCCAGAATTACCTACTAGACAGTGATTATATAGTATTTAAGCCACATTTGTCTTGGTGACAGTATTTGGCTTTGTCTTACTCACTTTGGTAGGCGTCTGATAACAAGATTAATAGACATACTGTTAACTGTTAATATTGCAAGATAAAGTGTATCTTCTTGATAAATGTATGATTCTTGAAAGACAGTTCTTTACAGTTACTGTAACCAGACAGTTATTGAAATTAGTTCTTAACCATTATTGTAATCTCCTAATTCTACTTTAAAGAATAAGTCTATTTGAAAGATATTACTGATTCCAATAATAATCTTTAGCTCCACGTACAGAGAATCTAATGCATCTCTTCTAGGAGTAAAATTCTCCAGATGAGAGAAGTATCTTCAATGTAAGCACACGAAGAAAAGTGGACTTTTTGCACACAGACATATTTTTTGAAAGTACAAAACAAGGTGTGACTTGGGAAACAGGAATATGGTTGGGTGATACAGTTTCTTGTTCAAATAAAAAAGTACTATGAATGAAATGCCTACAAAAAACTACATTCCATTTATTATATGTAAAAATTACTTGATGTCTTATTCAGAATAATTAAAAGGGATAAAATTGTCTTCTACTTATGGACATTATGTGAACAGCAGAAGAAGATAATTCATCAATTGTTGCTGGTGAGAAGCAGTCCCCTTTAAATGTATCATATTCTAAGGTGAGTTGTTCAGAAGCTATCACAAAAGCAAAACTGAAATTAAAACCAATTCTGAATAGAAAGCATTTTTTTAAAGGGCTAAATCTTCAAATGAATAGGACTGCTTTGCAGTTTTGGTAAGTGACTGCTACAGGTGGAAGGAGTGAAAAATAGGGCAGAAGGAAGAATGAAGCAAGGTGGAAAGGTTTGGATTGATTTCAAAACACCAAGACTTACCACACGTTGTAATTTAAAGTGTGCTGTATTGAAACTCAGATTGTGATTTTAGGTCACTACACTTGCTTTGGTTTTCCATGTTTTTGATGTTAATTTAATTTGGCATCTCCCAGTTGCTGCAAATTTAATCCAAGTCTTCTCTCACTTTATCAATGCTAAAGTTAGGTCACACTTCAGAGTTTTATACTCTTGGATAAGCGCTGGCACAGTGATTTGACAAAAAATATAATAAAAAAATGCTTCCTTCAAAGCATCCCCAGCTGTGCTGAATCTCATCTCCAGGCACATGATCCTTGACCCCAAAGCATAGTTACTTCAGAACATACTGTTTATCTCACTCCACTCTGTATAGTGGACCTCCTAATTTTTGGGACTCTTTGTTCATGGAGGTTCCCCAGTTCTAATAGATCTAGAGATCTCAAGAATCTCATGTCATACTTTCAGTGCCTTCTACATTAAAGCAGTGAATCTTGATTTTAGGATCCTCTTGAATGTGCATGTTTCTTACAATGCTTCTGAAGTGCAAGCAGCATATGATCTGAACATGTTAACAGAATGTAAAATGTAGCATTATCCAGGATACTGACATATGTTTCAGTTTTTAGATGTCCTCACCCAAGTCAGAATCAAAATGGTTGAACTTTCTAAATATCAACTTGCTCTTCTAAATTGCTTTTTCAAAATTGTTGTTTGAGTATGTAAAGACTGTGCTGTCTTTACATTTTACTTTGAAACACAATCTTGTTTTCCCCCCTGCCTTTTAACATCAAGTAACAAGATTTTCTTAGAGCAGGCAGAGAAGGAGAGACAGATGTGATGAACGTGCGGATACCAGGGAAGTAGTTTCCTTAGCAACAGTAACCAGCTCCAAGCTTTTATAACTTACCCTTGCCCTACTCATGTACTTTTTATTTTTCTCCTGCAATTCTGAAATGTGGGCTCTAGACGCCAACGATGAATTTAATCCAAATGCTCTCTACACCACAGAGCACAGCTAAAGAAAAAATTACATGTGGGTTCCTCCCATCACCAGCTTTAACATAAGTTACTAAGTGCGATTCAAATCAGCTTTAAAGCATCTTGTGTTCAAGCAGATCAGGCAAACTGTTTTGCTGAGATAGATAAACCTCAAAGCTGACCCCTTGTATCATTCTGTGACACACCCGTCACCATCTCCCAATGCCCAATTAGATGTTAAAACAGCAAAGTGAGGCAAAAAAAGAGAACAGCTTTAGGCTCTCTGGGATAAGAAGGCAAAACGATGCAATAATATCTAACTACTTTGCATTTTTCTTCCAAAATTTCCAAATAGTCTAAGAAAGGTCTTATGCTTAAAAAGTATAATATTCTTTTTAGAAGTTAGGAAATCTAAGTATAGAAACATTTAATGCCTTTCCAAAAGACACTGAATTGATGGTGGACAGAAATAAATGACACATAGTCTTCTTTGTACATCTCAGTTGGTAAAAATCCCTGGTTTCCTAACGCAGCTTCTGTCACAAAAGGTCTTCAATACAGTGTGTTAGAGAAAGCAACAAATATTTCCATCATTTATCTTTATGTCAATACAACTAAGAGAATAAAAAGGGACTTTTATATATAATTGTAGAAGTCTGTCTCTTTTTGTGATGTAATGACAATAAAGGCATAGTAAAGCAGGGCTGTCCTCTTTGTTTGAATTTTATGGAGATATATTCCTTCCCAAATTTTTTCCCCCTGACAGTCAGAATTATTGTTTTGCCTGTGCTGGCACGCTATAAATATTAGATCAATCTTATAGGCTATAACTGAGATAGCTTTCTAGCTGTCATCAAGAGTGACAAATATTCTGGCAGGATTTCCTTGACAGGCACTGGCAGAACTAAATGCTTTTGCAGATAACCAGAAGTACCACACTATTCTTTCTGCTGGGAGGCACCATGTGCAGTGCAAAGATGGCATTGCCCGCTCTGCATGATGGCCACTCTCTTGGCCTGTACTCACCTGAGGGTCTCTGGAGCTGGAAAGCCAGACTCCAGACTCAGACTGAAACATAACTTACTGGACTTACATCTCTCTCTGTGTAGTAGACACCTGACTTTGCTGCTACAAACTGAACCAAATAAGTTTGAAATTAAAATTGATTCAAGAGCATCAACTTTTACTTCTTTGTGCATCTTGAAGAAATTTCTATGAATTTTCTTTTCCCATATGAAAAATATCTCCTTAATTAATTCCTCAAGTGTTTTGACCAGTTTGCAATTTAAATCTGGGGGACTAAACAAGATTAAACATGTTCTGTCAAATAGAGTTCAATCAGCAATATATCTAGGCTTCTTTGTCTTCCACCAACACCACTATCACCATTTTGGCTGGAGATAATCTGCTGATTAGTGAATAAGTTGTCTCTGTACATTGACTTCTGCCTAAGTTGTCACAGCTGAAGAAACACCTCCTCCATTTTGACAAGGCAGAACCATATCAAACTTTGGTGCTTTCTGGGCCTCACTGGGAAGTCTTCTCATGAGGTAATTTTTTAAAAACACCATGTAAACAGGTTATATAACTGCTTTATAAAATGCCTTTCTTCTAGAATTTCCATGTTGGAACCGCGATATGTAACTGCTAAGACTGACTTGCTGGAGACACTTCTGTTAGTTGTTAAACAGAGTAAGGATTCTTTGCAGTTATTATATACATACATACATACATGTGTGTATATATATATATATATATGTCTATGTATATGCATGTATATGTATATATATGTGTGTGATTTGCTAAGCAAGCAGTGAATGAAATAAGCCATAACTAGCTGATTTCTTACACATAAACCTAAATAAAAGATTCCTCTAGAATCATACTTATAATCTGATATTTCTGTATATTGCTTACATTAGAAACAGTGAGCTAAAAATGATTCCAGTCAAGGAAAAATGAGTTTACATATAGAAAAGACTAATTCCACCTCAATCACCACAGTCCTTCCTGTGAGTATGGTCAGACAAGAATGTTTCTATGAGAAGTTCAACATTATTGAAGTATTGCCTGGGAATGAAGCATTTGCAGCAAAGAGCTGCCATTAGACTAGGAAATCCATCTTTAATTCAAGGCTTAGGGAATTGTTGGTAGATATCTGTTGATATTAATCTTTCATCAACAGGCAAAATACATTTTTTTCCAAATAAGCTTCTGCATTACTGCACTGATGCAAGTTTAACTACAGCTTTCTAATTTTTTAAATTTGATTTTATACGGTGCTATGCTAAGTTATATTAATAATTTCTCAGAGATTTTGGGTTTTTTTGACAAAATCAACGACTGATAACCAGGTATACGTTTCAGCCTCTCTGGAACCTTACAAAAGACACATGAAAATGGAACTACGACAGAAGGAAGTGTAATTAGAAGAACAAGAAATGAATGGGGGAATAGGGGAATTTAGACTGGACATTAGAAACAGGTTCTTTGCCCTGAGGGTGGTCTGCCACTGGGACATACTTAGTCGTGGCTCCAAGCCATGGTCAGAGTTCAAGGAGTGTCTGGACAACTCTTAGTCATATGGTTCAGTTTTAGGTAGTTTAGTGAGGAGCAGGGAGTTGGACTAAATGATCCTTATGGGTCTCTTCTTACTGACAGTATTCTATGAATATGAAAGATAATGTTGTTCATACTGCTTTAGTTTTGAATTTTTCACATGCAACCTTGAGCAAAAGGTATATATTTTAAAATAAAAATTATTCCCTAGGACAGTAACTGGGACATTGTATGCCCTTTCTAGGCTAATTAATAAATCCCAGTGGATACAAAAATTTCACAGAGAGGAAAACCAGTATGAAACCACTATCCTTTCTACTAAAAATAGATGCAGTGTCTTACCATTATACCAAAAGAATATATGCAATGAGTGCTTTCAGATTTACAGATGAGACTACCCTCTTTCCCAGATGTAAATCATATTGGGAAAGAAATTGCTGAAGAAAATAAGGGGATTGCAAGACAGTTCTACAAAAAATAGATTTTTCTTGAGTATTATCTCTTATTCTGCATATATTTTTATCCTAAACAATAGTCAAAGGAAGAAAAAGAAAAGGTATTAAGTGAGGCAAACCCCTTCCAATATGAGAGCTGATAAACCAAGAAATACAAAAGTTCATTGCTCCTAACAGAGTGATTAAAGTGAGAAAGATGCAGCACAATGTAAGGTGCTAATTTTTGCAAGACACTGATTTTTTCTTTAAATATTGAAAACTTCATTATTTGATAAGATAATCACAAATGCATACTGTGAAGCATAGTGATATAAATCTCATGCAAAGTGCAACAAATGCTGAAAGAAATGAATAAATTATGTCACTCATAATTATTTTTCATTAATATACTGAATTTCAGTGTTTAAAAGGTGTCAGTGGTGAAAAGGGAAACCCATAAACCTTTCTTGAAACATCTTCCTTAGCTATTTTTTAGTCCTGAGGTTTCCAAATAACTCTTGCCCATCCCAGGGAAATACGCTGGACATTATAATCTGGTTTACAGGTGTGGTAAATATCCTGAAGTTGATAAATGAATAGCACATAGGTATGTCCATGGACTAGGAACTGCTCTCCAGTCCAGCTCCACCTGCTCATTTTTGATGGAGAGCCCCATTATCACAGACCTGCCAACAAAGCTTTATGCCACTGCTCTCAAACCCATCTCAATAAAATGTGGGGTTAGTTAGCAGGTTAGGCAGGTTAGAGAAGCTGTCACCAGAGCTGGATTAAAGAGCACCTGTGTAGGAGCTTTGCCATCAGATTTCAGTGGTGATGAATCCTGTGCCAGGTGGCACTGAGCTGTGAAGGGCAGGCCAGGGTACTGCTAGTCCTTGCTGTTCTCACAGCACTCATCTGTCTTCATCCTTGCTGTCTCCATAACTTAGTAGGTACCTGAGTTTGTAGATCTGAAAGGGTAGATCTTCACCAACATAACACATCACCTCCTTGTGCCCTCTTTCAGGGACAGTATAAGCTGAAAAAATGTTGCGTTTGGTCCTGTTTTAGTGAGTGTAAAAATCTATAGCTTTTGATAGGGCTTCAGAAGGGCATTCATGTTCATCTTTTCCTGTACTCGTTGGGAAAGACTAACACTTAGAAATCAACTGTACTTGGGACTGATTAAAAGACACCTTGAATTAAGTTGGTAAAGTTTTATACTGATATTTTGCACTTGGAATTAACTTATCTCCCCCCTCTCTTCCCCTTTTGCTCTTTCTCTATTTCACTTGTTCCTATACATGTCACTATAAATTATTTTTCTCTTTCTATGAAATATATTTCTGCAGAGCAAGCTGCATATAACATTAAAGAGCAGTTGAGAGATTAACAGGAGCACAGCCCTTTGGAAAACTGGGAAGACATTTCTCACCTCCCTTCGGAGAATACAATGGACCATGACAATAACAAAGCCTTGTAATGAATCAAATACTGCAAAAAGTATCTGAAATAATATTGATCTTTTGTCTGTCATGGCCAGAACTGCAGACATCCAAGTCAGCGCTAGAAGTGGCAACACCACACAGGAGCTCCAAAGGGATGCCCTATTGAAAAAAAGAGAAAAGCAGCATATTGAAAAAAAAAATTAAAAGCTCACCATTAAATAAAACATATTTAAGGATGTCACATTATCAATTTAAATTGAAAATCATAGACAAGAATGTAACAGTTGTACTTTACGTTCTAAAGAATATCCTGTATTCAGTTAATAAACTCATTTGCAATTTTTAAAAAAGTATTTAAATGTGCTTAGCACTTTATTCAGTGTTAGCAAACACAGTTGTCATAATCAAACTATTGTCTCACATGCACTCTATAAGATTTGTAACAAGAAGATGTAAATGATCAGGACTAACATGGCATTACTGGCGGTGGTGGCTGACAAAGCTGTTGTTGAAACTACTCCACACTTGGCACATTTGAGCGTCAAACCGCTATGAGGCTCACTCATCTGACTGCAAACAAACAGAACACCCACAAAAAGAACAAAATATTGAATTGTCACCAAAAAACGTTGCTACTGAAATTTAGCTTTTAAATATGACGTCATGCAGAAAAAGTAAGTAGACTTATTCAAGATGAATGCTCTACATTGTTGCAAAACTGTATTTTGTACTTTACATTACTGTTAGCTTTACATGGTAATGTTATGGGGCTTAATTTCATGCAAACTCTATTTCTTCCACTTAATCTAAAAAAGGCCCCAAATGTGATCAAAAACTGCTCAGTACACTGAAGTAAACATAAGCACGTGCTAGTATAGACACACAAAGTGAAATCCCTTTATTCAGACCTGATGAAAGACTGTTGCATCCAAACATACTTGAGAAAGAGCACAGGTCACTTAAAAGAGAAGTGTGAACTATGGACCAT
>NW_005054332.1:874408-900606 GCF_000277835.1 Geospiza fortis
GGCTTAAATCAGTATGTCCATACTGTATAGACAGATTTTTACTAGTGACCTACATGGCCCATTAATATCTGGAATGGTTTTATTCATGTCATGTGAAGGTCTGAATACAGGGCTTGAAACATATGGAATCTGATGAAATAAGTATCAGTTGGTACCAAAAAAGGGTGACCTGTTTTGCCTTTTAATACAACACAGTACACAAGCATTAAACTCAAAGCATTTTGTATAGATAATTGTACCTCTGCACCTGTCAGAAGAGTTAAAAGACAAAACCTGGAATTTAAGTTTTCCATACAGCATGCAATCAGCTTCTCGAACCAACTAAATAAATATTTTTCCTATTCCTTCTCTTTCTGTTATCAGAAATGGGAGCGAGCATAGCTGAATAAGATGTGACATAGCTGACATTAAGGATGTTTTACTTATTCCCAGCTGGAAAGTGGTCAGCATGGTGAAGATAAGTAACATTTTGGGGGTTTTTTTCCCAGATATTTCAACCAACTGAACTCTTTGCTATTGCCAAATCCAGCACTCACAAGACTTTTAACATACTGTCCAAAACAACATTGAACTCCAGTATTTCAGTATTTTCCACTTTGAAAAACTAAATGAGGATTTTCCATTAAAAAGTGCAAAGTATATTTCACATAAAAAGGCAGTTTCTTCTGTAAGAAAACAGTGAGAACCAAGACCTTTTATAAGATGATTTTGGGGTGAGAAAATAACTCAGTGAATCCACATCAGTTGGTATAAATTACAAATAAAGATTAAAGAATGAACTAGAAAAATGCCTCGGGCAAGTATGAACTAAGCTTGTGAAAGTACTTTCTGTCTTTGCCTTGCAGTGCTTCAGCATTTTTAGACTGGATTATTCTCTTTACGTCTACAAAACTGCTCTGGATCTTGCAAATAATAATAGAACTTAATATGTGTATAAACCAAATGTAGATTTTCAGCCTGGGTATTTGCATATGCTTCATCTTTTACCAGGAAAAGGATTGAGGTTGTGATTGAGATCCATCCACATATTTTTTTCCCACTTGTTGATTCTCCATATGCTTATTAAGGTGATAAAAAGCATTTGGAGTTAGTATATTTTGCCCATTCACTTGTTTTAAATCCTAGGACTGAACTTTTGACTGAACTTTTGACAAATATAAGTTCAGTGTTTGCCAGGAAGAATGAAGTTGCCTTCCTGAGAATGGCTGGCAAAAGATACTTGAGGAATGAGTGACGATCACTCTTCTAGAGGGGATCAAATGATGAACCGATTTCTATGCCCCAAAGAATGACTCGAGATGTCATCTGCCAAGTAGTATCAAGAAATGCTGTTGCTAAGCCACCCTCTCATAATATCACACAAATTAAGATTGTTTCTCATTAGGGTATCTACATCTTTTCCCAAAATAGCTGGATTATTTCTAACAGAACAAACTATAATTCATTATCAATTTATTTTAAAGATAGATTATTTTAAAATAAAACATTTCTTTACTAATTTGCACAATTAGAAAGCAAGCTATTTGTTTCATCAAGAAAATAAAGTATAAGCAAATAGATTTCTATAGCCTACAACTGAGTAGCTTGAGAAAAAAAAACAACAAAAGCAGTTATATCTAAGTTTGTATATCCCTACAAAACTTACTAAACCAAACCTGTGGCTGTTCCAGCTCCTTATCACACTGAAATTAGAGCATATGTGAATTTGAATTGGTGATTACTAAGTCATTGCTACTTTTGAAATAATTTGATTAGTTTTATAATAGTCTAGGTTTCACTAGAGTTCAGAATGTTGATGGAGCAATGTAGACAAAAGTAAGGTTATGAAATTAATACTTTCTAATGAAAACAGATGAAAACAGAAGAAATAAAAATGAAGGGTTTGGTACATGTTTGTCAGAATGATGGTGGATGAACTGAAAACCAGAAATACTTGATTGCATTAACATGAAATGCAAATCACACCAGCTAAAGTATTTATTATGTGTACTCATCAAACTTATTAGGAATGCTACTGTTAGTTACATGTAATAATGTAATTTTAAAATAATTAAAAGTGAATCTGCAATAACTTTGCCCATAAAATACAGTAATACACATAAAAATGAAAATACCATAATTTATCATTGTTAAAAACTCAGATATTGATGGAGTTAAACTACAACCTGGCCCAAAATACAATACTAAAAAATACAACTGTAAAAATCATTATTCAAAGTTTAAATACACTTTCATAAGCATTGGGAAGGTGATGATGCAGTTGTGAAATATTTTTTTCCAATATGCAATGAATATAGGTTTGCTGCTGCAGTACTTCATTGTCACCCACTGTAGAACAATTTCTGATACCACCACTGTCATAATCTTTTCTTCTCTTGATAATAAAGAATTTTTGCGTAAATACAAGTAAATAATCAATAAGACACATTTATCTTTTTTTTTTCTTTTTTAACTCTTTAACTATGGGGATTTTTTTACTATGATGTTCTTTTACACTAATTTAGAAAATATACCTATGTAGATTTTATGTAGATGCAAGAACAAAGGCAAATTCTTAATGTAGTCAAAATGGCAGAATAACATTGACCTATGTAAGGGGTATATTGCTGTAAAATACATTTTATAACTATTAAAACAAATTAATAACATTTCTTGCCATAGTAATTAGACAGCTAGACAAAAATAATCAGTTCCTTCAGTACACACAGTTCACAAAACTGTTATCCTAACTGCAACAGCTTTACAAATGTAACCATCTTGTGAAACCTCTGCTCAGATTTGTAAATCCTCATTCTTATTAACTTAATACTGTTGTACCTGTGTTTTGTTATATTTAGCTTTTTTAGTTGCATTCCCTCAGGGTAATGCAACAGCAGCTTTTGAGATTATTGGAATCTGTTAGAAACACTGTTACACGGATATAAAAGTTCATAGCACAATCAAAATAATTTTTGTTGAATATCTGTAATTGAAAACTGGTCATAAAATTTTAATATGCTTTAAAATAACCCAGTTGTTGCTTACCCCGCTCTGTGTTTCAGTTTTTTATCTAGGATTCCATCTCTGGAAACAAGTTTATTAAATACCAAAATGCCAATCACCATGTTGACCTGTCAAACAGAAAACAAACAGTTGATCTTTCAGTGCCTAAAATAAAATATGGTATCATGGCTCTATTGTATTACAGGCCAGCAAAATGCCTCCTCTTACATTTCTGAGCATTCGTGTAGCAACGTCCCTGAACACATCAAAAGGTTGTGACAAAAAGGTGACATAAACACACACACTGCAAGAGCCTCATTTTGGGACCTTGAATTATGCTTGGTATCAAACTGTATATGTGTACATGTCTGATGGCCAGAAGCTTGAGTAATATAACTTTAATATTTTTCATTTTTAATTGCACCTATTCCAGGAAAACTACTGCAAGTTGATTTCCCTGCACAGGGAAGAGCATAGTTCCTTTTTAAACATTTATGGCCCATGTGGGTGTTCCCACTTACGCAGAACCTGCCTGTGGTTTTCCATATCTTCCTGCACCTAAATCACTGTCTATGTCATTCACCAAAATGTCAGTTTTGAGCCTTGTTTGGCTGCAATTTAGTATTTTTGTGGACCAGATAAATTCCTGGGATGTCTGTTTAGCCCCACTAAAGTAAATGGTGTTATGATCACAAACATGGGTTGAAAATCTAACCTAAAAAAGATTTAAATGTTTTAGCTGTTGGACTTTGGCACCTAATGGACATATTAATGGCATTTAATGGACAACTTAATGACTGTTATTATCCATTTGTATTATTGAACTGAACTCTATTAACCTGTCTCTGCATGGGCCTACAAATAGGTAATACCAATTTTTGAATCTATTAATGTTCCTTTTTTAAAATTTATTAAAGAAGGAAAATCCTTTTTTCCTGTCAAACTGGTTTTTCAAAACCTGTGCCAAAATACCTAATTGTTGCTAGTCTGCCCTGCCAATTCTCTTTCAACTTTATTTTCAGCATTAACATTTTTCAGCTGGTGTTATATAATTCTTTGGCTTCAAACACTTAGGCTTAAGTGGCTGCATGGAACAGCTCCTTTCCACAGCTACCAGCTAATGGTAGGGCAAACTGCGACTGCGAACTTCCAACATCTCTGAACAAAGACTTGCCAATTAAACAGAGAACATACAGTTACTTCCATGTGAAAATTATAACTGGCTTTTTGTAAACATCCTTGGCTCCTCTACCATGACAGGGACTGTGAGTTGTACAAAAGGATCCTGGCTTGACTCCAGGCAATGATGAGACAAACTCTACGGGAGTAGTAAACATCCATTTCAGGAAAATTCACGTAGATGAATAGCTTTATCTTTGATGACTAATAAGACTGATTCTCTTTTACAAGAGAAAACCAGAAATAACCAGTGCTGATAGAGTTATCACAGTACAAAATTTCTGGAGTGGGAAGAGGAATTAGATTCAAAATGTGTAAGGGAAAAATGCTAAATAAATTGTTGTAAAAAATCCATACAGACTGCAGAGCAGATGTCTGATAGCCGATGGCACAGGTAGGATGTAATTCATCTTACCCTGAAGTAGACAGCTGAAATACTTGTGATTATTTGACCTCTAAAAGTATGTATTTTTCTTCACTGACAATGAAATGTGGCTGGAATAACTGACTTAGATACAGAAATCTACATTGCAGATAGCTACAATTAGGCAGAAATGAATCCTACACCTAAATGCATGTCCAGAGATGTGGAAGATCAATACACAAACGAGTAACATTTCCCAGCTATGAAAAAATTTTCTTCGTCTTCAAAAACAGTAGCCGTGGAGAACTTGCTGGCAGGTTCCACTCCTTCTGTTGCTTTTGCTGGCACAGCAATCCACTGCCAAGCAGCACTCTATCAAGACTGTCACTGACTTTCATAAGGCAGTGACAATTGCGTAGATGCTGCTGATAATAACTCAGTGATGCCTGTAACAAGTTTTCTGTGCCACTAATCAGTACATTATTCTTTCACAGCTTACTGTGTAAACGTGGAGAGATAATTGGTATAAAGAAGTGATATAATCAAATGAATCATGCATTCAAAATACTGAAGGTATGTTAAACAGCAATGATCTCAGTATTTACAGCAAAATGCAATGTTGATGTATATCTAAGCTTTATAATGGACATAGCACTTTCTATCATTTCATACAAAAATAGTGGGAATTAGATTAATGTTTACCAAGACAACAGCAGCTGCAGGTCCAACGAAAGCATAAAGTAGCCCTCCTTCCAAAGACAGCCAGCAGCTGGAAAGAACATTAGAGAAGAACTAACACAAATTAAAAATAAGCATAACACACTGTCAAGAGAGCATTAATAATTAATGCAGCATATTTTTCTGATGTATGAGATTCATATGCACACACAAAAAATAACTGCTTTGTTGATATGAAGAAGTAGAGATAGTGAAAGACAGACGTGAAAGATATTTCCATTACCAGTGGTTAACATTTCAAAATCTTTAACATGAGTTATACATAAACTGAAATGGCCAAAATGTATAAAGATCAAAACAGAAAGTAAGTTTGCAAAAATTTATTGAATCTCCTCTAGTCATGTATGATGAGTTAACTGAACAGACCTTGCCAAATAGGCATCTAGAAACATTCCTAGCTTACCATATCTGATCGTTCTATACTTAAAAGTGATGAAATGGTCAAGCACCTGTAATACGGAACTTCAGAAAAAACGGGTTTCTACATATCCTGTCATTTAATAATTGCTATTAGAACTACACCTTAAAGACAATATGTCCATTAGAGAAAAATCATATATATGATCTGTTCTGTATTCCTTCTAATATTTTGCAAACAATTTAAATGTATATTTTAAAGCATCTGAAAACTGTATTTTCTGGAGACCTCCTAATCTCAAAGAGTTTGTCATTCTGCATCAGGGCTTTCACTAAAAACCATCAGATTTCCAAACACAGAGCACTTACAGAATCAAATTCTAAATATTTGATATACTATGATGTAAAGCTTTTCAAATCTGCAAAAGAACAGGAGCTACACACACTGAAGGAAATGCAGCTGTGCTATTTTCCCAGTGATTACACATTCAAAGAACAGCATGTTTATTTGAATGCATGATCACACCTACATATGAGGAAACTCTAGCATTACATTCAAATAATTTACTTGGATTTCATATCCAGAAACATTCATATCAGAATCACGTATATCTTATTTTCCATTAGTCCTTTTTACTTTCCAAAACCAAGTAAAATAAATGCAAGCACACCATAATATTAATGGTCTGTTAGGGCTGGTATTCTCACTGCAAGGAACAAAAGCATTTTCCATTGCAATGAAGCCATGTGAAAACTGTCACATGAATGCAACAGCACCAGTGTGCTAAATTCTGGAATGATAAAAGGATGCAAATAGCTCCTATCTGCTTCACAGTTAAAAAGGTAGTACATGCCAAGCTATTTTACATCCTACTTCAAAAACCACCTACAACACTAATGTTCAATTTATTTTTGCAATGTCAAAGAAAAATGCTTTCAAATTTTTCTGCAGTTTTTCCTACTGTTTTTTCAAAAGCTAGGTTATTATTGTCAGTCTGGGAACACAGACTTCTGAGAGGGGGAAGTGCATTCATAGAGAACTTCCAGTATGAACATTCAAACTTAGTGAAGATGACCACTTGGAGTAATGAGAACTTGTAATTAAAATTTTCATGTTAATGGGAGACAGAAACAGCAGTTCATAAAAATAGTTGTTGATGTATTGTAGTTTGAAAATAACTTCAGTTACCTGCGCTGAAAAAAGGGTCCTAAATAAAAAATAAAAGTTTCTATCACAAAACACTTTAAGACAAAGGAAAAATGTTTCCCTCTCTTTTCCACGTTATCAAGTAAAATGGCTGTTCAAAAGTGATTTCCGCTTAGAGGAAGAGCTGGAAAAAATGTAGAGGTTGTCCTTTTTTTCACTTTACCTCATTTTTACACAATCTGAATTTTCAACAGTCTGGATTTTCACCAGTGTGTGTCATCATTATTGCAATATATTCAACATTTCCGAGGTGATGACTGAAAATAAATTTTCCTCCATCTTCTTCTATTGAAGACTGACTGCAGATAGATTTTCAGATGCCTTCCTACATCATGAGTCAATTCCTGTTGATTTTTTACTAGTCTTCCTTCTCCTCTTTCTTTGCTCTGATAGTTTTGCCCCCCTGTGTTTTATAGTTCTTTTTATTTTGTTCTCATGTTCTCTTCTTTCTCCCTGATGTGCACATAGCAGAAAGCCATATAAATTGATTAGTGTTAAGAGCAGCCACTGGTGGCTTTATGGGACCATGTTACATGATCATAAAATTCTGCTGAGTGATGAAGCATCTGTACACTTGCTCCTGTGTCCTGTACATTTTGCAAGATGTTTGATACTCTCCAGGAGATTGGTTCCTTCTTTTAAGAGAGCATGGCAAGAGTATGACTATGATAGAATTTTAATTTTTGCTGCTACAATAAATTCCTGGAATTTATCTCCACTGTATGTTAACATGAGCAGTTCACACAGGTTTATTAACTGTAAGTTTTAGTACTGATGCTTTCCTAGCTGTGAGTGTCTGAAAAGAGATAGCAACAATATTTAGTAGATTAAAGGCTGGAAAAAGCTATTAAGCTTTCAGACACACTACTCTTTTCCAGATAACCTGAAATATCTAAAAGCTTGTCTCTGTGGGTTTTTAAATTATTTTTAGGAACATTTAGGAAATCCCTTCAGCCTCCATCTCTATCCCTGTATCTATCCTTACAAGTGTCTGGGTGAAATATTTTTCTTATGCAGTTTAAAACATACAGAAATATAACTGTCTAATAATTAGGACTCAGAAAAAAAAAGACAGAAATCAGAGACTAATGATCACAGAAATGGCTCCAGTGTGAACAATTCAAGCACTCTCACCATACATACACCATAGAGAAAAGAGAGGCGCTGCAAAGATTCTCGGACCTTCTCCTTTTCCATGAATCTCTTCATGTGTGGGAGTATGGAACCGGAATAAATTCCTTAATTTTCACTTTTAATGTTCTAAAAATGAGCATCTTCAAGAGCATGAATAGTTTGCAATAGGGTGTGTTTCTGATAGCAGCATCTGTGTAACTGACTGCAACCAATTAGGCAAAATATAGTGTAAGCAATTAAAAAACTTATACAACTGCTTTAGTTATGGTAGGAGGAGCAGGACAGGAGCTCTGCTTTTACACTGCCCAACAGCTGTCATGAGACACAGTTCTTTGCTGCCTTCTGGATTGGGACAGCACATCAGCTGGTGATGGAGGAGGAATCTCCATTCCTTGTCTTCACTGTCTTCCTTATGTAATACAGATGTCAAATGCCAAGATAATATATTTGCAAATAAGATGGGAAAGCTGAATTATGGTTTATTTGTCCCTTGTACGCCTTCATTTGGTCTTTTCTCCCATAGTACCATGTCAGCTGGATTTGGATCCTGGGAGAAGAGCTGTTATGTGTACAGAGACCTGCTCTTTTTTACTTTACAGGTTGCTCTTAATGAATGCTTTGTTGCTTTGTCTGAATATTTCAGAATATCCTCTTTTAAAAATGTATTCAGCCCAGGAAGGAAGCAGGAAGAAATGTTAACTAAAGCAAGTACTCACATGAATGATTTCAGTAGAGCAAATGTAATGGGATTAATCCTGCAAGGGACAAAGCTACATCCCCAATGGGGGTCTGGACATCCTTATTTAGTGATTTGTAATTCTCACAGCCTAAATGGTTTCTAGTTGAGGTTCAAGGACTACATAATAAAAAAAAGCCGGCAAGATGAAAAAATAATTCAGAGCAGTGGGTTCTCAATATAACCCTCAAAAGGGGACTAAGACCACTGTTGCACTTGCCAGCTCTAAGAGTAATTAAGCATTTCAGTTACATAAGACATTCCTCATTAAAAAGCTCAAGACGCACGTTGTTACAGTTTATAACTACAGAGCTTAGTGATTGGAGCCAGAACTCAGGAGGAGGTTTGGTTTTGTATTCTTACCCACCCAGAGCTGGAGTGCCAAGATGATGAGACATACAGGGAAGGGAGGGGGAATCCTGATCTCAGTGATGATGCTTAAGAGAATAATTAAATATTCATTGAAGTGAAGACTTGACCTAACTCATCCACGTGGCTGATGAATGCCCTCATTACCAGTCTACAGAGTCATATTTCCTCTTTCTGTCCAGATGCATACTCAATTTCTTAGGCAACGTGAGAAGAGCTTCAAACAGGCTGACCAAAGGAAGCACAGTCTTGAATACACAATGGTGGTTGGAGTGCTCCACTGGCAGGAGGAAGGCTCAGCTCCTTCTTCACCAGAAGACTGAAGGGCAGCCTCTCTGAGGAGTTAATTTTCCAAGGTGCTAAATACACACTGGAACCAGCCAGGTGGCTAAACTGGTACTCTATTAGTTGAATGTAAATGAAGCACACAGATTTCCTCCTTTCTGTCTCTCAAATACAGCACAGTCCAGGAAATGGGCTGGATCAGAGTGTCCGGGAGAGAGGGGATGGATGAGAGAACTGGTTTGAGATGTTTGAAGGGCTTCGGCCCCAAACTGCTCAGGGGCATTAAACTCGAGGTACCTGCTTGGTGTACTGAAACCTGACTGCCAAAGAGGCTCTTACCAGTACAGTTTTGGACATGTTTAAAAGTTGGCAGAGGCTACCCAGAACATTTAACATTCTCTTTCGTAAATCTATACAAATGTTAGGTGTTTATGTGGACCTGATGCTCAGTGCTTCTTAAAAGCTTGCTATTTCAAAATCTCAAATGAAATATGGGATTCCTGGTGCTTTGCTGAGCTCAGTCCAAGACTGGCATGCTGTTTTCTCTTTGTTCTTATGTGGATCACTCAGTGATTCTCAGGGCAATTCCAGGTGTGAATGGATAGCTGTAGAGTGTGCTATGCAGTTCCTGATGGGTGTGACAATCTTGATCAATAAAAACATAGTTTATCATTTCAGATTGACTTACTAGTGAGCTGTTCCATATCCTTTTGTCTTGGTAAAGCCTATTGATATTGCAACCACTAATGCTGGCAGTCCTGAAAAAAAACCAAAACAATAATAATCAGCAGATGCTGAGTAACATATTGCTGTTCTGCCTGGATAAAAAATGACAGGGCAAGCTAATGCGAAATGGGCAATTTTACATGGAATGAATTATTTAATGAAGCACATTGCTGTTGTAGGGTTTGTTTTTCTAAAGCACTGGCAGGGAGGAGGACACTGTTTTCTGCCCACGGTGTACTGCTTTGATGTAGCTAAATTACTGATACATTTGACAGGTCTTAGCTAGAAAGGGGTTTCATGAATATTCAGAGAATGTTTCTTTCTTGTTTTGATTTCTTGATATTACACTACCTTGCTGAAAATCTTCTAAAATTTTGTTAAAACATATTTAGAAAAGAATGCTACATTATACACCAGCATACCTTGAGCTTGAGATTCAGTGGAAAGGCTTCTAACCTAGCTTTCCTTTTAGTAACATGCTGTCTACTATTTTTCAGTTTTACTGAAGAAAACGATTATATTATTAACATTGCTACTGCATTAAATGTTACATTCCAATGATTCTTAGGAAATTAATTTTACTGACTTACCCCATCCAAGGCACAGGAAACGCTTCCTTATGAGTCGTGTCCTAATTTTTCCAGTAACAGCCATATATGACTGCCACGCTTCTGTCAAAACCCAACAGAATGAAGCTAAGAAGAAGAAGTGTAAAAATGCGGTGGTTGTGGTGCAGATGCCCTGCAGGGAGCAAAGAGAAGCTCATGCTGAATACTTAGGGACACTCATTTCTGTTTTCAATTCAAAGAGTTGTCATGTTCTATCATCTTGACCTTTATGCTTAGCATCAACTCTCCCTTTTCTCCCATTATGATGTGGTGGCCACAAAGAGCAAGAGAAAGAGAGAGAAATGTTGATGGGGATTAGGCAGAAGAGGTTTTGACTTGTTTTCTTAAACACTGAGTGTTCTGAGCAGGGACAAAAACACAAAATAAGTCATGCCAGCAGATTTTTCTCTACACATTTACTTTGACCAGGGACCATCATAAAGCCATTCTGGTAAGCCAGTTACAAAATTACTGATTATAAAATCACATAGAGCTGAACAGAGAAAATGTGGGGATAGAAATGCTCTTAATTACCAGTTACATTTTATTTCCCTCTATGAAGAAAGGCCCTGATTATAAAATTTAAAGCTGGTTTTTTTATTTTTTAAATTTAAATTTTGTAGAATGTTAACCTCTTGGAATACACTGCTTTAGATATTTTTAGGCAGGTTTAAGTATCATAACCTTAACAATTGCCCTGGATATTGTTTTTATGGGTATTAGTCATATGTCATCTGAAAAGTATTTTGAGCACATGCAATTGGCTCTCTTTTGTCACTGTAGCCCTTAATTAAACTTGACATTGTAGCTTGCGTAAATGAGCTTCTTGGCATAAATCATCTGTGCTCCACTGTGTTGCTTAAAATGCCAGCAGCAGGCTATAAAATGCACTCTGCATAGTACCCCAGAACCAAGACCACACCAGTAATGTTGAGAATATCACTAGCACAATTTATCCTTAGCACAAACTAAAGTGTCAACATCATGTTAAGATTAAAAGGAAGAACAGTTCACACCCCCAACATCAATGAGGTAAATTCATTGAAAAAATGAAAGATATTACTTTATGATTATTTCTTTATGCATCATACACATCTAATAGCTACCTTATGCTTAGCCTTGTATTAAGGCTAGTCAAGAGCTTTTACTAAAATCCCAGTTGAGCAAATTATTTAGGGAGAGAATATGCACATTCCTACTTATATATAGGTGCTTGCATATATTGCTGATTCAAGGCTGATAGGAAGGATACGACATTTATGACACCCATGTATTACACCATCCATGCTTTTTAGTTCTTTTTGTGTTCTCAATTACTTCCCAATATGTTTTGAGTTGAATTTTCTGTGGTGTTAATTTTCCCAGATTTTTATTTGAAATCAGTTGTGCTGGGTAATTCCAACAGTTATCTTAAATAAATAGCTGATACCAGCTGACATTAGCATTAGCTGACATCTGAACTTTCAAAAATTTATGCACTTGAAGAGTCAAAATGTAATGCTCTTTTGCTTTGAATTTACAGATGTGACAAACACCTTGTTTTCAAACCCTGTATCAAATTATCTATTTAAATCTAGAGGAAAGGGGTTCTGTACAATGATATGCAAGAGAACTGTTGTTAATAAAATAAAAAAACCAACAAACCAAGTAATGTAAACTGGAAAAAAACAACAGATCCTGAAAAGGCAGTAGGTATCCCATCCTAGGCTTTGCCATTAATTCTTATGTTTAGATGCCCCTAAGGTATATGGATTCATAAAATCTATCCAGTTGAAGTCTGACTAATAGCAGTGTTTTCTGGGCATGAAAAAAATACCCCAAACCCCACTTATTTAAAATGAAAGTTCTGCATTGAAACACACAATAAATACAATAGAAAATTCATAAACTTCCTTTCTTTAACTAGCTGGTTCATATGTTATTAATCCCTATTATGCAATTTTAATTTGCTTTCCTTTCAACGCTCTTGCAAAAGCTAGAGAGTTCTGTCAGACCAAGAATTTGACAACAAAATTACTTTTGAGGAACAGTACAGAATCTTTTATGGAGGAACTGCATAGGTAAAAACACATCCCGAAAAAAGAAAAGGAGAATATACTATTTCCCTTATAAATAATGTAAATACAAACAATCCTGATCTTTTGGGTGAAAACACTGCTAACTCTTATGGTTGACTTGAGTGCCCACTGTAGGATTTAATTAATAATTTATCCTCTATTTTGAAAAAAAGAGAAGATGACAATAATCTGAGACAAATGTGGACATAGCTACAGTGGAAGAAAGAGCTGTGATGAAAATGTTAATGATAATGTTGAGCAGAAAATGAGAAGACAGAAGCAAGTTTTATGAGAGGCTATCTGTGCTCTAGCTGCAATATATGACTGCTGATTATATCTAACTCTTCTGAGCAGCAGACAGGTCTTTAATGAACAACAATGGTAAGTCTGTACCACTGATATAACAGAGTATTTGCATCACATGCCATCAGAAATATGCAAATCAGCCTGCAAACATCACCAAACAACCACTGTGGGATTGTGATGACAGGTTTGTGTGCAGGCAGTGCTTGCAGTGAACTCAGCTTCCCTCCCTGCAAGAGGAGCAGTCCTGGCAAACAAAACTGCCCCCTCCCAGGCATAGCCATGGGCTCAGCACAGCTATCCAACACCCCACTGGAAATCTGGCTTTTATGTACTTCCTTATTCTTCCCCTTTGATAAATAAATAAGGAAACAATGCTGTTCTGTCTGGGAAAGGAATGCATCTGGGAAGTCAATTTCCAAACAGAAACAAAAATCCATTTTCACTGAAGATTGTTATTAAATGAGCCATTGAATAGGTCTTGATTTTACAAATATACAATAGCATTTTTTCTTTCTCACCAAGTTGTGGACTACTGCCAATTGCTCCTTCCTCTTCTCCTCTTCCTTGTCCAGGGACCTCCACCTCCCCTCACCTTCCTGCACATGCAGCAGCATCACCCAAACCTTGTGGCTCAGCACCCACAGAAAGCTGCAGCGTGCCAGCCTGCCTGCACCAAGAGATAATGGTACACATCTTCCCCATTGCTTTAGGAGGAGATGTTTCTCATTTGCTTCTAATTCTAGTTTATTAAAACTCACTGAATTAATTACCTGTGCTGAGGACCTGTCAACCTGCAACAAAATTAATTTAAATTTAATTTATTCACTATTTCTTCACGCTTCTGACATTAAGTAAACTTTTACTCTAACCTCCCCTTCCTCCCATAGCTTTTGTTCTTGGCTCCCCATATTTACTTATAATAGAGGGGAAGAAGCTTTTCTGTCCTCAGAATGCATGGTTTCATGGACTTTAATTGAGTCTCAGGTGTTAAGCTACCTGGAATATCTAAGTAAGACCATTCATCCCTTTTTAATAAACAATATACTACTGAAAGCAAGAACACACATCAGGCATCAAATTATTTCCTTCTCTCATACTTGTAAGACATCTACTTCAAATAAGTGTACTGAAGCACAGCTCAGAAATCTAAAAAACAATGGAAATTCAAATCTAAATTTTATAATTATTAATATTTTATATAATAATTAAGAGTGAAGTAGAGAATACATCAATTTTTATGACCTGTAAAGTAGGTCACAAATATAACCTCAAAATAAGAATTTCTCAACATTCTTTAAGCATTTGGCTGTTGTGTTTTGGGTTTTTTTAAAAGAACAATGGTATTTTTTTAATAGAAAAATATGTGTTTGTTTGTTTATTTTTAATAGCAGTGTCTTCTGGTATAGATTTTTCACACAAAGAGGGTTAAGTAAGAACACCTGATTTGTTTTCTGGCCCTGAAACCAGAAACTTGTTGTTTCCTTCAACAAACTTGTTGACTCTCTCTGGATTCTGATAAACAGTATAAAAATCAAAGCTATTTGAAGATGAACATGAAAAATGAAATCTGTATTGGTGGTAGCAAAATGAACAGGGCTAAAATTGACTCATTATTTAATGAAGAAGAAATAAGAGGTAGTAGAAAAGCATTTAAGTAATAAAATTTCTTAGAGATTGGAATCTTGCCTTTGACTTCTCTCTGTGGAGATAAGCCTAAGGAGATAAATTAAATGGGTGCTATTCTTATGATGTTCTGATCATGCACTGAGTTCACAAAGAGCACCTAAAGACCAGAATAAAGAATAAATTAAACAAAGAGCAAAAAACCCAAAGATAATGCAAAGGACACAGTAAAAAGCAGAAAAGTAATTCTATGACAAAATTTGTATATTTTATTTTCTTTTAGTCACTCTTAAGCCATCTACTCTCAAACAGTGTACCTTTCCCCTTTTTAAATCAAAAATGTAAATTCATAAAATAAGATGCTGCTTATTAATCTGAATTTCATTTTTATTATCACCTATTTTTAAACTGATTTGGCAATACAGTATCTTTGCCTCAGGAGTAGCAGACTACCAGAATACAGGGATACGTATATTGGTCAGATAATACTGAATGATAGATTAAATACTGATTTATAGAGTAAAGTGACATGTTAAAATAGACTTTCAGAGACTGTGGGACAAAGAAGCAAGAACTTTCTTTTCAGGAGTGGTTTTCTGGAAGAGAGACATGTTTGCAATTAGAAAAAATATGGCTAAAGAGGCTGTTTCTTCAGTTACAAGTGTATTTGAAACTCTTAGGATCTTAAATGTCTGAGAAATCATAGCTTAAGTCTTTACAGTTTCTCTTCCGGGATCATTAATGTTGCTGACACCACAAAGCTTTGAAGATACCATTTATGAAACCCCATGTACCTTTCTTTTGACAGACTGTGCTGCTAACACCACTTGTTCTAGCAAAGAACTCAGGAAATCAGATATACTGATACTGTAAATTGCAATATAGTAGAAATAATTGTTCTGAAATAATGTTATTTGTTTTTTCAACCAACATCTCTGAAAGTGTTTATTTTAATTAACACAAAGGAAAACTTCAGGATCTTCTAAAAGTCTTTTCTGATGTCCTTAGCAGCTGAAGACTCAAGTGGTTTAACTTCACTACATTTTGTTCTGATATCTGACATGATAGCCCAGAATAATTATTAATGGACTTGCATTTGTGTGATGAGATATGCACAGCTAATTATTATACAGAAGGATTCTACATGCAGTACAAGACAACATGAATGGGAGCCTTTACTTGGATTTTTAAAGCAAGCTGTTTTTGCAGTGCAACAGCAGTAATCTTTGAGCAATTAGGTGATCTGCCTTACAGAGATAATGAGTGATAACTAAGGACACTCAATTTTTTGTCCTTCTACTCAATCATTTTGTTTACCCACAACAAGCAAGATGCCTTTCTAGGTTCTGATAAATAGCATATAAGCTTGCTGTAAATGACCCAGCTCTTTCTGCAGTTCCTTTAATTTAGTTTACAATTATGCTCCCATCTTTATCAACAGCATGGCAATTTCACAGCAAATGTTTTTCAATATCAAATTTTATTTTTCTTCTCTTTTTGTTATCATATGCAAATTATCACAGTAGTTGCTAAACTTTAGGACCATTTCATGTGCCCAGTCTTAAGGTGCAATATAATTTGTTCAGCTGCTTTGATTTAAGGCTTTTCTTCTCTTCTGGAATCTGTCCTTTTATCTGACAGTATAACCACAGTGATCCTACTGCAACAGTATAAGTGTATCTGGAAGTAAACTTACACCTCAATTGCAATTTTTCTCTGCATTTGTGCTTTGCTCATACACTTTTGATATCCTTCGTACTATTTTCTCCTAAAGTTTCTTCAGATTTTACTAACAAATTCAGTTCCTGTTCCTCTTTTACCAAGATTTACCTTGAAGGTATTTCTAAAATACACCCCTCTATGAGTAAAGCATTTACAATCTCTTTTCACACATTCAGACTAGTCAGAATGTCTCCTATTTTTCCCAGGTGCAGAGTTCAATAGAAGTGCTGTTTATATGTGATCCACTATGTCTGTGGAGCCTTCTTTTTAACTCCTGCCCTTTGGAGTTACTTTTCTTCAAAGTTCTCCCTTGATAGCTGTCACCTCTACCACTCATATCAACAACCTCTGCATTTAAATTTTGTACAGCATAGTTGTACTGCAGCATCAGTTATGCCTATGGAGAACTGCTGGGTTTTATGCAAAATAATTCCTCTGCTGGCCACCACTCTTCTCCAGATCTTGGATCTATATAGTACAAAATAATTCTATCAACTGGATATGAAGAGACAGTCTCCTGTCTTTTGGGGTGAAAAAGAATTCCATAAAGTTTCTAGCTGCATGTTCAAACCTTTCTCAGTGTGTCATGTGGCAGAATGTCTACATTAGTAACTGCAAAGGTATCCTTTATGCACTGGCATGTGCATAAATTGTTAGTAAATTCCTTGGTATAGTTTTGACCTGGACCAAAAGTTCTTCTAGCCCAGGCCCACACAGAGACAGAAAGAGAGCCTGGGCCAGGAACCCTTCCTGATGGTCAGCTTGCACTCAATGTCCTCCTGCCCTGGAGGGCTAGGGTCTAAGGGATGGAAGCTGTCTTGCGCTAATTTGCCTCGGGGCTATAGAAATATTTGTGTCTCATTTTGGTGACTAGGAGGGACAGAGACAAGATGTCCAGCTGGATAATTCATATTATGCTGAGCTGTGACTAATATACAAGACAGTAAAATTCATTCCACGTTGTTTGCAGCATTCTCTGGAGATTGTCAGTACAAAGCTCAGGCTTGTATTGTTTAACTCTGAATTACTTTCTTGGTGACATGCCTACAGTAAATTGAAAGCCAGGTGGAAGACAATTCTCATACAATTTCCTTACACTCGTACTCATTTTAGTCCTCTGCCTGGTTTGGATTGTTATTGCCAGGTTATATTTAAGCAAATGAGTTCTGCACAAGCAGTATCACAGAACAGGTTATTCAGAGGCAATTTAATTTCTTCGATTACAAAACCTGGCAACAGAATCTCTTCTCCTTCTGCCTTTGTGCTGTGAAGATGTGTATTTTCCTGGGCAGGCAGGGAATGAAGGAATAGGGTCCTCTGCTCGTTTGCAGTCAGTGGAAAGACTCCCATTAATTTAAGTGGGTTTTATACTGGATGTTATACCTATAGAATAAGGGATGAAATGTGCATGAGCAGAAGTTTGTGATCTCACTTCTTATCTTAAGTGCTTTAAATGTTTACAAAGTATTGGATGAGCATTTTTTCTGGTAAGTGAATATGGCCTACTTCACATCATGAATGTATTGTGTTGACTTTGATGTTAAACACTTTAAACAAGGTAAACGTCAGCTCTGTCAGGACAAAAAAACTTAGTATTTTAACTGTGACCTCAAATAAGTGTGTTTTGAAGTTTGGAAAGCTCAGAACAAGAGGTTTACAGGCAGCATAAAAGAAAATAAGAAGCCCTTTAAAACTCCAAAGCATAAAATAAATTTATACAATTTTTTTTCAATTCCTTCCTGCCTAATTAGTCTCAAATTGCTATCATAGTGCTGTAACAGTGATGCTTCCCTGTGCCAGAGAAGAACCTTATCTAATTGTCTTCTTTTTCTTGGTGGTGGGGTTTTTTGGCGTTTTTTTAGGCAAAAAAAGTGGAAATCACTGGTACGCTTTCTTGAAACAATTTCTTCATTACTGAGCTATTGAGGAATAAGAATTAAAAATTGAATTGAAATTGATGCTACCTTGAAAAATTGCTCTATAAAAATAGCTTTGTGAGGTTTTGCGTTACAAAGTCTGAAAGAATTATTATTTAAAGAAGGATAAAATGTAGATTTGTGGATAAAATATAAATTTGTTTTTTGAATTGATGGGCAAGAAAAAGCAACCTGGTCTCTGAAAACCATTGAAAAATTAAGTTCTTGTATATCATTGTGGGTAACAGCAATACACAAGCAGAACTGAAGGTGCAGTGCGAACAGAAGGGACTAGATTCATATGGATGCATGCACAGTTTGGCCTGAAAAGTCTCTGCAACTAGGGAACTAGTGACTCAGAGGAGAAAAGAGAATGCATGCTGGCTGTCAGCACGCTTCTACTGGGCTGTCAGAAAGACTTCTACTTACTTGGGAACTATGCAAATTAATGTATGGATTATGGATCAGTAATAAAAAAGCTTCACTGATGGTATTACACTTTGGTTTTCAGGACAGTTCTTTCTCAGGAACTGTTTTTAGGCTCTGAAAATTCCATATTGCTTTAATTTTAAAATATGGAATGTGTAGTGTGCTCTCTTAAATGAAGAGAAATGCTCTTGGCAGATTTGAAGAGATAATAATGAGACAACTATGTTAACAGTAAAGAAAAAGCTGTTTCTCTGTAACATATGATCTGCTGTATAATCATTTCAGCTTACTAGGTAGAGATATTCAGCTTTTTAAATCTCTCTTTGGGTTGCTGCAAGTAATATTATGTTATAAGAAATATTTGTTTGCTTTAGCTATATGGCTATACTTGTTTGGAGAATGGAGAACACAAGAGCCAGTAGTCAATTAGTGTGATGAGCAACCCATGTTCCAAAGGTCCTGCGTCTTCCCCACTTTAATTTATTTAAAAGTTCATGATGGGGCTGTGTGAGTAGCTAGGGGCAATGAGCCAGGATTGGTAATGAAGAGGTGGCTGAGCTAAGCACAAGGGTTACACCTGAGTCAGCAATGTCAGCAAAGAAAAGAGTGGTTCAGAGCATGGTTGAGAGGGATCTCCCTATGGAGTTCTGAGAAAAAGAGGAGGAGGTGTCCAGGCAAAGACAAAGGCAAGGAATTGAAGGAGCTTCCTTGAAAAGATGGTGTAACATAAGAAGGTAGTGGAATGGATATTGATATGTGGGACTTCAGATCCCTACATGAGGATCCAAATGCAGCCAGTGCAAACTGATGTCCTGGTGAAACAAATTACCAGGAAAAGCTGCCATTAGGTAGGCAGCAAATACTGCCTTGTGTTACCCCCCAGTGCAACACATTCTTGTAAAAGAATTTTTTCCTCTAAGAAAATGTTATCACTTGAGTATCTCTACTCTTAAATCAGATCATCTGTTTGCTCTATTTTAGATTTTGATGGTATTTGCTAACAATAAAATTGCTGTAATTTTAGGGAGTTTCCTCAGCAATCAAAATGATGCCTAGAATGAGAAGTTCAACAACAAAGCCTGCAGTTGTCTTTCAGTTAGTCTGACTGTGTTGATTATAATCCTGCCATATGAAAACAGTCCATCTTCCTGCCTGGGATACTGGTGTCAGCAAAGATTCCTTCTCTGCATATCTGTAAGAGTTTCATCCCTTTACATGATTGACTGAAACCACTGAAGTGATAGCTTTGCAGTGCTATTACAACAGTGCCATATGTCACCTACCTTCATTCTTTTTCTGTTTGGCTTTTTTTTTTAATCATAGTGTATATATATATGTCTTAAAAGCCTTTATCTAAGAATAATAACATGAAAAGGATGATTTTGCCCCTAAGAGCATCCTCAATTTCAAGCATGCTCAGTTTTCCTCTGAGGACAATGTCTTTTGGGATTAGCTGTTTGGACACAGTAAGAAATGGTCATTTTGAAAGAAGTAGTTTAAGTCCAAAATAGAAAGAATCCAGGAAAGGAAGATAGTATCTACATTATTGTGGCAATCCAAAGTCTTCTCATACTACATAACTTCTGTTTATTTTTCAAAAATAACAGATAAAGCAATTTTTTAAAAGATATGCTATGGTTACATCTACTTGTACTTGCTAACAAAATGGATAAGAAAGCATTCACTCATCCTGCAGCCAGCTGGAATGGTACAGAAAATGTCTATGTTAGTAAATTTCTTTCTACTCCAAAATAAGGTGGCCACATCCAAACTGGTTTCTTGCCAGTACCAGCTATCCTGAGCTTGGGGATAATGTGAGCTAGTGTGGGACAAAATCATGCCAGGAGGCATGCTAATTATTCCAGAGTATGGATGACTTCATGCCAATGCTTGGGGTCATGCCCACCTACAGAGGCATGTAGAACATTTTGACTTTGTTCTCTTACCCAGTAAAACATGAAGTGGGCTGGAGCAAATGTGGTGGGCTGACCTGGGCCAGCAGCTAAGCACCTACCCAGTCACTTGATCACTCCCCCAGCAACATGGGGAAGAGAATCAGAACAGCAAAAGTGAGAAAAACCTGTGGGTCGAGATAAAGATGGTTTAATAAGTGAAGGGGAAAAAAGCCTGCACCAAGTGATGCAAAAGCAGTCACTCACCACCTCCCACCAGCAGACTGTTGCCCAGCCAGTCTCCAAGCAACAGGCACCTTTAAAAGACCAGTGCTGGTTGTGTGGCTGAGCATGCTGTCTTACAGTATGGGATAACCCTTGGTCATTTGGGGTCAGGTGTCCTGGCTCTGTTCCCTCCCTTCAAATTCTTGTCCACCTCAGCCAACTCACTGCCAGGGCAGCTGAAAAACAGTGGTCTTGAAGCTGTGTAATCACTGCTCAGCAATAGCGAAAACATCAGTGTGCTAGCAACACTCTTCTTATTCAAAAATCCAAACCACAATACCCTACAGGATTCTGTGAGGAAAATTACCTCCATCTCAGCCAAACCCAGTACAGAAACCTAAAAAAGAACCCAAATGCAGTGTGTGTGAACTTGCAGTTTATGAACAAAGGGGCAACAGAAGCTTTCGGACCTATTCATAGGATGTGTACACATACACATACAAACAGGCACTTAAAAATAATGTAAATGTTTCTGAAAGTTGTTTATGGGATACATATATGTATATATGTAGTTCAACAATTTCTACTGTTTCTTTTAATTGAAAATCCAATTTTAATATTTTTTTTCAGAAATACATATTCTTTCCCTGTAGATTTAAACTCACAGCACATTATCACACTAGAAAAGCAAGTGGAAGTAGAGTGACCTTTGGATGGATAATGCATTGCAAAACAATATTTTCAGCAGACAGTAGACAGAGCAGGCTGCTTTGCAGCTCTGTATCAGATCTTGTCAATATGTGTATGTGAGAGTGAATGCAGAGTGAGGGGAAAGAACAGAATCTCCACTTTGCGGAACTGGCAGTGTCAATGCAAACTTATTATACAACGGCATCATGAATCACATTAATTCCTCTTATGGTAATTATATTAATTTCTAATGCCTTTAATGCATTAGCCATGGGTTGTTTCGGAGCCCATCCATTTTTTGTTCATGTAGAGATACACATAATGGCAATGAAGCTGCCTCATCCTCAGGATTAAATTGCATCTGGATTTCTAATTTCTAATACAGGGTTTTATTAAATACAAAACATAGCTAAAAGTAGGTTATAAATTTAGAGTTCCTCTAAACAGAGAAGAGGGAAAACATTGAGTAATTATGTGTTTCTAATGATATTAATGAAATCAGCGATTTTCACATTGATGGAAGATTGTAGAGCTATGGATACCTATGCACACTGAGAAAATCAAAGGAGGCAGTTTCTTGTCATTTTTTACCATGGCTACTGGAATCAAATTAGATAATTCATGGAAGTTGAAAGATAAAAGCATTTGTATCCACAACGAGAGAGAAGAGACTGTGACCACACATGTATATGGAAGTTTGATTGAGAATGGGAAGGACAGTAGGTTAAAAAGTCAGCTAATATTTTGACATTAGCTTCTATTCATTGCTTGTACAAGAAAGAAAAATGTCAAGAATTTTTTTTCTTATAAAAGGTGAAACCATTTATGCTGTTAATACCTTAGCATTGTCTTCCAGAAAGGAGGAAATTGTGTGGTATCACATTCATTCAATTCTCTTTATCTGCTATGTTAAACCAATAGGATAAAAGGTTTAATATTTATGAAAAAGCAGTGGGGAAACTTTCACTGATTCCTTTAGCATGATTTAAAAAATTTGTAATGTTGTGATTATTAAAGAAGAACACTATGACAACCTGGTTGTTTTAAAGGAACAAAGGATGAAATGGCTTTGTAGAACACTCATATGCAGCAGAAGTTGTAACTAATAAAAGCTCCTCTATCATGTTACTTCAAGCCAGATTTCTTGAATAAGGGAAATAGCATTCTTTTTATTGGCTCTGGCTTTCATGCCTCTATTCCACTTCCCTCTGCTTCTTCTCAGAGAGCCACAGAAAAGGTTTAGCTGAGTTAGCCCATACTCATGATGTAAGGTAATATGTCAGCACAATCTGGAGGAGGAATCTGGGACATCATTACTTTTAGGATAGCACTGGTTCCTCGTAGATACCAGGAGGAAGAAGGTTCTTCCTCCTATATGTTCTAAATACATTCTCCCTATGGAAGTCACTGTAAGGAGCCTTGTGAGGACCCAAAGCTCTCTGCAAGGCCTCATATCTACTGGTTTCACTTTTGTTTAACCCCCAGGGAGTCTAAGAACATGAGCTTCCTACTGGGAACAAAAGAGGTTTCCAAATGAGGAAAGAAAAATTTTGTGGAGAGAGTGGATAGAGATTTCGGCAAGATGATCTACAGAGAACTAGTGCCTAGCAACATGATAGCTTTCCTCAGGAGGGCATTATCTGTGCTCTTAGATAATGCTTTCCAAGGAATTTGAAGAGCTTGCCATTAAAGATGCCTACAGCAATAAAAGACTTACAGGAAGCAGGAAGCAACCAGAAAGTCTACAGTATCAATTTAATATAAATTAAATCCAATATAAATTTCTGAGCAGTGGACATCTAAGCAATGGCAAGAGGAAGCAGGCAGTGTACAAATTCCCCATTATTCTTGTATCACATGAAAGAAGATAGCCTGAGATTCCCATAGTTATTTGAGCTATTTAATCTGCTGCTCCATTCAGCAGAACAGTGGCCACTTAAACACACACAGAAGATATTAATGTTCTATAAGAAGGTGATTTGTAGTCTCTAATAATGTGTATGAGATCACTGTGTGAATGAACATATATTTTACCAGAGAGGTTGGACTTGCACAAGCCTACACCTTTATTTCTTTCACTTCAGTGTTGTGAACTGTGTATGCTCTGTGCCCGAGTCAGGCTGCAGTCTCCTTGACAGAGGAGGCCCTGGTGCTCTCCCTGTGCAGGACCCAGCACTACAGGACACCTGATGAACATGACTGCCAATAACATAATCACCCAGGGCAATGCCTGGACAGAAGTTTAATTCCAGCAGTGCCTTTACCCCAGGGTATTTAATTTTGCTTTTGACACATATACATCAGTGAAAGTCAGGTAGGAAAAGGGCAAGTCCATTTCTTGAAGTCCAGTTTTACATATTAGGCAAAGGGCAAACAGAATTGCTCAGTTCACAAAACTGCCAATTTGTCTTCGCCCCACATATCTGAAGAAGGACTGATTTTGCAGTGTTACTAACCCAAATCTATCACTGCTTAATAAATTACTCATGTGTGTCTGGCTGCCTCTTGTCATTGATTTTAGTTCTAGTCAGCCTTAAGTGTGCTGGTATTTCCTCATTCTTTCCTTCATTAATATTACCTTCTCAATCCATGGCAGCAATATAGTTTCGAAAGATAAATTGTTTTCAGCCCTTGAAGGTGGCAATGCTGTGATGGCTTTATGGTAAGTGCTTGCTACTAATTACTGTAGAACTACTGTTGAATAAACTTCATCCAGATGAAGTGGCTATTTAGTGGCTTTCTCTTTCCCCTCTCCTGTAAATAACTTTGCTAATTTTAGCAATTAAAATATTTTTTAAACTATTTTTTACTCTTTTATTCTACATTTAGTTGGCCAGTTGTAAGACAGCTTGCTGTCTATATGTGGTACGAAAATACTGGTTGATATATTGACACTCTCTTTAAAAAAAAAACAACTTTTCTGGTGAGAACACCCATTTTAATTACTCACTTAATCTCAGTAAACTACCCCAATACATTTCAAAACTTCCCCTTAGAGTTTCTTATTCTAAATCAAAAACTATCTAATATTAAATTTTCAATTAAATAAATTGCAGAGTTTATAGTATTTGTGAGAAAATTGCTGGTGCTTAAAAATATAAGCACATTCTGATGAAGCTGAAATGATGACACTTTGGCTTGTATCACAGCACTCTGGGTTTTGCATGAAACATAACAGCCAACAGGATGCAGCCGATCATCTACAATTTTGTCAGAGTGTTGGATACACATGAATCAGTCTCATCTGTGGTGCTTTTTAAAATTTACTTCCAGTTATTGTGAGTGACTGTAAAGACAAACAACTCTGCTCAGGATACAAATGATGTAATTTGCATTCAAATAAAATTTTAAGTGTTAGAACTAGGATGCTCAACTTATTATTTGATTTTTATGTCATTGACACACAACAAAAATTGAAATGTGGAATCGCTGCTTTAGGATTTGAAGGTAGCCAAAGCGATAAATGAGTTTGAAGTGGATTAGAGAATAGCCCGACTGATGGATGCTTTGGATGGAGTCCTGGCTCAGAAAATCTTTAAATTGCTGACTGCAAAAAGTCATGAAGTGATATCAGAGATAGGATCATTCATGCTCTGTTTCTGTAGTCTTTCCTGTATGTCTGGTTAATGTAGACAGCACAGTGCAGAAGGCAGATCACCGAGCTGAGCTGGTACTGCTGTTCTTATGTTCTAAAGCTGGCAGGTAGCAAAATTATACCAGACAATTTTAAAAATCAGGTCACTTCATGAGGGATAAGAATTCTTCAAGTGCGAAGAAAATTCCTTTCATCTACACAGTGAAAATAAGCACTCCTCTGCTGTCTGTTTCACCAAGGTCCAGATTCTCAGTAAAACTCTTCTGCAGGTAGCCCAGACCAGCACCAGCCACTTTCATTCCAATGCTGCATAGGACTATCATCCTCACATTATTACAGTTTAAGCTTTTCTTCCTCCAATAAAAACCATACATTTCATACCTCCTATTCTTACATGAAACTTTGGTTTATTACAGCTAAATAGGACTTTCAAAAACAAATTTCCTCCACTTTCATAAAGATATCTTTTTCTCTGTGAATTCACCAGCTGTTTGAGGCAGTAATTTTGGCAGTTCTTGGGGTATAGTCCTATTTCCTGCTTGTTTGTGGGCATTTTTCATACAACAGCAGAAAGGACAGGCAAGAATACAGTGAGCCAGATATATAAACCTGCCAAATAAGGAGAGCTTAGGTACAAAGTGTAATATCAGAAACCACTTGTTAATGTACTGAGAATGTGTAAATCTGCTACTATAGTAAGTGAAACTGCTAGCTGTTTGGATGACCTGGGAAAACTATTTTATTTTCCTGCCTGTATTTGTCTGCCTCAACTAAAAACAGTGATGATGACGCACACACCATCCTCTTCAAGCACAAACTCAAAAATTTTTACATCTATGAATGTTTGGAATAATTGGATTGCAAGTTGAATGTACTTTTTTCCTGGCAATTTTTTCTCAAAGAACAGGAAAGAACTTCAGTGAGATCTTTGAAATATCTGTTTAAGCAAAAGGTCAAATACAAAGCAAACAAATGTCTATTCTTCCAAACACAACAGGGGTTTGTATGTGGACATTGTGTTTATCTTTCTATCAGTATTTGTCACTCAACAGAATAAT
>NW_005054332.1:900642-924709 GCF_000277835.1 Geospiza fortis
CTAAATAGGTTAAAAAATGTTGCCATAGAGACCGATTCAGACACCATAAAAATAGCTTCATGTACTGTTTATATTGTCCTTTTGCCTTCTGCTATTCTATCTGACTGAAGTAGACAGCCTGAGGAAGATGCCCAGAGTCACAAAAAGGCAAAGTAAGAAGTCAATGAAGGATCTATCAGGTTATTTTGAATCTGCATGGCTATCTGAAAATCTGGGTTTAATTACTTGATTCAAAGCCTAGTAACGGAAGACAGGCCAAGAAATTTGGCTTTTTATAGCTATTTTGTTTTAGAGAAGCTTCCTGAAAATTCTATAAATTCTCTTCTTTTAAAATGAAAAACTGTATGTGCTTATATTTTGGGGCTTGGTATACTTTGTGAGTTGAAAATATAAGTAGCATTCTTGAAATTGAGGGCTGGTGATATTTATCTCTCATAGTCTTATTGCATATTTGTAGCCAGTCAAAGCTATTTGAAGGTTCGAGTTTCTTTGGGTGATTTTTTTTCCTTTTTTTTTTTTCCTTTGGGGTTGATTTTTTTCTTTGTTTTTGTTTTTGTTTATTTTTAGCAAAAGAACAAACTGATGATAAGAACATTAAATTTTCTGTTAACAGAAATATTGGGTTTCACACTCAGTTTTGATACAAGAATCATTGCCTGATCTTCCTTGAATGTGATAGACACACTTCTTGACGCATTTTTCTACTTTAAAAATATATACTTCTTTGTACTTAACTTGTAAAGTAAGTTTTTAGGAGAGGAATGCTTAGGGCACTCGAATAGATGTCTTCAGAAAGAAACTATTACAAAAATAAAAAAGAAATGGACCGTATATGTTTCTAATAAAAATGCACAACTGAGAATAGTAGCTGCACTGCTTCCCACTCCTCCTGTGGCTTAACCCCATTTAACAGGACCAAGTGAGCCTAGCACTTGTTTAGTTTATCCCAGCCATTGGACTGTTTCACCTTGTTGTAACCCCATTTTCTAGTCTGCTTTGAAATTGATATGACAGGCATATTTATACATCACTTTTTCCAGAGGTGAAGGATCTGAGAAATGTACTATGATGTGTTAACAAAGCCACTAGAATTAATGGAATTATATCTGCCAAAACATGGTCATAAATTTCAAAGAAGTAATCTTCCTAGGGCAACTGAAATTAAATGGGCCAGATCTTTGCTGTCTCTGTGCCTTTTTGTACTGGCAAGGGGATTGTTCACCATAGGAAATCCCAAAGCCACAATACTGGCAGATATTTCATCCCCGTTGCCTGTGGGGTTGAAGTCTGGTGAAGAGAGGTTTGCAAGGCTCATCTGACCCTCACAGCTGGGCCTGGGTTAGAACTCCTGCCAGGTACAGATGGGTTTGAGTGCAAAGCTCACCCTGATCCACAGCTGTTGCCCATACTGTCTGCTCAAGAGATTTGTTTGCTGTTATTTCTGGTGTTGGAAAATTTCAGTTTGACCACTAGAAAGGAGTTGTGTCTTTATATCTGCACATGAAACAATGGGCTGTGCAGTGATCTGTGCAATTTTTTAGAGAGGACTCCAACCTGCAGAAGGATGAGGACAGTAAGCAGAAAGAATGTGCACATTTGAAAATTTTTTCAGCCGAAGCTCAAATATTAACATGTCTTTGCTATATGTGGCCACCCTAAGTGACACAAGAAGTGGAAAGAAGCTTGCTGTCCAAAGGAAGAATATAGAAAAAGAAACCTTGCAACACCAGTGCAAGGGTGAATTAAGGAAAAAGAGGAAACTTCTGAAACTCAACTCCATCTCCTCGCAGTAATGAACCCAAGATTACAAATGTTTGTGTGATAAAGGTTACTGCAAGGGCCTTGCTCTGTCTAGAGGCATAAGCAGCATCAGGGGCTAACATAATTGGCAATATCAGTGACATTGCTAAAGACCCTATATGTCCCTTCCCAGAGGGTCAATGGAAGAAAAGGATACAACAAAATACAAGGGACTTTTCATATGAATAGGCTAGGCAAAAAAAAAAAAAAAAAAAAATGATAACGCCAAATCTATTGGAGGGTTCCAGGAATAAGAGAGGGGGAAAAAAAGAAACAGGTTTTAGCTGCTGCAGCTCAGTCTTGCTGAACCCTGCAAAAACAGAATGTTAAAAGCAGACACTAATAAAAGACAAGATAGCTGATAGCATGAGAGAAGCTAGTTTGCCAGCACAGCTTTATTTAGATCCAGATCTCACACCAGGAAAAGTGAGGTCTCACGAAGCCTTAGAAAATAGCAACATAGTTTACATGTTAGCAGAAAAAGAGGGATTTTATCAGGCAATATTGAGGAAAAGAGAAAGTCACAACTGTAAAGAATTAGCCAAAGCCCATCAGGGAAGTTGTGCATTTATAAGGACACGCAGACAAAACCATTTGCTGTCTGTAGCTCACAGGGCATTAAATTGAATGTCAATGACCAAAGCGTTCTCACAGTCAGATGTTATTGTAGGTTCCTGGCAAATCCACCCAGCTAAAGAATTGCTGTACACCTGCAGGAAAGCCCTTATCAGGAAGCTGTGTATCTGATGGGTGTTGGTCACGGACCTTCACCACCTGAGCACCTCTAGAACCATCATTCAGACTGTCTAATTGCAGTGCTTGTCCACGCTCTGTAAATAGAACCGGTTGTGGCTCAGACATGGCTCCATCTATAGTTCTCAATATCCAAATATGTGACCAGAATATGTGCATTTACAGCAGAGATGCTAAAAAATACAGTACATTAGTAAATACAGATTTGAGGTCCAAAAATGGGTATCTCTCTGACTGAAATATGAATTGGGAAATTCATAAGTGTGACATAAATAAATAGGAAATTCAGACAATTTTAGAAAAACCTTTACTATCAAGGGTGTTTCTAATATAAGACAGTACCTGGCTATGATGAATAAATGATTTTTCAAAACTATTTTAAATATTTTAGAGTCACACACATGACTTTAAAAAGTTACAGGAAAAGATGAAAAGAACCATTCTAAGACTTTTTTATAGAGTTTTTCTATAACAAGAGCAATGTTGGGTACAGCATCTCATAATCAGCACCCCATAGACAAACACATAGACAAAGTAGTTGGAGGAAGACCTATGAAGAGCTATGGCCATGTGAAGTCTTTTCAGAAAAGGACTGATGGAAGTGGAAATGGAGATACTAGCAGTATTTTTTTTTCCTATCACATTATAATTAAAAAAAAATGAACACTCAGTGGAATTCTCTGGTTCAAAATCTTTGCATCACATTCTACACCAGACTTCAAGATTATGACTGATTTTTATAGCACTGAATGCAAAGGCAAAAACATTTATGACAGTGGCCACTATCCACTGCTTAAATTAAGCAGCTACCAACACAAGGAGAAAAGGCTTTAAAGAAAGATTTTCAGGTCTACATTGACCTTCTCTTGGAACCAATCCCAGTATCTGACAGTTAATTTCAGCAAATTAAGAGATGAATAACTAATGGACTAGACTTGCAAGAAACCTGCCAAATTCGGCCAAAGAGAGAAGTATTAGTGAAGTCGGCATTTAACAAACTTACTACTGTTTTGGAAAGATTTAATTGATTGCACACAACTGATGGCCAAATATTGAAGAGGCAGCACTATCTAATCCATATTGTACTTCAGGAACAGATCTCTTCCAAAATTTGAGAGACACCTGGATCAAGCAGGGTCAGCACACTAAGAACAATAACCTATATGGTAGCTTGTTCTGATTGAGTTCAGACACTAGGAGAATAAGGTGATGGAAATAAGCAAACAAAAAATATACCTTGTCAGATTCTAGAAAACTCTCTGGCAAGCGGCATGGAGACTTTTTAGTGCTGTTATTTTAGACTTTACTTCTGGACTTTTTTTTTGTTTGGGGTTTTGTTTCTTTTGGTTTGTTTTTCCTACAAAGAACATAGGAAATTCCTGTAGCAGCGACTTTGCTAGATATACCAACTTGATTACAGTTTCAAGACTTCATCACATGCACACAAATCAAGTCAATCAATATTTCCAAAATGCAGACCATGACTAGTCTAACAAGCTAAGGAGGGATAGGCTATGGGTTCCAGTACCTGGCAGGTGATTATCCATACTGCTGGAATGCTGGCATGATCTTTGCCATGGTCTCTGCCAAGCAATACCACTTTGTGTGATACTCATCACACTCCACTGGACAGCACAGGCCAAAAGGCTGCATGGATACAACTTGCTTCTTCTGGAATGCAAGAGCTTTTATGGCAAGAGCCAGAGAAGAGTTCCTGGCTCATTTAATTGATTGCAGATGTATGGACAAAGCCAAAGTCTCTGAAATCCTTGTAACAAAAGATGGATCCTTTATCTTTCTGAAACCATTTGATTAATGCTTCTCCTACTGCCTCAAGGCTTAATTTAGAAGCCAAAATTTTGAGTAAGTTTTGCAGCATTTCTTTTTGCTCAAACATGCCTGGGTACTTATTATATGAAATATTACTGATAGCCCCTCTCTTCCCCTGCATTTGCAAAGTGAGAAAAATAATATTTCCCTCCAAAAGTACTGTAAGGACAGATACAGAGATGAATGTGAAACTCCCAGACAATGAATTATGAGAACTGCATACTTTTTCTTTAAGTCAGAAGATTTTATGGAATTTTAAGACAAAATCCAAACTAATGCTTTTATTAATTATCACTAGTATCTTCATGGAAAATGTTATAAAAATAGACAGATTTATTTGTCCTCTTCTAGATATATGCTGTCAGGAAATAATTTATATTTCACTCACATACTAGTTACAATAGATAGTTTTTGTAGTAAAATACTTACATTCTTTTCAGTTTTTCCAGATTCATCAGTAGTAACATTTGTACTTGTTCCCTTACCTTGACTTTGTATTACCCATGCATATTTCAACTACAGCTGTAATAATTTCAAAGTTTCTACTACTTGAACTTCTCTGGCCATTGCACATCTTTGTACTTATCCTTTCTCTTGATGAATAATCACTACACGCCTCTGTATTTATATACGTATACATATTTCTTAACTTTTGCTAATATGACTTAGAAGCAGGAATACTGTTCTCATTTTTTGGCACTTAGATCCACTTTGAACAACAATAAATGGTTATGTGGAGTCTTTGGAAGTAAACAGTCAAGCCTTCTATTTAATTCTTCTAAATAACTCCAAGTTTTTTATAGTGTAGCACTTTCGGCTAAAATATTTTGGATGTCCACAATGCATGTGGCAGATCCCCATTTTTTAAACAAGACCTTTCTTTCATCCCTGCACTGTTGTGTGAGATTACTACAAAATTAAATAGGGATTTGGAATATAGCAAACCTCACAGTCTGGATTCTTTCAGTTTATTGCCCTTTTTAACTGCTGATACTATTCAAGATGTATTACTGTACTAGTGCAGAATAATTAAACAGGAATATTATGCAAAAGCACTTTCACCTTTCCTATTAAAATTTTAGGGATAAAGTATTCTTTTTAGTAATTGTAGATGAAACAAAAAAATTAAGGAAAGCAGGAGAAATTTAGTTCATCTAATAGGAAAAAGCTTATAGTCATGCATGTGCATTTACATTCCACAGACAATAACAGAAGCATCAACATTAAAAGATAAATATTGTTTGTACAGGTGACAATATAATAAATATTGTTTGTATGTTCAACACTAGTAAAGTAATTTTAAATGCAAAACAATGGATAATATGGCGCCAAACAAAAACCCGAAGAACTGCTATTAAAGCCATATGTAAAGTGTTGCATGTAAAATGGTCTTAAATTCTGTAGTGTTCTCCTTGTTTGAAAACTGTTCTCTATATTTGAAATGGATGGCCAGTAGCAGTAGCAGCTCACAACAAACAAGAGAGTAATCAAGTCAAAGTAGAGATGAGAAGACCAAGTCTGCATCTGAACTTTTCATGCACCTCTAGATGCCTAAGCACCTACAATAATTTGGTCTTCCCTTTGGAAAACTTCTCCTATTATGCATGTAAATCCCCTTCTTTCTAGAGGGTGTGTGTGTAAGGGTGTGGGTATTACTTTGTGTTTGCTGCAAACTCATTTCTTATACTGGTGGATGGATGATGGTGGTGTCAGATGGATGATGGTTGTGTCAGATGGCTGTTACAGAAGAAAACGAGGAACTTTGTTTCTTCCTCTTCTACACTAGTTTTGCTGGTCTAGCAACTTCACATTTCAAATTGTATTGTTCTCTGTTGATACAAAAGTTTACTGTACAGCAACAGAAAGCATCCTATTTATTACAAACAAGGGGCAAGACAGTTTACTCAACAGTAAAAAGTACACTGGTCAAAGTCACTTGGCTGTTATATGCAAACACAGTTTCACTGCTGCTTCACTTCATATTTGTATTCTACACTGTATAAAGAAAACTACAGGCTTGCCTTGAAGACAATAAAAATTGATGTCTGGCTTTGCACAATTTTGATAGTTGTATATTCCCAGAGGTTTAACAACAATTTAAAGCACTAATATAATTCTATATGCCTTTTACATCAACATTAACTTTTTAATTGGACTGATGGGGTTTTTTTCACTCTTTTAAAAATGATTTTTTGTTTAATCTTTTTAAGTTTTATTTAACCATTGTTGTTATATTCTTTCCTTAATTTCTGTTACAACTATCAATCTCCTCTGAACAGACTGTTCAGTACTGACATTCTCCTTCTCTCTTCTATTGTCCTTTTAGCCTCATTTGCCCCTGGCATATTTCTCTGTCATAAAACAAACAAACAAACAAACAAACAAACAAACAAACAAACCCACAAAAAAAACCTAAAAACAAAATACCCTTAGTATTCCTTATGGAAATCTCAGATTCTTAATCAGAGAGGAACACAGAAAAAAAAAAAAAAAGGGTATATTTATCTAAAGCTTCATTCTGGAAAAATGGATTTGCAATTTTATTCCTATACAAAAAAACCTTGTCTTTTACCATATTGATGTGACCATAATCAATTAAGTCTTGTAATCATTAAAGAAGGACAATACCCTGTCCCTGTCATTCCAGAATTCTGACCCAGTAGACCTAAGGTTTGCAAATTCTGCTGCTAGCTGCTACTCATTCTATGTGTGTTATTGCATTTTCTCCAGAAACCAGATTTCATGAATGATGGATAGCACACCATTGCACTGGGTGCCATAGCAGGTAGTCAATGGGTTGGTACACATTCTCTATTAATGGTCCACCCACTTTACATCACCTTCTCCATGTTCATTTGAAATGCTTGAGTGTCTCTCCTGCAGTCTCATTAAACAGATCTGTCCACTCCCTCGACAAATCAGAGGGCTGGGCAGTCAGCAGCCATATGAAATTCAACAAGGGAAAGTGCCAGATTCTGCACCCGGGCTGGGGCAACCCTGGATGTACGGATAGACTGGGGAATGAGATGCTGGAAAGCTGTGACACCAAAAGAGATCTGGGGGTCTGGGTCAATGGCAAGCTGAACACGAGTGCCCTGGCAGCCAGGAGAGCCAACCCTGTCCTGGGGGCATCAGGCACAGCATCACCAGCTGGGCAAGGGAGGGGACTGTCCCACTCTGCTCTGCACTGGGGCAGCCTCACCTCGAGTGCTGGGGGCAGTTTTGAGTGCCACAGCATAAGAAAGACATTAAGGTGTTAAAGAGTGTTCGAAGGAGGTCAATGAAGATGGTGAAGGGCCTTGAGGAGGCTACATGAGGAGGGACTGAGGGCACTTGATCTGTTCAGCCTGGAGGAGACGGAGAGGAGACCTCATTACAGTTACAACTTCCTTTTGAGGGGAAGAGGAGGGGCAGGCACTGATCTCTTCTCTCCAGTGACCATTGACAGGACCCAAGGGAATGGCCAGAAGTTTTATCAGGAGAGGTTAATGTTGGATTTTAAAGGAAGGTTCTTCACCCATAGGGTGTTTGAGCACTGAACAGGCTCCCCAGGGAAGCGGTCACAGCAGCAGCCTGACGGAGTTTAAGATGCATTTGGACAATGGTCCTGGGCATGGCAAATTGAACATGAGTCAGCAGTGCCCTGGCAACCAGCAGGGCCAACCCTGTTGGACGTGGTGTGACCCCTGGGGGTGGCCATGTGCAAGGCCAGAAGCTGGAGTCAAGGATCTTTGTGGATCCCTTCCAACTCAGTATATTCTGTGATTCTGTCATTCTAGGATTGTGCCATATTAAACTTCTTTCAATTATTATGATAATTTTGCTGCTTAGGTGGGAATTCAGGACACTTCTGTTCATCTGGTTTTGGTTGTCTGGCTTTCCTTGTGGCTTAAATGCTAATATATGTGATGTGCTTACATTGATCAAAAACAGCAAGAAAGCATTATGGAGCCCTGACCTTGCTTCACAGCTAGAGAACTTACATAAGATAGTAGAAAACTTCACAGATATAAATGGACTTTTGTCTAATCAATTAATTAGACAGTTTTGATGTTAAGTTGCTTCTTACTCTATTTGTGCAGTTTAATTGACAAATCTATACAAATATGAGAATCAGATTTTAATGGTTTTTCCAAAAGCTTTCCTTGTCGAACTCTTTAGTGATATGGAATTACAATTAAATACTTAAAGACTTTCTTGGTCTTAAAAATGTAATATGAGTATGGCTTATTTCTTTAAAATGTTCAAAAAAATAAGTTTCCTTATTGATCAGCTGGGTTTTTTAATACAACAGTCTTACAACATTTTGTAATGAGGTCTTCAGGAAATGATGTAAATCATATTCTATAAGATAAATGGGTAAATGAGAAGAGAAAAAAATCAATGCATCATATACTCTCTGCACAGCAACTCAGCCAAGCATATGTGAACAGGTAGAAACCTCTTCTTTTACTCTCTATAAAGAAGGTGGGGGAATAGTGTTTGGACCGGTACAAGAAGGATAAATAATATTTCACATGTTAAATTTTGGGTTTTGTGCTGTCAGGTCCTTTAGTTAGTCCCACCATTTAACTGATGACTCTAAGACATTAACAGACATTAATATTACAGAACTTCAGGGGCAGCTATGATCAAGTCCTTAAAATATTAACTGATCATGTCTTTTGCAAGAGTAAAGAACAAAAATTTTGCTGCCTCTCTCCCTCTGAGAAAATTCACATTCACTCTTCAGATTTTATAAGTAGTGAGCTATGAAGTTTACTTTTCTGTCACCAGATGAAACCTGAGCTAGTAAGACCAGCCTGGAAGATCTTTTTACATCTTAATCTTAAAAAGAATGTACAAGTTTTTACTTTTATGTTACTGATATGAGTGATGCGAATTTTTGTAATGACAGAGATACAAAGGATATTACTTGCACAGCATGCGTGGGCAAGCAGAGAGAAAACTGCAAGTCTGATTCTTGAAATGGAAAAGCTTGTACAATATTGCCAAGATAAGGACAAAGACTGTTATAAGCAGGGAGCTGTAGGTATGAGAGAGAACACAATATTCCCAGCATTGGCAGCTGTTTCTCTCTGAGTCGCTGTCATTAGTCTGTAAGTATGTGAAAATAAACTGTCATCCTTTACTTTGGAAAGGATGAGTTTGGTATATTAAAAAAACACAGCCAAGCTGATAGTGGGATCTCATAATTAAGCTATATAATGTATAATAAATTAATTTTGAAGAAAAAATAACCTTAAGGCTTCAAGAAATTGTTAATGCCTGGTGTTTGTTCAGAGATTTGCTACGCAGTTTACTCTGCAAGCCTCAATATGCTTCTGTTGCAATAAGTCTTCTTTGCCAGTCGATCAAAGAGAAAATTGAGAGAGTGGCTATAAAAAAAATTTGCCAGCAGTTGATGGAGTGTAATTGAGTGTAGCTGATAGAGTACCGATAGCTCGCTATGCATTCTTCCCTTAAAACAAGACACCACTAACGACTCAGGCATAACAGGGAGGAGTCTCCAAACTTCATTTACCAGCAGACTTAGCCAGTAGCTTTAAAAAGCCAGCTTTCCTAGGTACACTAGTGTTAGAATGGGGAATTTTATTGCATTTGGGTCTGAGGAGGCTCTCTATTCTCTGGAGGCTCTGCAGGACAGGCTCTCTCAGACAAACTGCTCTTCCTCTGCCAGCATTGTGGCCTTATCCTCAGCCTGCAGCTAGGTGTCTTCAGGGAATATTTCACACCTGGGTCTTTTCACAGTGGGGAAGACTGAAAATGGGTATTTTTGGAGTGAAACATGAAAAGGTACTTTATTGCAGCAGAGTAGCAGGATATATACTAGCAATAAATTTGTAAATCACTAAATAGGTGTTTCCACAAGGCTTTGTATGGTGCCTCTTCTCATCAGGACAGGACATTAAATGAGTATTCTGTTTGACTTGACGAAGGATGAAGGTGGGGACAAAAGCTGAGTGAGAGAAACTAGCAATGTACTGAAGTCACACTTGTTGCATCATGTTCTAATTGTGTTTGATAGAATGGAAACGAAAGGTATCTCCTGCCATTGTAATGCTGAATTAGACGAACTGAGAAACCTTGCTGCCTATACAGAGATGGATAATGACAACTGTCATTGCACAAGTCCATTCTGAAATATTATGGTATGTGGCTGTGACTTTGCTATGTTCAGGTCTTCCATTTTTCTCAGTTAGTCACATAAAAATTAATAACTTCTCTCCCTTATTGTGTTAGCCTGTATGCTAGAAGGGATGAATGCAAATAAATGCAGGAGTGGAAGCTTAATCAATTGCTGGAGACTCAGTAAAGCTTTAAAGACATGTAGAAGATACTGGAGACTGTCCTGAAAGGAACATGTTGCCATTGATCTGATTTAGTCATAAACAGCTGTGAAGATTTGCAGTAAAGCAATATTCGTCTTACAATTTCAGTAGTTTATGCTCAGACTTGTCTTCAAGATATTTTAGAATAAACTTGACATTTATGGAAAATATTCTGGCAGTAACTGAATAATTTTGATTTTGAGAAACAGATCCTTTCAGCATTTCCCCCTTTAAATGTCAGAATGTTTTAATCTTCATTATTTTTATACCTGGAAAGGGTATTGGAAACCTCAAAGAACACCATGATTGATACTTTTACTGATCAACTGAGAGTGCAGGAAAACTTGAAATCAATGTAGAAATATAAAACAGGAGATATAATACTGTGCTACCTATAAGGTGGTTTTCTAGTTTTACTTTTCTCTCATGACCTTTAATGAATTAAAACAAATTTTTAGTGCAACTTTTCTTGTTGATTGCTCCTGCAAGAGGGTGACTTTTTCATTCTGCTGTGACTCCTGGGAGACTATCAGAGATACTAACCAAGCCTTGCTAGCTCACCTTGGCAGGGAACTTGCTAGCTCTCTCCAAAGGAGGTAGGAAAAACAATTTTCTTCAGATATCTGAGAATCCAGCCAAAGAAAGGGAGATGGAATGAGCTGGAGTTCATTGTTCATTTCTGATTAATTTTGTACTAATGCAAATTTCCAGTAATGGGGTGAATTCTGATCCAGAAAAGCCTGCGTTGAGACCTTAAAGACCTTCTGTTCAAAAATTATCACAGCCTTTAAATATATATATATTTTAATTTTTTTAAGACTTTAAATTTTATTTTCCAAATAGGTTAGTTGCCTTCTCTAAGGCTTTAACTCTGCAGTTTCCACCAATACTAACAGGCACCAAAAAGACAATAATTACCAGAAAATGTACTATCATTTGTTCAAAATTCATACTCAAAATAAGAGACAAGAATGACCCTACACACTAATTAATTGAGTGCTGTTTGTACCTGCACACTTCTGCTGCTCTGCTTGTCACTATATTTTCAAAATATGACCAGTGGTTTAATCTTATGGCTGATACATGAAGACCAATCCTGGAACATCTGAGATTTACTAATTACATGCATAATAAAATAAAGGCTACTAAATATTCACAGAATTCTAGTGACAGTACCCTGACAATGCACACTCTCTACATCCTTATGTAATTAGACACTTTGCAAACATTTCCCCACATTCTTTGACAAAAGGTGGAAAACTAGTGTGTGTCTTCTCTCTGTTTCAGGACTCTGTCTTGCTTTAAGAACCACAGACAGGTCTGACCTCAGCCTGTGTATCTGTTTTGAAGTCAGTGGAGTGAGCTTATTCCACATAAGTGGAAACTCTAGCACTGTGATTTAATTCCACCGGTCACTAGACTTCTGTGAATATTTAGCAGCCTTTACTTTATTATGCCTGCAGTTAGTAAATCTCAGATGTTCCAGGATGGGTCTTCATATGTGGTGACAGTGTACAGAGCACAATTCACGAACAAATGCAACCGGTGCACACACACAGAAGTCTTTTCCTTGTAATGAGTTTGGTGCTGGTCTACACACGGCTGTTGTTGGAACATCCTGTGAATTGGTGCGTCAGAAACAGAGCTGCTATGGTCCCACCTGGAGCCCTGGTCACTACGGGACAGGAGAAAGGGAGGGCTGGAGAAAAATGTCCCCTTTTACTTATTCCTATAATCTTGGCTTTGAGATTGGTTTTATGCTACTGAAATAATACCACACTGGGCTGAGAAGCTCATATTGAAATGGTCCTATGAGGGGTGCTAGACACAGCCTTCTGGCCATTTTAACTCTGATGATAGAGAACTGTACCATTTCAGAAAAAAATCCAAAAAACAAACAAAAAACCCAGCATGAGCAGCCACATTTAGTTATAACCTAAAACTGTTAAATCAAAAGCAAAGTATGTCAACTGATGGGATGTTCTTTGTCAGATGAAATGATATAACCGAAGTTTGACACTACAGAAATTAGCCCAATGCTGGCAAAGTCAATGGAATTTAGCCTGCTAATTCCAATAATCTACTTGGCTCAGGGCCTTGTGGTCTTGCCTCATGAGGCACTCACAGCACAAAAATTGCTCCATTTTAAAGAACAGTGATCAAACATACAAAAGTAGATGTGTATTGCTGAAAATATGTTGTTACCAAATGGTGCAAAAAGCAGAAAAAGAGTATTTACAGTGGTTAGTAGCTGGTGAGATCAAACAGAACAAGTCAAGGCAATTAAAAGATTTCACTGGATTAAAATGTTGTCACAAGATAACAGTGATAGATTCTGAGGATATTTATCTTCAAAACAGGAAATATTAAACAGTAGTAAAATACTTAAACCATCAATTATTTTCTACTGTACTGAGGAATTAATCAATTGAAAAAGAAAGATAATAAATTATTGGTGGAATTACCAATTAAATTAAAGATGAATGATAGGTTGAAAAATCATGTTTTGTCTAATTAGAACTCAAGACTTGCACACAGTCGTGACAAGGCAAGATGAGAGCCAGGGACAGAAATAAACATGTGTGTCTTGCTCCCCCCACAAAGTGGGAGGGCTGACCTGAACTTGGAAAGGGCTCTCTGTGATTTTAGAGCAAGTAGAAGTGCTAAGCTTGCAGTGGTGACCTGCAAACCTCTCCTCAATGCTTCCTCATTTTCCAGTTGAGACATTGCTGACTCAGCACACCGATATCTGTGCACACACTTTTTCAGGAGTCCCAACAATTTATACACTTTGAGCAGCGGAGCCTAGCCATCTTATGTAAGGGCACAGATGGCATTAGCTTCTATGACTTTTCTGACTAAGAACTTCCATATTACTGAATTAACACCTAAATTCTTGCTGCAGATCTGGGTCTGAAATAACATAGCTGCCTCAAACACTACTTTATAGTTACAAAAGATATGGGATTTTAGACAGTCATCAAATTAACTCAGTACAAATTAATGTGCATAACATGAGAAAACATCATGCATATGACATTTTATTTGTGTATGTCTGTTGCTCTAAAACATAGTTATTTTTCAGGTTGGTCAAAATTTTAAATTCTTATGCAAGATAGAACTATTAAGAAGTCATTTTTTTTAGGAGTATAACAGTTAGTGTTCACTTATGTACAACTATATTTCTACTATAGAAAGGGGATATTTATACATGGCAAACAATCTGGCAGAAATTTAAACAAAAATAATATTTTGGGTTTTTGATAACTCAGATAACTTGTTCTAATGTAATGTACACAAAAACAGTTTAAAATAGGCCTTTAAACTCTCTACAGGGATCTTTCCCCAATGTCTTCACACATTCAAGAACAAAACTGTGTGTAAGGTTCATAATAAAGTTCAGAGTCAGCAAAAACTTAGACTCTCTAGAGTCTATTCTCTGTGCTGCTACTGTATTAACAATGGTATGCTCATTTAGCATTAAACAGACGATTGTACTTGACATTATGTACGAAAAGCTCTAATCCTGAAAGCTTGAGTAATCTAAAACCCATCCCTGACAAGATTTCACTGCTGGAAGCCTAATTTCAAAATGTCAGCCAAGGCTGAAGAACCATATATTGCATGCTCATTAAATGTAATAAATCCATTACAAAATTTTCAAAATCTGCTATAATCTTGCCTGAAACCCTCGAATGGATATGAGACTGTACAAAAACGAAAAAATGTTGCCTTTAATGCTATGTAATATATGAAAATAAGGCTAAATAAGGCTAACAGCTTTCATTTGGTTAATTGTATAGGCTGTAGCCAAGATTTATCTTTCTGCGAATTAAATGATACTTCTTAACTATTTATGTGATTGGAAATCTATAAAAGCTCTGGCTTGAAACAAAACTGTGAAAGTTCAAATTTTAAAAGTATATGTCTTTATCTCAGTGTATATCATAACAAGAGAAAGACAGTAATGGTAAAAATTTAGAAAGAATCTGAATGTCAACAGCTTTATCACTTTGATTTCTTTTTCATTTAAATGAAACTTGACACTCAGATTAAGAATCTAAACAAATCCATCATGTATGTTAAATGTACCAGGTCATATTAACGGTCATAACCAGGTTTTGTCATATTTTGTCATAAAGTGTGAACAGAAACCGGTGTTAGAAAATAACACTGAGGAGCACACAGAGCAGCCGGCATGAAAAACAGGATTTGTACGTTTAGTTCCTCCACGTGCCAGGGAGCAGTGCTGTGCACCAATCCCAAGGCACCCCGGATGCAGCACTCCATCACCGGGGCCAGTGGGGTTGTGTACAAATCTTTGACCAAGGACCGGCCTAACTGCTGCTGAAGGAGTGCAGCTGGTGTGTATTTAGGTAAGATTGAAAACTCTCTAAATATGATTAAATCCTATTACAGTCAACCAACAGCACATTCCTGTTACAGAAAGATAATTAATATCAACACTTCCATGAATAAATGCTTGGTGTGTTATAATCCTTGTTTAAGAAGGTGTTACTGACAGGCAGTTTGGTTTCACACAAGATCAGAAGAGAAAAACAGTTTTAAAAATTTAAATTATCTCAAGTTAGCATTTGAATTCCACAGATGCTGCTTCGTATAAATTAGCCCTGAGTTTTACCTTCCACTGGTTTCAGAAAAGCAGGAGACTCCTAACTATATTTTAACATGAATACCTGTAGTGCAAAACTTGACAGTGGGAAAATTTGAATTTATCCCTTTAGCAAGAGCATAGCTTCAAGGGATAAAAAAAAAGCAGTGGCTTTTTTTTTTTTTTGGGAGGTTTGCTCTGTCACTTGTAGAATTCGTGTGCTCTCAGAACACAGATGGATGAGCCCTTCAGAGCTGGTGTTTGGGGGAATATCTGGTTTCTGTATCATACATGGAGGTAAGCAAAATGCTGAGCAGTTCAACTCCATAGAGGGGAACATTTTGAAGCAAGTCTGACATTGTAACCTGGAAGTCATAAGATATTAAAAAATATATTCTTTAAAAAAAATAATTAAAAGTGTCTGGACTTAATTTAAATATATACTGCAGTAACCTCAAGTGTTTCAGTCCTTCCAGAAAGGACAAAGTCATGAAGCTACTAGAGTTGGCACAGAATTCTCACTAACTTCATTTAGTCTAGACTACTGAAGTTTGAATGATATTTCACACTTATCATTGGGGATGTGCCCCGTGGAATGTTCCCAATACTTAAAATGCAAACAATTTTAAAGCCTCTTGTCTATGCATTTGTGGTATCTTTTGCTACTATAAGTTAAGCTGCCGCAATGTAAGTGGATTTCATGACTAGTGTGCTTGAATATTAGTATTTACAAGAAATGAGTAAGTTTTGAATACTCTCTTATTAAGAAAACCCAAGTTAAATGATAAACACCATACTAAACTCTCCAGTTAGATTAATAAATAAATCAAATCTTTCTACCCTAAAGACAGATAAGGTAATGAAAACCAGGCTAAAGTCCTCCATGTTCCAAGAACTGGTGCTTATACACGGTAAGAGCAGTAATAGAAAAGCTGCAAACTCAAATCAGTTCAATAGCACATTGCAAATCTATACTAATGTTTCTCCTGCTGAGATGGAGGAATCTAGAAGCATAAAGAAAGTGGCACAGTCACTTAAGAGAGCCCAACTTGTCATTTCTTTTTGTGAAAGGATTGGAACACCCACTGTCCCCTGGGAACCTTTAGGCAAATCAGCCCCCCTAGCTGCTTAAAAATGTGAATATGGCAGCCTTGTCAGTATTGTGATTGCTCACAGAAAAAATTAATATAAAGAGTAATAAATTCACCTGGATATAATATCATGACTACTTTAACATAAGACATGACTTGATTCTCAGATCACTGAAAAGCAACTGCATCCCTGTGCAAAATAAGATCAATCCAAGCAGCTTGCCCACAGATATGTAACATGTTCACAGTTTCTTATAGCCATAAAAATTGCTGATACTTCTAACAAAAACTAAAATTTCATGAATATGAGACAAAAGATACAGGAAAACACATGATGTACAGAACCAGGTGTCAAATATATAGAAAGATATCAAGTGCGCTGTTAGAGTAAAAACTTCACCTGCCACTGTCACCCTCTCTAAAAGTCTAAATGTTATTTTTAACTCTGAAATATTTCTTAACTAAGGAAGGCTTATTATTAATTGAATTCTTCTATTTGGTTGATACTAATCTCATATGAGACTGAAGAGATATATAAATAATATTAAGAATTCATATGCATTACAATATTGCAATATTAAACAAATTTTTTGCTTTGATTTCAAAAGAAAATTGCCATAATAATTATTTTCAAACATATCTTCAAACAAAGGAAAAAATAAAGCATATTACCTTTTGATTGAATAGTAGATTCCCCATATCCCTGTTTTCAGACATTTTTGTGAATTGTTATATGTATCTAGCACATTATCTTTGTTTACATAATTCACTCATATTGGAAATGCATCAATGTTGCATTTTGACTTCAGGGTTCTGTGCCTGTTTGATCTAGTCACTAATGAATTGTGTTCTACTCTCATAGACACTTGTACATCCCATCATAACTAAACAAAGTTGGGTATTTAAAAAATATTAAATGACAGATTCCTATTTGGAAAATCCTACACATATCAGCGTACACAGGCACACATGCACACACATATACATTCACAAAGAAAATTCCATAGGATTTAATGTAGTTTTTGTTTTTTAGAATTTATTCCAAACTGCTCTGGAATTCTGTATTTTCAAGAGATTCACTGAATAATCCCTAAGAATCTAAAACAATGATACAATATTTTTAATTTTTTTTAAAGAATAATGGAAATAGGAAATATTTACCTTTTTGAAAGAAACATGCAAATTTTTCAAAAGGGTGTTAATTATGTGGACTGTGAATTACTGGAATTTTCATAACGGTGTTAAGTATGTGGACTGTGAATTACTGAGGAACAATGACTTAAAAACTACTTGGTTCACATAGCTATGTGATAATGGTTACTTTAGCTTTTTTAACCTTGCCACAATCATTACAACAAATGACCTATCTTAAATGGAATTTTTGCACAGGTCCCAGAGCTTTGGTGGGGCAGGTATTACTGCAGAATTATGATCTGATTCAGTTGTAGATGCTATTGACTATCACATTCTGTTGATTCAACATCCTGCTTGCTATAGCTTTGTACAAATGGGTAGATCTTCTAATTTCAAATCCACTGTAACTCAGGATACAGAAAACTGTCCCATTAGAAAAGATGCCTTGAAAAGAATTAAAAAAACAAATAGGATTGCTATATGCATTGCAAAGAAGAGCATCCCACAGGAAAGAAAGTTAATACAATGAAAATATAAATTTTGCTTCTGTGTTGGATCTGCCACTATTAGGTTTTTATGACCTCATTTGTAAAAGTTTGCAAAAGTTATTTTATTGTTATTTTAGCGGGCATAGTCAGTGCAAAATGGTGTTCCTTGAATGGGTCCTATCTGGAATACCTTAATCCTGTCCCAGAAATATTTGTGAAATTCCTGGGCCTTTTGCTGCTCTTGCTCCAACATATTGCTAAATAAATGGCCATCATTTCCAAAGCACTGCAGGCTTTTTAAGTCAAATTTCAAAGCTCTGCAGGATTTCATGCTACACAGCCCCCATTAAAATCTGGGGGTATTGTGCAACTTAGAAAGCACTGTATGGAAAATCTGCCCCTAAATGAGACCTGGGAGGGAATAAATCCCATATTTGGAATTAGAGAAACTAAGGAAACAGCGCCTATTCTATTACTCCTTGACAAGCAGCTAGAAGAAATGAAGAAGGATATATTTGCTAGTGTATTCAAGCTACTTTGTGCTGAACTCTTAAAACAAAGCAACTGTAAACTAACTGCTTAACTAGGCAGCAGAGGCTTAATGGCCTATTTGCATTTTGAAAGGAATGCAAAGGAGTTGAATAAGACTTCAGGACTGATTTTCACCATTTTTTCACTTTACCTAGTGATTCATACTGATGTGCGCTGATTGTGATGGTTTTCAAGTAGTTCTGCTGTTACACTTTTCCCGACATTTTGCAAGGCTTTACTGGCTGTAGGTATAAGTTAACATCCAATCCTGTTCAATATTCTTCAACCAGCCCATAATTTAACATTGATTTAAAAAGGTAGACAGAGAAACATGGAAGTGACATCATGTTCTGAGCATCAATCTAATGTTCTCAATCTCCGATATCACAGAGATAAAAAAAGGCCTAAGATCAGCCTGGGTGTTTAATAAACAATCTCTTTCTTTATTTACTGAGTTAAGTTTTGTCTCTTTAAAAAGTTTCATTCCGTTAACAGGTTTAAAAAAAACCCCACAATTTTGTAAAAGTAGATTTGATTTTCAAAAGGTAGTATTGGCCATAAATTAAGCGAAGAATACCTGGCCTACTTTAGAACATAACAGAGTACTTGAAGATACGAGTACAGCAAGGGAAATAGTGATGGTCAGCTTACTAAAGAAATAAATGCTATATAGTGTGATTTCCCATAATAGCATAAAGCCACACAGGAACAGGACAGTCACATGCCAGAACGGATGGTTTCCTGAAGGGACTTCAGAACATGCTCTTACATCATCAGGTTATTTTGTACCTGTGCATGAGGCAGTTTCTCAGTCCTACTCTGTGCCATGGGCCTGCAGGTGTGTCAGTGATGTATTAGATTGCTGTCTGGCTTAGGACATAACCCCTTAGCCAGGGCTAGTTAATTTTGAGTGGAAGCCTCCTTAATTCATTCCACAATTTGCAAAATCTACTATATATGACATCATTGCACACTACAATTCTATATTAAGTATAAATAGTGCTCCCCATAGCCTTTTAAACTATATTTCAATAAAAGAAAGAAGAACAAAACATTTCTTGTGAGAAGCACTGCAATGGAGAACTAACTCCTTGTACACAATATATGTCCCACTGGCACATCATAAGAATCTTACTGAGCTATCACATCTCATAACCACCCTTTATTTCTCATTTCTCTATCTATGAGGCAGAGCTACTGCATTCAGGCTTTATAACCAAGCTTGAAATGTTCAACTTATCCTCACTGAGAACAGGAATTTTATAATTTGAAGGCAATAACAGAAGAGGATAGCCATTGCTCTAAAGAGATTATCTGTTGAGAAGATTGACAGTCGAGTGAAAAATTAGACAAGAAATGTAGAGGGACAACGTGAATAGGAAGATCTCTGCGTCTTAACTTAGAAAATTAAACATAGGCAGAAAAAGGGGGTGGAAATAGAACAGAGAAGGAACTTTCCTTCTTCTAACATGTAAATCCTTAAGGAAGTTGCTTCTGTCAGTGTCCAGGTTGGAGCCTCCAACAGTCCAGGAATGTGATGAGCTCCTCTATAAGAAATGATCTGGAAACAAAACATGCCCAGTTGGCCAGAGCCATTAAGACTTGAATACTGTAGTCGGATGCTACTTCTCTTTCTTATGAGTTTCTGTTCCTTGCTACCATCAGAAAAATTTTCTCCAGTGAAATACAAATACTGAAGAAAACCTATATGATCAGAAGGTAAAGCTGGTACCCTTTAAGCTGTCTTTCTATTTGGAAATGGAGAAGCCCTGTGTAGAACTCCATCAATTCCCAAATATTGGCTTTGACCATAATGTCAGATGACAAAGAACTGGCATGAAACAACAGAACTGATGAGAAAGGCCAGACCAAAAGCATAAGATCACAAATCATAAAAGCAAGGCAAGCAATTAATGAAGAAAGAAGATAAAAGAACTGAAGGGAAAAAAGAAGAAGAAACCACAACTGATGAAATCAGAGACTACGGAATGATATTTTTTCTTTCTTAGTCTTTAATTTGAAAACAGATTATTTTTTCCACATGCAGGTCTGAAAGAGAAATCTCCAGTCACTATGAACACTCCTTGCAAGAAGTTGATAAGAATGGAAAATGCAACCTTTAAAACTAGGACCGTGCTCCAGAGCAGGGGCAATGTAAAGTGGTGCTTGGTTCCTAATAAGACAGTCTGGCTGAAAAATTCTCTCTCCTTTCTGACAGCCAGTGAAAGACATTATAGACTTACTCCTGTCCAATAATCATAAAATCACAGAATTGGTACAGCTGGACCTCTGAGATTATCAAGTCCAATTGTCAATGTAGCACCAGTTACCTACATTTTCACACTAGGAAACTAACTAGGAAATAAAACAATTTTAGTGCGACTCCCTTCTCTCCAGATCCAGAAGTACCACAGTACTGTTTTCACAAGAAGGATTTTTCCTTGGTGCTCAAGAGGAGAGGAATGGGTGGCTGTCTTGTTTACTGATCATGTTGGCCAGTTCTTCTCCACTCAAACTCTCTATGGCCTGGAAGGCGCTGCATACAACTAAAGACACAGTAACTGTATTGCTAGGAACACATTATCTTAGTTTCTAGTATTTTTCTTCCTAATTAGAAGTCATTAGCATATATAAACATTATTTTTCTGAAATGCTTTGAGCTCTATTCCAATTTAGATTCAGTTATTTTGAAAGGTAAATAACCATAAAAATATTAAGCAAAATGCAACATGTCCCATAAAGCTCAAAGAAACATAGATGTTTACCATACAGCTTCAGATGGAAAGTAAATGCTTCTGTGTTGTTTTGAGTGTGTGTGACTTCAAATTGTTCCTAAGTAGCAAAATTATCATTGACTGAGCCCAGGCATTTTATTATATACAAATTATATCTTATTAAAGAATGCATTAGTAGCCTTTTAAAGGAAATATAATCTATTCATTTATTTTAAGTCATTAACCGCGTGGCTAACCACATGATTAACCCCTGGCTCTATGTCTCACTGAGTCTTATATTAAAAATTTCATGTATATGGGATGCAAACAGTTTTTATCTAAAACAATATGTACTAACAGATTATCCGCAGAAAAAAAAATAGTGCCTCAGTGGGAGGAGATGAATTTTTATCTGGCACAGAGCAATCCATGTGGAATGCACTAAAATCAGAGAACATCTAAGAGCAAGGAGTATCTTAGGGAAAGTAAGAAATGCACTCAACTCCTTGTGACCACACATGTGGCCTTCTAACTTGTCATTCCTAACTTTCAACTTGTAAACCCCTAAAGAGGTGTTTTCTGTCAGATTCCAGGCTGGAGCAACAGACAAACCCTACAAGAGTCCATGAACATGGTGGGCTCCTGTGTAAGAAATGCCCAGCTGGCCAGAGCCGTTAGAGATTTGAGTACCATAGTTGGATGCTCCCTCTCTTTCTTATGAGTTCCTGTGCTTTACTGTCATCACAAAATTGTTCAATAGCGAAACTGAAATGCTGAAAAATCCTACATGATCAGAAGGTAAAGATGGTATCCTGTAAGCTGTCTTTATTTGAAAGTGGAAAAGGCCTGTGTAGAAGCCCCTGAATTACAAAATGCTGGCTTTTATCACAATACCATTATTTGCACACATAAGTTTATAGAGTAGAAGTTGTGACCTTTCTTCTCTGTTATGTGTTTCACTGTTATATCAGCTTTTGTGGTCTAAATATTTAACAACTCTAATCTGCTCTACATGTGGAGTGCTCAGTGGGTGACACTTCCAGACCAGTCAGAAGCCTCTGCTAATGCAAAAGAAAAAATAATTCTTTGGTTCCACTCATGTGTGACTGTAATCAATAGGAGCAAAGTTTGTCCCCTTCACAGCACTACTGCTTCTGGTACAGCTTTTCCCTGTAGGTGACCCTGCCCTCACTGCTGGGTGAAAACGGAGCATCTTTTTTGCTCCATTTTATCTGTCAGAGTTTCACATCCAGCCTTCTTCATAACATCCACTGCTTCTGCGTACCAATCAACATTTCTGTGGTCAAAATCCTCATTAATGGAGAGAAAACAGTCTTAGTATAGCTGAACAGGTCCTCACTCTGTTTCTAAAGGAGAGGTGGCAGATCTCAATGTGCTGACATTGAGAAAAGAGTGCAAGGCTGATACATTTACTCAAGCTTTTTCCTATGGGAGGGGCAAGTATGAAATAAGTTGAGGTTCTGACCAGAGGGAAAAATAAAAGAAAAATATTTATATCCAATAATAAAGCAAATGGAAAATTTGTTGATGTTGGAAAAACTCTCAGAGCCTTAATGATAGGTTTATTTTTATCAACAACAACAATAATTAATAATTAATGCTTTATGTCTCTCAGATCCATCTTGGCAACTAAAATTAGCAAGTATAAAATGTTACATTTTAGATCATATTCTTAGCAGGGATATCTCCTACAAAATCTTGCGGATTATATCCATGTCCATCACACTCTGGATGACATGATATAACTAAATTACCTCTGGAAAGTTTATTTGTATTCCCTCTGCTCCTCTGCAGGGAATTTCCTTACTGCTGCTCTGTGACCTGTACAGATCAGATAACTCTGCCTGCAGAGCCAACAACTAAAATCACTGCCATCCTCTGAACATGCAGCAGCATCTCTAAACCAACTGGTACGTACAGGTTTAGAGCACTCTGGCTAATGTTTTATTAGAGATCTACTCTCATATTTTAAAAGCTACAGGAAACAAAAGCCTCTTGCAGATCATGGTGAGAGAACCAGACTGCCACAGAGGACTATTGTATATATGAGCCTAACAAGAAGTTCGGAGAAGAAGGAAGTTAGGGACTGCACTGGAGGACTACTTGTTTGTGCATTCATTATCATCCATTCCTTATTCTCTAGTTTTCAACACCATTTAGACAAATTCCTTCCAGAAATTTAAGCTTTTGTAGCGCACTAGCAGATTTTGCCCATCAGTTTCTAAGGGAGACAACTGAATCCAAGTGCCCTAAACCAGCTCTTCTAGATGACACATGATGACAGGTTTAAATATAGAGAACAGAAGGACCATGAGCTGAGATTAGAAAAGCCCATCTGAGTTATTATTTAACACTAGGAGAGTGTCACTGACAGATACCAAGGTCCAGTTGCACTGAGTGTAGCATATACATACTTTGAATGGCAATTCTGTAAACTGCTCCTTTGCAAAAAAAAAAATCCGGATTTGTTTCTTTGGCTCTGCTTTGCTCATCATACCTACCCACTGAAATATTGAAATTTCAATGAACTGAGATCTCCAGAGGCTCCAGCACATAATGAAGTCATCATGGCATAACGCGTGTCATATGAGCTGTATCAATAACTTGTGTGCATGCTCTTAGCCATGGCAACTGCAAGGCAACACAATTTGGCTTAGTTCTGATTCATTCCAGGCTTTGCATTTGCTACTGGAAAAATGTGTGCACTGAAATTAATGCCACAACTTGAAGTTTTGAACACTTCCTATTTGCAATCAGCAGG